>NC_063332.1:174542892-174569108 GCF_021869965.1 Rhincodon typus
CCAAATGAAGTACTTTTGAAGTGTAGCCACTGTTATAAAGTAGGAAACGCCCCAGCCAACTGCACACAGCAACCTCCAACATGCAGCAATATGTTAATCATCAGGTAATATATTTTAAGAATTAAATATTGACTGACTTCTTGGCCGTCCTTCAAACAATGCCAATGAGATCCTATGTTTATCTGAGACAATAAAGCGAGTCATAGTTTCACATCTCACTTGCAAATGTGCAGCATTTGTTCAGTATTGCACTGGTGCTAACAGCCTGGATTTGTGTTCAAATATCTGGAATGAAACTAGAACCCACAACTTTCTGACTCAGAATGGGTGTTATCCACTAAGCCAAGGCTCATATAATTAACTTGAGCTGAGAAATGTAAAACGGAGGTACTACAGGAAATTGGCAGCAGAACTGTGCATGACCTGATGTTTATAGAGGGTGGAAGGTCACCCAAGAGAGAATTGGAACAGTGGATTCTGGAGTTGCCAACAATGTGAATAAAAGTTTCTGCAATAAATGGTAACAATGAATATGGAAATACATATTATAATTGATTGACTATGGGGTTGGAAGCTCAGTTTCAGGAAATGTGAAGAGCCTGCAAAGCTATGTGACAGTCATTTCAAACTCTTCAAACCAGATTATGTTCAGTTTTAAATACAGATTTTAAAAAAAAATCTGTGCTAACTAGTAACTGAGATCTACTGAAAAAGGGGTTCTTGTCACTGAACCCAAGTAGCAGCTGTGAAAATATAGTGAAAAAAATATTAAAAATTGGTTTAATATAGTCCAACATTAGGGCCTCAGGGATTCTGAGACAGATAAGTCTTTATTTAAATCCTCACTTTGCTAGCTAAAAATAGAAGATAGGAATTTTATTATTCATGCAGTTGCACTGGATTTCTATTGTAATTGGAAATATCACTTCCAATGAATGATTGTTTGAGAAAGTATTAGTCCTAAATTATCAAACGTCTGTATACTCAGTCTGCTTCAACTATGAATTAGTGTCCATTTTCTTCCTCAACAATCTCACTCTATCTTATTTAGGAACAACAGGACCATGTAAAGATCATAACATTATCGATAGTTCTTTCTGAGAGTCAGAGAAAACACAATGAACCAAATAGACTCCGTCTATTCTGTATAAATTTAATACAGGCTCCACAGTTCTACCATACCTATACCTATAAAAGTAAGACATTTCAAAAGGATAGCTCAACAATTCAAAACCTCATTAATATAACCTCCCAAGGCCGGATCATTAATGTACTGTTACCTCTGGCGTCTCCAGGGACTTCTCTGCAGCTCCCTCCTATCTCTCATCTACTTTCTGTCCCTTGATGAAATCGTCCAAAAACATTGCTCCTGTTTCATGTCGTTCCCACCAACTCTCTAAACTTTGGGCTAATTAATTCACCACAGAATTCAGGTGAATCTTTTTGTATTTCCACGTTGGTGAGAACGTGGAACGTAAGAGCATGAGGCACTTATTCTGCCTTTCGAGCCATTCAAGTAGATCATGACTCTCTTGTATCTTAACTCCATCCATCCTCCTTCGTTCCAGAAACCTTAATATTTCTTAGCTAATAAAAGCCTATCAATTCCAGTTTTGAAAGTTTCACCGATGACAGCCTGGACAGCATTTTGTTTTTGGGAGTTAAAACTGTCACTGTTTGAGTGAATATGATTGCCACATTAAGACATGGAGGAGAAGAACATCGATGCCTTCAAAGAGAAGCAAATAAGAGAGAAAGGAGCAGAAAGATCTGCAGTAAGGTTGAAATAAAGAGGGATGGGATGAAGCTTTTGTGAAGCATAATCACTGGTGTAACCAGTGAGACAGGCTAGGGTGGGAGACACAATACAATTCTGTATTACTGAGATACTCACGAAGACTTTCCACTTCCTGTAGGACCTAGGATAGCGTTCATTCCAGGTCCCATGATACCACTGAGGAAAACATAAAGGAAACACAGGTCATGTAAATATTGTGAACGTTAGTCAAGATTTACTTTCAGAAAAACAACAGCCTAATAATATGCCTTACATAAATCATGTAGCTTATGACTTGTACTTGTGAAGGTTATACAACGGAACCCACAGGTGTACCATGCAACACCGAATAAAGACAGAATTGGTACCGTGCAGGAGGCCATTTGGCCCACTGAGTCTGCATTAGGCTCCAAATGAGCATCGCTCCCAGTGCCAATTGTCTGCTTTGTCACAGAAACCTGATCATTCTTTTTCAATTAACTATCTAATTCCATTTTGAATGCCTCAAACTAATATGCTTCCATTTTACTCTTAGATGTGCATTCCAGACCCTAACCACTCACTGCATTGAGACATCTTCTTCTTCAACAGTTGACCAACCAATAGAAGACAGAATTGGGATAAGGGAGGCATTTTCAGGGTGACGCAGTGGTTCGTACTTGGGACACAATTATTTACAATATATATTAAATGACTTTGGTGAGGAAAATGAATGTGCAATAGGCACATTTGCAGATGACACAAATTAGGTAGAAAGGCAAGTAGTGACGATGACACAAAGAGCCTGCAGAGGCATATTGACCAGGTTAAGCGAGTGGGCAAAAATTTAGGAAATGGAACATAATGCGGAAAATTGTCAGGTTAGGGCACTTTGAGGGGAGGGCTAGGGGAGGTGAATAACATTTAAAATGGAGAAATACTGCAGGAAGCTATAGTTTAGAGAGATCTTGGACTCTGTGCATGAATCACTGAAAAGCTAACATCCAGCTTCAGTGGGTAAAAAGAGAAGGCAAATGGAATTTTGACCTTTATGTCAAAGGAAATGGTGAATAAAAGTAGTGAGGTTTTGCTAAAACCCTATTGGGCACTAGTCAGACCACAGTTTTACGGTGAATAGTTCTGGGCCCCTTATCTGAGCAAAGATTTCCTGGCATTGGAGGCAGTCCAGCGAAGGTTCATGAGGCTGAACCCAAGTATGGAGGAACTGCCTCATGAGGAGATATTGAGTAGGTTGGGCATGTATTCACTGGAATTTAGAAGGATGGGAGGCAAACTTATTGAAACATACAAGATTCTTAGAGGACTTGATAGGATGGATATGTAGTTATTATTTTTGTGATGTTGGTTGTAGGATAAATGGAGATTGGGGAGTGCTCTCCTGTTTTTCTTCAAAATTGAGCCTTGGATGTTGTTGTTCCATCCGCTTGGGATAATAAGATAGGGCCCTGTTTTAATTCCTCCTCAGAGATGTCAGTTTCAACTCGAACATGCAGCCATGGCTTAGACAGGGGTAAGTTTTGGTCTCCCTACCTCAGAAAGGTTATACTTGCCATAGTGGTTGTCTAAGCAGGGATGGCAGGACAGCCCAGAGGAGAGAGTGGTTAGATTGGACTGACATTCATTAGTGAGTTTAGAAGGATATGAGGGGATCTGATTGAACATGTAAAGTTATAACAGGGCTGGACAGACTAGACGCAGGGAGGATGTTCCCCTGACTGGGGAGTCTAGAACCAGGGACACAGTCTCAGGGTGCAAGATAGACCACTTCGGACTGAGACGAGGAAACATTTTTTCACTTAAAGTGTAGTGAACCATTCAAATTCTCTGCAACAAAAGGCAGTGAGGCCAAGTCATTGAATATAATCAAGAAAGAGATAGCTAAAACCTAAAGGCATCAAGGCATATGGGGAGAAAGCAGGAACATAGCATTGAGACAGAGGATCAGCCATGATCAAATTGAATGATGCAGCATATTTAAAGGGCCGAATGACCTATCCCTGCTCCTAGTTTCGATGTTTCTCATATCACTGCTACCTCGTTTACTAATTTCTTTAAATCTGTCCCCAATCGTTTCCAATTCCTTCATGAGTGAAAACATTTTCACTCTATTTACTCTGTCCACACTGCTCATGATTTTCAACACTTCAATCAGATCTCTTCTCAGCTTTCTTTTCTCCAAAGAGAACAATTCCAAGATAGAAAATAGAATAGAGGGAAATCAATTAATTGAAAATATACCAGAACTGAGACTTTTAAAAAAGAATAAAAGTACAGCACAATTTTAGTGAAAAATACCTGTGTGCATTAATTTATTAGCATCTCGTCATTTAAAGATTCATTCATAAAAGTTCAAGTTATACTTAATTATTAACTCTCAATAAAATTCTGCTCAGTAATCAGGCATAAAAAAATTCTGATGCAATTATAGACAAACAAGTTCATCTAATACTCTGCTGTTTGTATCCCACATACACCAAATTCCATTCCTCTATCATCTCCGTACACACTAAATAACGTTGGCTCAATGACAATGGTTTTGAAAGTCATGTTTATTTGTTAATCCTTCCCCAATCTCACTCTGTTCTACCTCTATAGCCTCCGCTGGCCATAACCTGCAGAGATTTCAGCATTCTTCAATTCTGGACTTGACCAATCTCAATTTTCATTGCTAACTTTTGACCCCAATATCTTTGCGTGACTCCTATCAAACTTTGATAACATCTTTCCCATGAAGCATTTTGCAATGTTTCACTGTATTAAAGATATCACATTAATCTAAGCTGGTGTTATTGTTTGATCTGATTTTATTGTCACATGTATTTTACATTAAGAATACTCTCAATATCTGTGACAGCATCTTCTAAAACTTCATCTTTCGCTTTGGATTTTATTTCTGGTTTGTTTTCTCCCTTGGAGTTCTCTTTCCCAACTCCTTCTGAGGAGAACTTACAGCAGTTCTTTGCTCTCGTTTTTCTCCATCAGATTTAGGAGGTTTTCTTTGATTTGCTAGGTAACTTTTTCTTAGAGGAAGGGCTGAGGGAACATTGCCATCTTCTATCTGCTTTATTCAAGGATGGTACTGCTTGCCTCATAGCACCAGGGACCCGGGTTCGATTCCACCCTCGGGTGACTGTCTGTGTGGAGTTTGCACATTCTCCCAGTGTCTGCGTGGGTTTCCACCAGATGCTCCGGTTTCCTCCCACAGTCCAATGATGTGGGAGTTAGTTGGATTGGCCATGCTAAATTACCCATAGTGTTCAGGGATGTGTAGGTTAGCCGTAGGAAATGTGGGATTACAGGGGTAGGTTAGGGAGATGGGCCTGGAGATGCTCTTTGGAGGATTTGTGCAGACTTGTTGGGCCAAATAGCCTGTTTCCACACTGTGGGGATTCTATTAAAAAAAAATATGATAAAATACAGTAAAAAGCTTTCATTTGTCACCATGAGACAGTGCCATTTTGAATAAATTAGGAATAAAGGGCAGAAAAAGGAAAAATATAGCTTGAAGAGAGTTTGTATACCAGTAATTTAAGAATCACAGTTTAACAGCTACATAAGTCAAACGGAACAAATAAAGTTTGAAGTATATTATGAACAGAGACTATAAAAGAACAAGTCAAGAAAGAAGATAACACAGTGTGGAGCTGGAGGAACACAGCAGGCCAGGCAGCATCAGAGATAACACAGTGTGGAGCTGGAGGAACACAGCAGGCCAGGCAGCATCAGAGTGAACACAGTGTGGAGCTGGATGAACACAGCAGGTCAGGCAGCATCAGAGGGAACACAGTGTGGAGCTGGAGGAACACAGCAGGCCAGGCAGCATCAGAGGAGCAGGAAAGCTGATGTTTTGGGTCAGGACCCTTCTTCAGAAAGCCAAGAAAATAGTATGACTAAAGGAGCACGTAGAGTAAAAAAAGTGAAGCACAGGATAGCTGCAAAAAAAAAAAAAAAAAAAAAAAAAAAAAAATCACAATTCAGAAATATGAATTCACCCTGCACCAAGGAAGCTGAGATGACTGCCATGTTGCCTTTGAGGGCCAGTGTTGACAGGGACTAGCAGAGAATACATCACTCCTGAACCTAGTTTACACGTGGTGCCATGGGAGTGTGAGGCACAGAACCAGGACAGTGACTTTTGCTCCAGGGAAAAGGTGCCTGCTGTCTTCAATCAGGACAATAACATGCTTGCTTCCCCTTCAAGCTAGTACCCTCAGTGTGATACGACCAACCAGGCCAGACAGGCCCAGTCCAGACCAAGAAGCTGCTGAGTCCAACCAGGCCTTCAGAGCCCAAAGTTGCTACAGTTCACCAAGCACAGGATCCTGAAGTAGCCACAGTTGAAACCCAGCAGCATGTGAAGTTGCAACAGCTGGGGAAACAGCATGTAGAAACACGAGGGAAACAAACACAGAAAGAGGCACCACATTTCACAGGGGTAATTCTTAACTGCTCCTGCTTAATATTATGCACAGATGGAATGAACATTCTGGGTTTTTTTTGTGTTTACTGTTTAAATTAATAGTGAAGGGAGAGAAAAACCTGTAAAACTGGACTCCAGGACAGCAAGCAAATGACAATGTATTGGGATCAGTTGACATGAACAATTATGGTCTCTTAAAAGCAGCTTATTCAATAAGACCATAAAATATCGGAGCAGAATTAGGGCAGTCAACCCATCGAGTCTGCTCTACCATTCAATCATGGCTGATATGTTTCTGAACAACATTCTCCTGCCTTGATCCCATTACTAATCAAGAATCTATCTATATCTGTCTTAAATGAGTGGTAATGAGTTCCACAAATTTACCACCCTCTGGCTGAAAAAAATTCCTCCTCATCTCAGTTTTAAAGGATCATCCCTTCACTCTGAGGCTATGTTTTTGGGTCCTAGTCTCTCCTGCTAGGGAAAACATCTTCTCCACGTCCACTTTATCCAGGCCTCTCAGTATGTCAGTTTCAATCAGATCCCCCTCGTCCTTCTAAACTCTATCAAATACAGACCCAAAGTCCTCAACCACTCTTCATCCTCAGGATCCCCCTCCAAAGCCAGCACATCCTTCCATTGATACAAGGCTCATAACAACTGTTCATAATATTCCAAATACATTTGTCCAACTACATTTCTTTTAGCTCCCTCTTGCCCCCCCAGTGAATAGTGCTATGGTCAGTTTGGTCAACCTCCCCACAACCTCCACTCTCATCCACACAGAGAGCAAGAATCTCAAATTGTTCAACAAACTCAAGGGCTAAGGTTCCTTCAGCACTACCTCCTGGATCCCTCTGTCTGCCCCCTTGGAGTCACACCCTCTTGTCCCTAACCACTGACCAAATTTGAGATTATAAATGTAAAGGCTTCCAGAAACACAGCGTCCAGGCAACACTCCTCCTTCCTGATTTACTGCAAGCATTCAAAGCTCAGTCCCCAGCTCATCAACTCTGAGCTGGAGTTCCTCAAGCAACAACACTTGCTATAGATGTGCTCCGAGTCACCAGCATTAATCATTAGAATCCCTACAGTATGGAAGTACACACTGACTCTCCAAAGAGCATGCCACCCATTTTCACCCCCAACCCTATCCCTGCAGTTCCCATGGCTAATCCACCTAACAGACACATCCCAGAACACTATGGACAATTTAGCATGGCCAATCCACCCTAACCTGCACATCTTTGGACTGTGGGAGGAAACCGGAGCACCCAGAGGAAACCCACACATACACGGGGAGAATGTGCAAACTCCACACAGAGTCACCCGAGGGTAGAACTGAACCCAGGTCTCTGGCGCTGTCAGGCACCAGTGCTAACCACTGAGCCACCGTGCCGCCTTAGATATGTTCTGATGCTTCCCCTTCTCTCACCTTCTTTCCGCACTCCCCTGAGACAGAGGCCTTGCATTTCCACGCATATTTTCAGCCAGCACCTCTCCACTTTTTAAAGTGATGATGCTATATTCCCTTTTGTACACTTGGTACATCTTCATGATAAACTGCATTCTGGCAAGTTGTAATTAAACACTGAAATCATCACTACTGCTCCATTCCACCCAAACTGAAGATTGTAAATACATACTTGACTCCATCTAGGATTTCCTTCACATTGATTTTACGGCAGCATGGTAAACCACTGTTGACTTTCACCCTGTAGTAAATGTTGTAGAAGCTGACTGTCGATCCTGTAGATTTCAAATGTGTGGCTGGCTCTGGAGGAGTCTGTTCCAACGTAATGGATACATCATTCATTGGCACCTCTCTGATGGCGCTGCTGTCATCCATGATATCCCGTTACCACTGATGTATGAAACACAAAATAAGGATTTTCAGATTTACTGTCCTGTAAATAATTCCTTAGTGCCTTTCCCTATGGTTTATAGCATCTAAAAACATCATAAAATCTGAATAGTGAAGTCACAAGCAATGACCAGGAAATCTTTTCCGTGATGAAACAAAGTACTGAATTTTTTATTATTTAAGTTAAAGGAATATAGTTTTATCTCAAATTAATCTAAGCTCAAGAAAACATACAATTACATAAAATTTATTGCACATGGCCAGACCATTCAGTCCAGTAGATCTCATCTCAGCTTATCAGCAAAACGCTGATATCCATGTGTTTATCCAGATTCCCCTTAAAATGCGTTTATGCCTCACCTACTCCCTATGGTACGGAGTTTCACACACTCACCACTCTCTGGGTAAAGATATTTCTCCTGAATTTCATATTCATTTTATTAGTGATTAGCATATGTTTATATACTTGAAGAAAGCAGGAGATTTGATTGAGATAGTTAAATCATGATGGCTCTGGACAAAAGTGAAATGGAAAAACGTCCTTCCCATCAAAGGATCAACAGCAAGAGGGCACAGATTTAATATATTTGGGAAAGGAAGCAAAGGAGACAGGAGAAAAATTATTTTCACACAGTGCGTAGTTAGGACCTGGAATATACTGCCCAACAATGTAGTGGAGGCAAGTTCAACAGACACATTAAAAGGGGAATGAGTGTGCTACTTGGAAAAGATGAACGTGCAGGTTTGAGGGGTAAAGGCATGAAAATGACACCAAGTGAATTGCTTGCACAGAAAACCAATGCAGACATGATGGGCCAAATGACCTCCTAAGGTGCTATAACAATTTCTTTGCAATGAAGACCAGAAATGTGCACTGAACTCTGGAAACAGATAAAAGATAAATTAAAACACATTTCACAGATCTGTGAAACATTAAAACAACCAAACAACTGGGAAAAAATTCATCTTTACCAGTTATAGTTAGCAGGAATTGTATCAGGACCCGGTATTCAGTTGTTAATCAAAATAGAACCCTGACAGTGTGGAAACAAGCCATTTGGTACAACAAGATTCACACTGCCCCTCCAAACAGATCTCACCCAGAGACACCCTCACCACTATCCCTGTATTTCCCACGGCTGACCCACCTAGCCTGTACATACCAGAACAATATGGGCAATTTAGTAAGGCCTATCCACTTAACCTGCATAGGAGGAAACCAACACAGATACGGGGAGAATGTGCAAACTCTACACAGACAATTGTCCAAGGCTGGAATTGAACCTGGGCCCCTGGCACTGTGAAACAGCATTGCTAACCACTGAGCCACCATGCCTCCTGTATGACAGCCCTGTGTTTATTTGTGTAGAAAAATCCCAAGGGCAGGCAGTATCCCTGACTGCTATCCACACTGCCTTCTCCAATGATATCAACAGTAGACATCGTGTGAGTTATGACCCTAGACACACTCTAGTCTGGGGAACTGATGCGATCCTGTGCATCACTGCTATAAAGGGGTTCCTGCAAACAGATTTCTCCTCCAAATCATTGCATGCTTCCACAGTCGGGAATAAAATCTTAACATTTCCATAAAAGACCATTATACTACCAAGATCCCGAAACAGGTTAATTTTTGTTCAGCAAACATATTCAATGATAAGTAACAAAATAGGGTTGAGATACACATCAACAGTGATCTAATGGAATGGTGGAACAGGTCAGAGAGGCCCAGTAGTCTATCCTTATGATTTGGTCTTCTTGACTTTTTCACTTCTTTCCTTCCCTTAAGTCAGAAAATGCCAGACCCAAGCCACGTTCCTTCGCAAACCCTTGGTGTCCTGAACAAAACAACAGGATAAACAGATCTGATGAAATGGTCATTTTTGTCATTGCTGTTTGTAGAACATTACTATGCGTAAGATTTACCCAAATTATGACAGCAACAGCACTACAGTGGGGAACTCTGCAGTCACGAAAAGGTTCTACACGCGTACAAAATAGTCAAGTTGGATTTCTGAGATTAAATTTTTAAACTATAAAGTAAGAGGTTGACATATAGGCAAGGAATATCATCGAGCAATTGAAATCCACCCTCTCACTACCCGACGGTTTACAGCAGTACATCAGCTGATCAGAGTTGTCAGGTCGAAGGCTCACTAACCCTACCCCCTCGACTGGCACATGTGGTGCCAAAGTAGTAACTTTTATCATCGTGCACAATCAGAAGGAGCTGAATAGCAATTTTCAAATGCGTAGGTTTGCACAAGGCAAGTTTTATTTCAGCATCCAATGGATGGCAAGTGTAAAAGAGTCAGATACCTTTTAGCCAACAGTCAGGGGAAGGTTAACTTTTGCAGAAAATCAACTTTTACTCGAGTGTAATTGAGAATGTGCTCACAATCAACTGTGATGGCAGAACCAAGGAAGTGATATTCCAATTTAATGAGCAAAATTACTCAAGTACAGTGAAACCAATGTTTACAATAACATTTGCAGATGCCATGCAGTAATGTAGTATGTAATCAGGTTTCTCATCATCTTAGGAGAAAGAGCACGTCCAAGCATATTTGCAACCTGACTCAAAACTCTCAGCCTATATTTACATTGCTGGGACTGCAGGGACACAATCACAACCCATGTGTATGGAGGCCCTGGGTTGCAAATGGGTTCCATTCTGGAGTAGAGATAGGGATCTTTTGATCTCTCTGCCGACAAGTTCTGTGTCTGTGTGCTTCTCTCTCACTCCACCTGACTAAGGAGCAGTGCTACGAAAGCTTGTGATTTCAAATAAACCTGTTGGGCTATAAACCTGGTGTCGTGCGACTCCTGACTTTTTCCACCCCAGTCTAACACCGGCAACTCCACATCATAAATGGGATGGAAGGACTAGCAAAACATATTGAAGCAGCCATGAAAAATGCCAAACGTGCACTAACATAATGCGAGTTCTAGATGAGGAGTTCATCAGAACCTCCAAAGGTTTAAGACTAACTGAAAAGATGCTAGGTCCTGAATACTGTTGAAAGATAAGATAACAAGGTGTAGAGCTGGATGAACACAGCAGGACAAGCAGCATCAGAGGAGCAGGAAGGCTGACGTTTCGGGCCTAGACCCTTCTTCAGAAATGGGGGAAGGGAAGGGGGTTCTGAAATAAATGGGGGGAGGCGGATAGATGATGGATAGAGGAGAAGATAGGTGGAGAGGAGACAGACAGGTCAAAGAGGTGGGGATGGAGCCAGTAGAGGTGAGTGTCGGTGGGGAAGTAGGGAGGAGATAGGTCAGTCCAGGGAGGACGGACAGGATGAGGTTAGTGGGTAGGAGATGGGGGTGGGGCTTGAGGTGGGAGGAGGGGATAGGTGGGAGGAAGAACAGGTTAGGGAGGCAGGGACGAGCTGGGCTGGTTTTGGGGTGCGGTAGGGGGAGGGGAGATTTTGAAGCTTGTGAAGTCCACATTGATACCATTGGGCTGCAGGGTTCCCAAGTGGAATATGAGTTGCTGTTCCTGCAACCTTCAGGTGGCATCGTTGTGGCACTGCAGGAGGCCCAGGATGGACATGTCATCTGAGGAATGGGAGGGGGAGTTGAAATGGTTCGCGACTGGAAGGTGCAGTTGTTTAATGCGAACCCAGCGTAGGTGTTCTGCAAAGCAGTCCCCAAGCCTCCACTTGATTTCCCCAATGTAGAGGAGGCCACAACGGGAACAGCGGATGCAGTATACCACATTGGCAGATGTGCAGGTGAACATCTGCTTGATGTGGAAAGTCTTCTTGGGGCCTGGGATAGGGGTGAGGGAGGAGGTGTAGGGGCAGGTGTAGGACTTCCTGCGATTGCAGGGAAAAGTGCCGGGTGTGGTGGGGCTGGAGGGGAGTGTGGAGCAGACAAGGGAGTCATGGAGAGAGTGGTCCCTCCAGAAAGCAGATAAGGGTGGGGAGGGAAAAATGTCTTTGGTGGTGGGGTCGGATTGCAGATGGCTTAAGTGTCGGAGGATGATGCGTTGGATCCGGAGGTTGGTGGGGTAGTACAGCAAAGGAGATTACTGGGGAGGCAATGGCCTAGTGGTATTATCACTGGACTGTTAATAAAGAGACCCAAATAATGTTTTGGAAAGCTAGGTTCGAATCCTGCCACAGCAGTTGGTGAAATTTGAATTAAATTTTTTTAAAAATCTGAAATTAAGAGTCTAATGATGTTCATGAATCCATTGCCAATTGTCGGAAAAAACCCATTTGATTCACTAATGTCCTTTGGGGAAGGAAACTGCCATCCTTACCTGGTCTGGCCTACATGTGACTCCAGACCCACAGCAATGTGGTTGACTCTAAACTGCCCTCTGGGCAATTAGGGATGGGCAATAAATGCTGCCCTAGGGGCGACACCCTCATCCTGTGAATGAAGAAATAAGAACCTCAGAGTACAATGGGATCTTGATCAGATGGGCTAATGGGCCGAGGAGTGGCAGATGAAGTTTAATTTAATTTAGATAAATGAAAGTTAATGCATTTTGGAAAGACAAATCAGGGCAGGATTTATACATTTCATACTAAGGTCCTGGAGAGTGTTGCTGAACACAGAGACCTTGAAGTGCAGGTTCATAATTCATTGATCGTGGAGTCACAGGTAGATAGAATAGTGAAGTTGGAATTTGGTACGCTTGCCTTTATTGGTCAGTGCATTGAGTATTGGAGTTGGGAGGTCACATTGTGGCTGTACAGGACATTGAATAGTCCATTTTTGGAATTCTGTGTGCAGTTCTGTTCATGCTATAGGAAGGTTGTTGTGAAATTTGAAAGGGTTCAAAAAAAATTTACAACAATGTTGCCAGGGTTGGAGAATTTAAGCTATAGGGAGAGACTGAATAGGCAGAGGCTATTTTCCCTGGAGCATCAGAGGCTAAGAGGTGACCTTACAGAGGTTTATAAAATCATGAGGGGCATGGATAGGGTGAATAGACAAGGTCTTTTCCCAGAGTTTGGGGAGTCCAAAACTAGAGGACATACGTTTAAAGTGAGAGGGGTAAGAGTTAAAAGTGACACAAGGGACAATGTTTTCATGCAAAGGGTGGTGCATGTATGGAACGAGCTGCCAGAGGAGGTCGTAGAGGCTGATATAATTACGACATTTAAAAGGCATCTGGATGGGTATCTGAATAGGAAGGGTTCAGAGTGATATGGACCAAATGCTGGCAAATGGGATCAGATTAATTTAGGCTGTCTGGTCGGCATGGATGAGTTGGACCAAAGGGTCTGTTTCTGTGCTGTACATCTCTATGACTCTATGAATAAACCATACAGGCCCCTTGAGCCTCCAAAGCCCCTTCATGAATGATCGGTCCCAACTCCATTTTCCCGCCATCTCCCCATCTTAATTGATTTCTTGAAAGATTCATCAATCCAACCTTTGAATAGGGACAACGAGGAAACATCCATAACCCTTGAGTCGACAACTCCAAAAACTGAATATCCTCAGCGAGGAAATTTCTCTTCATTGTAGTTTTAAGTTATTTACCCCAATCTGAAGACTGTGTCCTTGTGTTCCAGATTCCCTAGAAGCTGAATATAGTCTGTGTCTACCCTGACAAGTCCTTTTAGAATCAAGGGACACATCCCCACTCTCTGCAGACATGAATAAGTGTCAATTGGGCAACTACACTGCACTATTCATGCTTAAAGTAGAACATCAAATAATGTATACTGAATTTTTGTAAGAATCATGCTGCTCAAATACTGAACAGCAATACTAACAAAGAAGCATGACAAAATTGACAACAGCTAATGCCAGAGTGCAGCAAAGGTCCTTCTTAGGGCAATAGCTTGGTGCAATTTATACACCATGTGTCTTTTCAAACAAAAGTTCAACATGCTGTTATGAAATAGTATATTTTGACATAGCCAAAAACTACAATGCTACAGTTTCAATTTGTCCAAAAAATATTTTGGAGGATTCATGACACAATCGCTGCTTCCTATCTGTTGCAAATATCTAGTTCATAGCTCGGGTATTATTTAAGTATATAATTTTTACATTTAGGATTACAGTTTAATTCTAGATAATGGGAATAAATGCAATTAAAGCATCTGGAAGTTTGTTACACTTAAAAGCCCTGTAGCTTTAAGCTAGAAAGGTGGAATCATGAAACAGCAAGTGGGTTTGCTGAACAGAAGTATAGTCTGGAACATTGTTTGGCTTGGAGTTAGAGATAAATTATATTAAAATCTTTCAGGAAAAGTTACAAATGTAACCCTTTTGTTTAAGGAAGGAGGTAGAGAAAATAAACAGCAATTACAGACCTGCAAATAATAATTCAGTCATTCTCAGAACCTGAGTTTTGCTGAGAAAAATGGGCACATTTTGTGAAAGCTTTTCATCTTGCACTCATCAGGGCAATTCAGAAGAAATACAAACTTAACAGGGATATGAACTTTTATACCCGACATAAGACAAGAGTGCTGATTGGTTGAGGCTTTGCTATGGAGAAAGCATCAATTAATGATGATCCACAATAAACTGTCAAGCTTTAAATTTTAAACCATGCACTTTAACTCTTATCGAATAGCATCATAGAATCCCTACAGTGTGGAAACAGGCCCTTCAGCCCAACAAGTCCACACAGACCCTTGGAGCATCCCAACCAGACCCATCCCCCTATAACCCTCCTAATCTACACATCCCTGAACACTATGGGCAATTTAGCATGGCCAATCCATCTAGCCTGCACGTCTTTGGACTGTGGGGGGAAACCAGACTACCTGGAGGACACCCGCGCAGACACAGGGAGAATGTGCAAACTCCACACAGACAGTCGCCTGAGGGTGGAATCGAACCCAAGTCCCTGGCACTGTGAGGCAGCAGTGCCTACCACTGAGCCACCGTGCTGTTAGACATTGCCCCAAGAAATGAACTGAGAAATGGCTGTTACCTATTTTGTTGAACTGCAACACATGCCATGAACGTACATGTTATTTCTATCTGCAAAAATTGTGCCCTGTGTATTAATATATGTGGGTTCCAGAATGTGCATATGCATCATATTGTGAGCCTAAATTACAATCGCAACTTGCTTGTCAGCATAATTTCTGCACAGCAGATGTTATCCAGTAAATGTTGTCCAATTGTAGAATCACATTTAATGTTGGAAACGGTGTTGAAACTTATGTAAGGTCAGCCTGGCTGAGTACATTCTGTACCTTGCCTGTTGCAAGCAGCTCATGGGAGGTATTATTTGATGCAACGCATCAGTCTTCGGGACGGATGGTTTGCTTAAAGAGACGAATATTCTGTTTAAAGCCGAAAGAGTTTTGAAGCAAATAAGTGGCTTCAAATGGCATAAGTGCAGTTAGTAAATCTCAGGCAGAGGAAGCCATTGGAAACCAGTGCAGCTGAGAGTCGGGTGAAGGAAGTCCACCGAGCTTCATTTTCTTAACGCAGCTGAGAAAGGCTGGAGCTTAGAGGAATTCAGCACAACACTGCAGCTAGCTGTTTGATAAAAGTTGAAAGTATGCAAAAATTAGACATTTGTGCCTTTCCAGTAATTTCTATTTCTGTCTCTGATTTACAGGATCTGCAGTTCTTTCGGTTTTTATTAGACATTTCTCTGTCTCTGGAGTCCTGGTGAGCTTGGTCTTAGAAACTGCCTAGGTGAGATTACTGAAGTGAAGAAACAGAAACTCTTGCAAAGAGGACAAAGTTTTCATGAAAGTCAGTAACGCATGAAGTTACTAATATCTGGGTGAGATCTGTTTTGACCTCATTGACTGTTTAAAATGTAGTTTGTGGAGCGTTTAATCACAGTTTGTCTTATATTCATATTCTAATTCATTCTAACACACTGTATTTATATTTTAGATTGTTTTACTTTTACAAACTTGATAGTAAAGTTTAATTTGTCCAAAATTATAGAATATTTTGCCTTTATTCTCTTGGTAAGCACCTGGGATTTTAAGCCTTGTCTATCTTAAACTAAAATCAGCGACCGGTCCCTAACAACATTGTAAAATAAGTGTAGCTGCTTTTTTTGGAAGCAATGCACTTTCTCTCTAAATTCCCCCAAACTTCGGAGACTTGACCCTTCTCTAATTCTGGTCCCTTGAGCATTCCTGATTTAAATCATTCCATCAGTGACAGTTGTACCTTTAGCTGCCTGGTTCCTAAGCACTGGAATTCTCTAGATCTCTCCACTTTTCACCCCTCCTTTAGGAAGTTTCTAACAACTTACCTCTTTGACAAACAATAATTTCATTTGGCTTGAAATGGGCTCCAGAAGAGGTTGTGTTACATAAAACCAATTTGTCCTTCTATATTCATGTATATTGTGGGTCCACTTTACAAACAGAGCTATGCTAACAATTTAGTCCCTTTAAAGCAAGATATTGGAAAAGCTGTTACAGCATATCTCTTTAAAACTTTAGAAAGCTGATTTTAAACCTTCCCAACAGGTGTAAACCAGGTCAACCAATTTGTAAAATCTCTTGTCTAATCTATGCAACCTAATTGTGCCATCTTTCTACAGGTTTCAACTGTTATTGAGCATTTGAAAGAAAATCCTGCCAGTGCTCTTCCTTCTACGTGTGTAAATGAGGGTACTGCTGTTGATGTAATCCATATGCCTTTTTCCCTGCTATAAAAATTCTTTGTCTCTATAAATCCAGATTCTGGGCTCCACTGACAATACAGCAGTGATTCATCTTTCAAAACTACTTCACTGACATAAACCTAACCCTAGTGTAAAGCGCTTGAGGTGACCTGCTATCATAATCCCCATTTTTATATAATGGCATTTATTTCCTTATCAGCTTCAAACAACATGTGCTACAGTAAAAATACTACATAAAAATTGAGGATAACACAGTATGGAGCTGGAG
This sequence comes from Rhincodon typus, assembly GCF_021869965.1. Lineage (NCBI taxonomy): Eukaryota > Metazoa > Chordata > Chondrichthyes > Orectolobiformes > Rhincodontidae > Rhincodon > Rhincodon typus. The sequence continues at coordinate 174,559,815 of NC_063332.1, forward strand.
GAACACAGCGGGCCAGGCAGCATCAGAGGAACAGGAAAGTTGACATTTCAGATCAGGACCCTTCTTCAGAAAATTTGAGGATTTCCGAAGAAGGGTCCCGACCTGAAATGTCAACTTTCCTGCTCTTCTGATGCTGCCTGGCCTGCTGTGTTCCTCTAGCTCCATACTGTGTTATAGAACATAGAACAGTACAGCACAGTACAGGCCCTTCGGCCCACGATGTTGTGCCGAACTTTTACCCTAAACCTAAGGTCTATCTAACCTCCACCCCTACTTTATACTATCATCCATATGCTTATCTAAGAGCCGCTTAAATGCCCCTAATGAGGCCGACTCCACTACCCTCTCCGGCAATGCATTCCATGCCCCCTACCACTCTCTGAGTAAAGAACCTACCTCTGATGTCTCCCCTATATCTACCTCCACTCACTTTAAAACTATGTCCCCTCGTAATAGCTACCTCCACCCTAGGAAAAAGTCTCTGACTGTCTACTCTATCTATACCTCTGATCATTTTGTACATCTCTATCAAGTCACCTTTCATCCTTCGTCGTTCTAAAGAGAAAAGCCCTAGCTCTTTCAACCTTTCCTCGTAAGATCTTCCCTCCATTCCAGGCAACATCCTGGTAAATCTCCTCTACACCTTTTCCAATGCTTTCACATCTTTCCTGTAATGAGGCGACCAGAACTGGACACAATATTCCAGATGTGGCCGAACCAGGCTTTTGTATAGCTGGAGCATAACTTCATGGCTCTTGAACTCAATCCCTCTATTAATGAAAGCTAACACACCATATGCCTTCTTAACAACTCTATCCACCTGGGTGGCAGCTTTCAGGGAACTGTGGACATGAACCCCAAGATCCCTCTGCTCCTCCACACTGCCAAGAATCTTTCCGTTAACCCTGTGTTCTGCTTTCAAATTTGTCCTTCCAAAATGAATCACCTCACACTTTTCAGGGTTAAACTCCATCTGCCACTTCTCAGCCCAGATCTGCATTCTATCAATGTCCCTTTGTAACCTTGAACAGCCCTCTGCACTATCCACAACTCGACCCACCTTTGTATCATCCGCGAACTTACTAATCCACCCTTCCACTCCTTCATCCAAATCATTTACAAAAATCACAAATAGAAGAGGACCCAGGACAGATCCTTGTGGTACACCACTCGTAACTGAGCACCATGTTGAATATTTTCCATCCACTACCATCCTTTGTCTTCTAAAGGTCTTCTAAGGTAAATTGTTGGAGGATTCTGAGAGACAGGATCTACACGCATTTGGAAAGGCAAGGACTGATTAGGGATAAGTCAGCATGGCTTTGTGCATGAGAAATCATGTCTCACAAATTGGATTGAGTTTTCTGAAGAGGTCACCAGGAAGATTGATGAAGGCAGAGTGGTAGATGCTGTCTACATGGACTTTAGCAAGGCCTTTGACAAGATTCCGCATGGTAGACTGGTTTGTAAGGTTAGATGACATGGGGTCCAGGGAGAGCTAGCCAATTGGGTACAAAATTGGCTAGACAGTAGGAGACAGAGGATGGTGGAACACCCTTGTTGTTCAGATTGGAAGCCTGTGACCAATGATGTGCCACAAGGAATGGTGTTGGGTTCAGACCTGAACGCCAGGAGGAGCCATGCCTTTGCTGCTGCCGCTGCACTTTCACCCTATTTACTGCTATTTTCCTTGTCAGCATACTCTTTCCCTTGCTATCCCACAATGGCTATAGTTATCCAAAGAAGAGTCCTGTGAGTCTGCCATATTCTCTTGCTTTGTAAGCCTGTGTTTCCCCTCTCTCAAACCCTCCTTCCTTATAACTAGTTTAAATCCCTGTCTACAACCCTAGTTAATTTGCCACACTCTGGTTCCAGCATGCTTCAAGTGAATCCCCATTGCAGCATGCCAAGGACAGTGAAGTGAGACGGTCTGTTCTTTCCAGTCTGGCAGCTGGACACACCATTGTTCTGCCATTCTCACATTCCAATCACTTAATCTGAACTATCAACATCCTTTCTCCCCCAGCACTCCACCCTCCCCACCCCATGCTCGCCCCAACAACTATTGCATAAATGCTGCCCCCTCCACACTTCACTTCAGCTCTGATGAAGAGTCATCCAGACTCGAAACGTTGGCCCGCCTTCTCTCCATGGATGCCACCCGACCGCTGCGATCTCCAGTATTCCTGTCCTCAGTCACAATCTAATGCATAAGCAGTTTTTATTTTGCAAAAAATGAGATAATGCCACTGGAGACTTAAACACAAACCGAAGACTTTTATTTAAAGACTCATTATTTCATTAGTCCTACTTGCCAATCAGCTTCTTTCCATGCATATGTGTCACACTGTGGTTTGTGGGATCATTCTACCGCTGGTCTCACTGCAGGTCAGCATCTTGATTCATGTCTGCTGTCAAACTCATCTCCAAATGCCAAGACCTGGTCTCAGCTTCCCCCTCTGTAACTGGATCCTCAACTTCCTGACCCATAGACTGCAATCAATAAGAATAAGTGACAACACCTCTTCTATGCCAATCTTCGGCACAGGTGTCCCGCAAGACTGCGTACTCAGCCCCCAATGACTCCTTATACACTATCTCTGACTCCAACATCTGCAGTTCACAACATCTACCTCCATATAAAAATCAGCATGTTTTCACAGATCATCCTGCATCAAGTTACATAAGGAAACCTCAGGGCACATGAGAAATGTTTTAGGGAACATTTTAAAAGAGAAAAGATTGGCAAAGAGAAGGGAATTCCAGCTTTTAGGACCCAGGCAACTGAATGCACAGCACCCAGTGGTGAAGTGATTAAAATCAGGCATGCTGAAGAGGCCAGAATTGGAGGAATACAGAGAAATCAGATGGTGCTAATATTGGAGGACGTTTCAGAGGTAGGGACGGAGGGAGCAAGGTCATGGAAGGATTTGGAGACAAACATGAGAATTTGAAAACTGAGGAATTTCCGGGCTGGAATTTCAATTGGCTTTTGATCCACTCATGCCCTAGCATTACCAACAACCAGAGCAGTTTAGAATCGACTCAGTCACAGCCAAGAACAAAGATGGTAGAAATTCTTTATTGGCAAAATTATCCAAATACAGTTACCTTAGGTAAAGTCACCATACAGGAGGGCTTTTGAGACACAGTGATTGGTCCAGAGGGAGGGACACAATCTGGACCCATCTGCTTCAGAGGTGTGTGTAGTGGCATCTCTGAACAGGTTGATTAGAAAATATCCCTGAATTTACCACTGTCCCAGTAGACCATAGGGCTGCCTTCGCATTAGAGAGACGCAGCTGGTGGGGAGTTTAATCTGAAGGTCACTGAGCCTCAGGCAAGGGGAGAGATCGAGTAGATGGGACATTCAAGATGACCTCAGTTGGTGCAGGAATTGAATCTGAGCTGTTGGCATCACTCTGCATTCCACCCAGCCATCCATCCAACTGGGCTAACCTAGAGAATCTTAGCTGGGTTCTGAATGAAATCACCTAAATTCCTAAAACAGATTAGAAATATAAATGTGTAAAGAAGGAAAATGCCTCTGTTAATTGGTAATTAAGTAGAGATTATAAATTCAAAAGCATTTGAGGGGGAATGAGGAAATATTTCTTAACACACAGTGTGCTCAAAAATGATCCAAATGGCATAGAAAAGGTGAATTGCAAAAGGTTTTTTCCCTAAGGTAGGGAAGTTCAAAACTAGGGGGCATATTTTTAAGGTGAGAGGAGAAATATTTGAAAGGGACCTAAGGGGCACAGAGGGTGGTTCGTACGTGGAATGAACTGCCAGAGGAAGTGGTAGATGCAGGTACAGTTCCAACATTTAAAAGACATTCGAAGAAGTACACGAATAGGAAGGGTTTAGAGGGAGTAGGAACTGCTGATGCTGGAGAATCTGAGATAACAAGGTGTAGAGCTGGATGAACACAGCAGGCCGAGCAGCATCAGAGGAGCAGGAAGGCTGACGTTTCGGGCCTAGACCCTTCTTCAGAAATGGGGGACGGGAAGGGGGTTCTGAAATAAATAGGGAGAGGGGGGAGGCGGATAGAAGATGGATAGAGGAGAAGATAGGTGGAGAGGTGCAGTGGGAGAGAGATCCACTGAGGTTTTTCCGGAGGGAGGAGGGTAACTTCTTCAGGGTAGGCATCCTTTTACCTATCTTCTCCTCTATCCATCTTCTATCCGCCTCCCCCCTCTCCCTATTTATTTCAGAATCCCCTTCCCCTCCCCCATTTCTGAAGCAGGGTCTAGGCCCGAAACGTCAGCCTTCCTGCTCCTCTGATGCTGCTCGGCCTGCTGTGTTCATCCAGCTCTACACCTTGTTATCTCAGGGTTTAGAGGGATATGGGCCAAACACAGGCAAATGCAACTAGTTTAGTTCAGGAAACTTGTTTGGCACGGACGAGAGTCTGTTTTCATGCTGTATGACTGTATGACCCACTCACTGCAGGTAACATTTGTACCTTAGTCCACTAGAACCGTTCAAAAGACACTTTCTTCAAGCAGACTCTATGATAGGGTTATGAAGTGGCGCTGATGGGTCAACTCTTTCAAAGACCCACCTAGGACAGTTGAAATGGCTTTGTGTATTCCAAATATTCTCATGGTCTTTATCTCACATCTCTGTTGCATTCACCATAAGTTATAAATAAATCAGAGAAGGGAGTGCATTAACTGGCATTGGAAAGCTGTTTCCTCACGTGAACAGCTATAGTTAGCTTTCACCGTCACCTCTCACTCGCATACCACTATTGTTGTAACAGAGTGAATTAACTAAAGTCCACACTTGTTAAATTAATTACATTTTCATTTTCTATAGACTGTGCCTCTGGAATGTACTTATTTTTCTACCTCTACAAGTTAAAAAGTGTTTGCCCCATTGTGCACCCACTGTCTGGACACACAAACAATGTAAAATTGTGCTAATGCACAAGGAACGTTTTCCCTTTCACAGCAAGTGGTTTTCTTTCAGTGATGCAAATTGTCACATACTCAAGTCTTTTCAGGAGCCCCTTGAGAATTGTAACTACTACTACCGCACACTAGTGAGTTGGAAAAAATTATGTTGCATAATGATAATAGAAGTGAGATACACATTACGTATCATTTGGCTGACAAATGTTCTTTAGGAAAGGAATGTGTCGCAATCCAGTTTGATTCATGTCTGGCTTCTGAGGGAAAACTGGACCAATGGGGGACTGAAAGCTGGAGGCAGAGGGGAAGAAGAGTAAGATATGGAGATGAAGAGAAGGAGAAAGGGAGGGGGGAACAGTGCATGGGATTGGGATGGGAGGAGTGGAGTGGGTGGTGGGGGCGAGGTTGCAGGGTTGGGGGGCACGGGGAGAGTGGGGATTGAGAGCAGGGGAAGCAGGAAGTAGGGAAAGTGAGGTGGTGGGAAGAAGTGAGGAAACAGAAAGAGGGTGTGGGGGTGGAAGCAAAGGAAAAGTGATCAGAGAGAGAATGGGGGTGGGGGCAAGTGGGGGGGCAAGTGGGGGGGAAGTGGGAGTATGCTGTGAAGCTCTCAGAGCAGAGCCAGGGCTGTGAACACTGAGAAAAAACGGCGTGGCTCTGGGTTGTAATCCATGGTTAAATAGTCACTGTGCTCCCTTTTTCCGCTTCACGCTGTTACACTGCAATAAAACTGTGAAACACACGGGCTACAAACTCCCCAAACTAACAGATAAATAAATAATCAAAAACATCATTCGGGGATTGCAACAACCTCTCCAAATCCCTGCATTCATAGTTGCACAATTAATAGATACATTAATGACCCCCTGATAGATATCAGGCAAATAAATACAATCTACAACGAAACTGTTACATTAAAATAAACATGGTGTCTTGATTTTATTTTATTCCTGACATCCAATCCCCTACCACCCACCGGATTGATGTCTCTCTCTGTCAATGGGACAGGACTTCTCTCTCACCTTCTAGATGCGGTGCTCAGCTTCTTTACTCCAGGAATAACGGGCAACAGAAACGCAGGAGCATTCACTCTACTCCATTTATCGCTTTTCAGGTCCTTGTCGCTCTCAAATATTTTGACTGTCTGTTTGACAAGACTTTGCGTGTCTGCAACGAATTCCTCCCTCTGTCGAACAGACTCGGCACCGCCTCTTCCTCTCTGACAGCTTTACTGACTACACTCACATCTACATCTGTTGTGAACACACGCTCGCTCACTGTGGCGAATAGATACATTCAGTAACAGTCTCTGTTGTGAATACACACACACTCAGTCATAACCTGTCCCTTTTGTGAATTTACACACCAGATAACAATCAATCATGCTGTTGTAAACACACACGCGGGCAGTAATAGAGAGGGAACTCAAGTGGGGCATCAACAATAACTAGGACTGGTTGGGCCAAATGGCCTGTTTCCGTGCTCTATATCCTATGTACTCCTATTCTTAGACAGTCCCTCAATATCAAGGATGATCTGCTTCCAGTTTGGTTCCACAGGTTGTGAGATGGCTGATATATCCAGTGCACAAACTGCAAACTCTGCTACTACCTCCAGGGCAGGTAGTGCTTGAATAGTTGGGTTGACAAACTGTTTGGAGTTATGCGCACTTCCTCTGAGCCTCCACCTCATAGTAAACTCTCTCAGTGTGTCATGTGTGTTACCACATCAGCATCCTCCATTTTGGTCAGTTCCTAGCTAGCGTTTCCAATGAAATGGCAGGGGATGTCTCACCTCTTCAGGGATAATTTGGGGACATACCTAATATGTTTCTGCTGCCCTCCTGGGAGTCTCCACAGTTCCAAGTGCAGCAGTTGCCTTGAGATAACACTAGTAACATGTCACACAGCAGAGCTGGTTTGAGTGATTAAAACTTTGATGGTGGTCCAGTTGGTTTGGGAGTGTACTAAGTGTAATGCGATGTACAACATATACATAAATACAAATACAAACAGGCCTGAAACTGGCTGCAAGTCCTCCCAGAGCAGGACACAAATGTCGGCAAGAAAACAATTAGTATACAACTTACAACCTGTAGCGGTATCTGCTAAGACAGATTGCACAAAAATATTTTGCTCGGTGTACAGTTCTTTCTAGCTCCACTCCCTCTTGTCACACAAAGTGCATTTCTGAAGATTTTACACGAGTCTGCTGTTACTGCTCGAAGTAAAACTCTCTTATTCTGGAGGGAATGGTAGTGCTACACAGCATTCTCCCCCAGCAGTTTTGTGAGTTCAGAATCCAACTCTAACAAACATATTCAGGGAGGTTTCTGACCTCACTGCCCCTTCATTGGTCACTGGACATATCCATCCTCACAGCCTCCTGTGACAAATTGGGAGAATTGATTGTGATGCCAAAGTGAGGGATATGCCAGGCCATGAGCTTGCAGATTGAGTTGGAGCACGATTCTGTTGCCACTAATGGCCCACAGTATCTCATGGATGCCCAGTTTTAAGTTGTTGGGTCTGTTTGAAATCTGTCCCATTTAGGACAGTGATAATGCCACCTAACAAGATGGGAGAATATTCTCAATGTGAAGACAGGACTTCATCTCCAAAAGGACTGTGTGGTGGTCACTCCTACGAACACTGTCATGGAAAAATGCATTTGTGGCAGGAAGATTGGTGAAGATAAAATTAAGCATGTTTTTCCCCTTTGTTGATTCTTTCAAACCCGCCACAGACCCAATCCAGCAGCTGTGTCCTTTAGGACACACTCAGTCAGTAGTGTGGTGCCGACAAATTCTCTGTTATGGATTTTAAAGTTCTACACCCAGAGTACCCTTGCCACCCTCAGGGCTTCCACCCAGTGGTGTACAACATTGAGGAGCACTGATTCATTAGCTGAAGGTAGGAGAGGGAGCTAGGAGATGTGAGAGGTGGTCATCCACAGGAGGTTTCCATGAAGTGATTAACATTGTTGATACTTATGAGGCTAACGTTAGAGGAATGCAGACGTCAGGTTGTGGTGCGTGAGAGATTGCAGAGATATGGAATGAGGGAAGAGGTGAAATCAAGATGGGAAGTTGTAAACATTGTGAACTTTAAATTGTAGCATTGCTTAAATGGCAATAAACATTGGTGAGAAAGCAGATGGGTGATAAGAACTGGGTTTATGTAAAAACACAGGCAGCAGAATTTTAGTGGACCTCAAGGTTAAGGAGGTTAGAATGTGAGAGGTAGGACAGGAAGATGTTAGGATAGTTACATCCGGGCGTAACATGGGCACAGATAATAGTTTCACCAGCAGACAAATTGAGGCAGGCCAGAGATAGGTGATAAAATGGAGGTGGAAGTAAGTCTTGGTTTTGGTTTGATAAGGTGGTTGGGAAGTTCAAATTGTGGTCAACTGCAACAGGTTGTGAATATTTCAGCCTTGGGCATTTGCCATGGAAAGGGACGGAGTCTGTGGTTAGGGAACACCGTTTGTCACATGGACCAAAATCGAAACATGGACTAAGCTGGATGAGGTTATGAGTGTAGGATGGTAAAGCTAGGGCTGTTACCCTTTGAGAAGGTTGAAATCTGATCAAGGCATTCAAAATCATGTGTGTATTTGGATGAAGTAGATAGAGAGAAACCATTCCCAATGACAGAAGAGTTAAGAACCAGAGCATACCAATTTAAGGTGATTGGCAAAAAGAGGCAAAGGCAAGATGAGGGAAAGATTTTACTCAGTGACTGGTTAGGATCTGGATTGAAACACAGAAACATAGAAAATAGGTGCAGGTGTAGGCCATTCAGCCCTTCGAGCCTGCACCACCATTCAATATGATCACGGCTGACCGTGCAATCTCAGTATCCCATTCCCGCCCTCTTCCCATACACCTTGATCCCTTTAGCCGCAAGGGCCACGTCCAGCTCCCTCTTGAATATATTTAACAAACGGACCCCAACAGCTTCCTGTGGGAGAGAATTCCACAGGTTCACAACTTTCTGAGTAACGGAATCTTCCCTCATCTCAGTCCTGATTGGTCTACCCCTTCTTCTTAGACGATGAACCCTTGTTCTGGACTTCCCCAACACTGGGAACATTCTTCCTGCATCTAGCCTGTCCAGTCTCATCAGGATTGTATATGTTTCTATGAGATGCCCCCCACTTCTTCTTCTAAATTCCAGCGAATACAAGCATAGCTGATCCAGTCTTTCTTCAAATGCCATTCCCGGGAATCAGTCTGGTGAACCTTCGCCGGACTCCCTCAATAGCAAGAATGTCCTTCCTAAAACTAGGAGACCAAAACTGCAATACTCAAGGTGTGGCCTCACCAAGACATCCTTACTCCGATACTCAAATCCTCTCACTATGAAAGAGAGCA
>NC_063332.1:174569508-174585335 GCF_021869965.1 Rhincodon typus
TAGGCCCGAAACGTCAGCCTTCCTGCTCCTCTGATGCTGCTTGGCCTGCTGTGTTCATCCAGCTCTACACCTTGTTATCTCTGAAGAAGGGTCTAGGCCCGAAACGTCAGCCTTCCTGCTCCTCTGATGCTGCTTGGCCTGCTGTGTTCATCCAGCTCTACACCTTGTTGTCTCAGATTCTCCAGCATCTGCAGTTCCTACTATCCCTGATGCCATTAGCTTTACTGCCTGAACTGCCTGAGAGAGTGGTAGAGGCACATTTAATTACAGCTTTGAAAAACAAATTAGATAATCATCTGAAGAGAAAATAAACATGCCGGACTAGGCAGAAAAGATAGGGCAGTGGAAATTTCTGAGTTACTGTTGATATGAGCCAACATAGACATGACAGGTTGAACGGTCACCTTTGAGGCTGTAAGCATTTTTTGACGCTATGGTGGGATTTGATTGTTGGATTATTAGTTCAAGACTTTGGATTGCTAATTCAATAACATAACCAATAATAACTGCACCCATTCATGTGCATTTCATCAAAGGATCAGCAAACAGAATCAGGAGTGTAAACTACTGCATTCTGCCACCTCTTGGATGAGACCAATTGTTATGCAAATTGCTAAAAGTAGTGATCATAAGGTCATAAAGGAAGCAAAATATGAGAACGCACTTCTGCAGTTATAGAACTGAAAAGCAGAGAAGGTGTATTAAACTTGTATCAAACAATAGTTAGGCCAGACTTGGAAAATTGTGAACAATTCCTGTCTCCATATTCCATTTTATAAAAGGGATATGCAGGCCCTGGAGAAAGTGTAAAAAGTATTTAAAATGCTTTCAAATTTAAAATAAAGTACCGGTACCAGAACTGAGAGGTATATTCCATGTTGTACCCCTCAGGAAAGTTGAACTAACTGAAGCTGTTTTCTCTAGGAAAGAGAAGGCTGGGGGGAGAGCTGATTGAGTTCTTTAAAATTATGAAAAGACTTCACGGGGTAGACACATAGAGCTGTTAAACATATGTAGGAATTCAGAACTAAGGGTCATAAATTGTAGATAGTTGCGCAGAGTCATTAGAGTGTGGAACTCACTACCACTGGGCGCTTGAGGTTTGTAAAGCAGAAGACAAACACATGAGGAAGGTAAGAATTGAAGAATCTGAAGGTGAGATGAAGAAGAATGGGAGGAAGTCAGTGTGATGAATAGAGGGTGACACAGATCATTTGAGCCAAATAATTTGTGTTACGCTGTAAGTACAGTGCAGTTCTATGACTTACCAAGTCAGATCACTCTGACGATCAACCTTGGACCTTCCTCATTTATGATTCTCCGGCTAATGTGCAATAAAAAGCCATTTACATTGCTTGTAGATGTGATTACTATGTTGTCCTTATGCCTGTTGCAACATAATGGGTATAATTTTCTCGTTAATATTTATCTCCATGAAATCAGCTTGTAAATTTTTTTTTGAAGTGTGCGTGACAGCCAATCCAAACAAGTTATGCAATATGCACTTTCGAGACAACAAGGTGCAGAGCTGGATGAACACAGCAGGCCAAGCAGCATCAGAGGAGCAGAAAGGCTGACGTTTCGGTCCTAAACACTTCAGCAGAAAAGGGGGAGGGGAAGGGGGTTCTGAAATAAATAGGGAGACAGGGGGAGGCGGATAGAAGATGGATAGAGGAGAGGATAGGTGGAGAGGAAACAGACAGGTCGAAGAGGCGGGGATGGAGCCAGTAAAGGTGAGTGTAGGTGGGGAGTGAGGGAGGGGATAGGTCAGTCCAGGGAGGACGGACAGGTCAAGGGGACGGGATGAGGTTAGTAGGTAGGGGATGGGGGTGCGGCTTGAGGTGGGAGGAGGGGGCTGCAGGGTTCCCAAGTGGAATATGAGTTGCTGTTCCTCCAACCTGCGGGTGGCATCGTTGTGGCACTGCAGGAGGCCCAGGATGGACATGTCGTCTGAGGAATGGGAGGGGGAGTTGAAATGGTTCGCGAGTGGGAGGTGCAGTTGTTTATTGCGAACCGAGCGTAGGTGTTCTGCAAAGCGGTCCCCGAGCCTCCGCTTGGTTTCCCCGATGTAGAGGAGGCCACAACGGGTACAGCGGATGCAGTATACCACATTGGCAGATGTGCAGGTGAACATCTGCTTGATGTGGAAAGTCTTCTTGGGGCCTGGGATGGGGGTGAGGGAGGAGGTATGGGGGGCAGATGTCGCACTTCCTGTGGTTGCAGGGAAAAGTGCCGGGTGTGGTGGGGCTGGAAGGGAGTGTGGAGCGGACAAGGGAGTCACGGAGAGAGTGGTCCCTCCGGAAAGCCGACGGTTGCAGGAACAGCAACTCATATTCCGCTTGGGACCCGAAAGTTGCAGGAACAGCAACTCATATTCCGCTTGGGAACCCTGCAGCCCAATGGTATCAATGTGGATTTCACAAGCTTCAAAATCTCCCCTCCCCCTACCGCATCCCAAAACCAGCCCAGCTCGTCCCCGCCTCCCTAACCTGTTCTTCCTCCCACCTATCCCCTCCTCCCGCCTCAAGCCGCACCCCCATCCCCTACCTACTAACCTCATCCCGCCCCCCCATCACGCCCCCACCCCCCCAGCCACCCAATCCCCCCCCTAACTCCCCACCTACACTCACCTTTACTGGCTCCATCCCCACCTCTTCGACCTGTCTGTTTCCTCTCCACCTATCCTCTCCTCTATCCATCTTCTATCTGCCTCCCCCTGTCTCCCTATTTATTTCAGAACCCCCTTCCCCTCCCCCATTTCTGATGAAGGGTCTAGGCCTGAAACGTCAGCCTTCCTGCTCCTCTGATGCTGCTTGGCCTGCTGTGTTCATCCAGCCCTGCACCTTGTTGTCTCAGATTCTCCAGCATCTGCAGTTCCTACTATCTCTGATTCAATATGCACTTTAAATGACTTAACAGGCCATCAATGTCTCTTCAAGGCATGTGAATTAGCTTGGCAAGTCCAGACCATTTAATAAACAGTTAGCAGAGGTAGATGTGGGAGAATGACAGGGGAAAGGAGGTCAGCCATGCAAATTATTTTGATGACAAAGCAGCTGATCGGTTTGCTAGACTGCAAGTGCATTTTAAGTGTCAGAAAATACACATTTCCTGTGCGGCGATCTCTTGATCACAAAGGATATTCATTAATGAAACAGGCCATTCCTCCATAAATCCATGTTAGTGTTTACTCTGCACACCTACCCGACTTTATCGGGTTCAATCTGTACATCCCCTTCATATATCTGATAAGCCGCATCTGTTTATTTGGCTTCTCCTTCAGAATCCAACTCTCAGATTTGCCTTGAATAAGCATAAAGCATTGAACAGAGAATGGCTCATCAGAAGGGAATGTTTCTCTGAGGAAATGCTCATCAAATGGATTAGCACTTCTACTTGAACCTGGTGCCCTGGAGAAGGTGCATTTGGAACTGTTGGTAGACTTCAGGCTTTTATTCAGACATGTGAATTGGAAACAGAAGTAGGACCATTCAACCCCTTGAACATGTTGCCTCTTTCGACAAGATCTGTTTAAAATTCAATTTCCACATGGCCATCTACCCCCGATAATTCGCCCCTGATAATTCGGGCCTGGCCCAAAACGTTGGCCTTCCTGCTCCTCTGATGCTGCTTGGCCTGCTGTGTTCATCCAAGTCTGCACCTTGTTATCTCAGATTCTCCAGCATCTGCAGTTCCTGCTATCTCTGAAACAATTTTTACCCCCGATAATCTTTGATTTCCCTGCAAAACAAGAATGTATCTATCTCTGCCTTAAAAAATGTTCTGTCACCCGCCTCCACCAATAGCTAAGGCAGAGTGCTATATCGTGGCACAACCCTCTGAGGGAACTCATCTTTGTCTCATAGACTCATAGATATTTACAACACAGGAGGCCATTCAGCCAATCTGCCTGCATTCATCGGCAAAATCTGAGCTAAGCTCATCATGGGAAGATGATAGCCGAGTCGTATTATTAATAGGCTATTAATCTGGAGACGCAAGCAATGTTCTGGGGAACCAGGTTCGAATCCCACCAATGGCAGATGGTAGAATTTGAATTCAATAAAGATCTGGAATGCGGAGGTTAGGGTTAATGATGACTATGAAACTGTTGTTGATTGTCAAGGAAAATCCATCTGGCTTACCAATGTCCTTTAAGGAAGGAAACTGATGTGACCAAAATGTGACTCCAGACCCACAGCAATGAGACTGACTCTCAGCTGCCCTCTGGGCAATTGGGAATGGGAAATAAATGCTGGCCTTGCCAGCAACACCCACATTCTGTGAATGAATTTTTTAAAAATTCCATTTTGGTTCATTTGGTCCATAGCCCTGGGGGCTTTGGCAACTCAAATGAATATCTAAATACCCCTTCAATGTTATGAGAGTTTCTGACTTCACCACCCTTTCAGACAGTGAGGTTCAGACTCCCATAACCCTCTGAGTGAAAGAAAAACTGTTCTTAACTCATCTCTTTGCTTTCTACGTCTTAACTTAAATCTATGCTCCCTGGCTATTGACACCTCCAATTATGAAAAAAAAGTGTTTTCCTATCCACCCTATCGATGCCCCTCACAATTTTATACACCTCTATCAGGAGACTCTCAATCTTCCCTATCTATGGTAAACAATACTAGCTTATCCAATCTTTCCTCACAGCTCAGACTCTCCAGCCTAAACAACTTTCTGATAAATTTCCTCTGCACCATCTCTCATGCAATCACCTCGTTCCTATAATGTGGTGACCAGAACTGCAACACAGTAGTCCAGTTGTGGCCTAACCAGCATTTTATACAATTCCAGCATATCCTCCTTGCTCTTGTACTCAGCTCCAAACATCCACTATCCATTGTGCATAGAAGTGCTTCCTAATATCTCTCCTGAACGGTCTGGTCCTAATTCTCAGACTCTGCCCCTCGTTTAGAATCCCCAACCAGTCAAAATAGTTTATCGACATTCTCTTTTCCTGTTACTATCTTGAAAACCTCTATCAGATCACCCTTATCCTTCTAAATTCTAGACAAAACAAGCCTAAATTTATATAATGTCTCCTCAAAACATAACTCTTAAATTCCAGGTACCATTCTTATAAACCTACATTGTACTCCCTCCAAGGCCAATCTATACTTACTAAAGTGTGGTGCCGAGACCTGCCCTCAACACTCCAAGTGGGGTCTAACCAGGATTTTGCAGCATAAGCTTTCTGTCCTTGTAATCCAGTCCTCTGGATAAAAATGGCCAGCATTTTATGGGCACGGTGGCTCAGTGGTTAGCACTGCTGCCTCACAGCACCAGGGACCCAGGTTCAATTCCACCCTTGGGTGACTGTATGTGTGGAGTTTGCACATTCTTCCCATGTCTGCATGGGGTTTCCTCCAGGTGCTCTGGTTTCCTCCCACAGTCCAAAGATGTGCAGGCTAGGTGGATTGGCCATGGGAAATTGCCTGTCGTGTTCAAGGATGTGTGGGTTATTGGGAGATGGGTCTGGGTGGGATACCCCAAGGGTTGGTATAGACTTGTTGGGCCAAAGGGCCTGTTTCTACACTGTAGGGATTCTATAAAAAATTCCACTAGCTTTCTTGATTATTTTCTGCATCTGTTTGTAGCATTTTAAAGATCGATGCACCTGAACCTCCAAGTCTATTTGGATGTCACTGTATTTAACTTCATACCATCTAGAAAGTACTCGGATCTATCCTTTTTTGGTTCAAATGGATAATCTCACAATTGCTTACGTTGAAATCCATCTGTTACAGTTTTGCCCATTCACTTAGTCTATCAATATCCCTTTGTAATTTTATGCTATCATGTCCACTGTCTATACTGCTGCCTAACTTTGTATCAACAGCAAATTTGGATAAATGGCTTTCTCTTTCTTTATCCAAGTCATTAATAAATAATGTGAATAATTGATGCCCTAACACAGATCCTTGTGGGACACCACTAGTCACATCCTGCCAAATTAAACTTTAACTTTTGTTTCAGGGCTTTAAACTAAATAGTGGTGGGGAGGGTTCAGTGCATGGAAACGTATGGAAAAAGTTAATGCGGGGGAGGTTATTAAAGTTTTGAGAACAAGAAGGAGGTCAGAGGGTATGGAAAGGGTCAGGAATCTAACTTCAGGCACAGCAGATAATGGGCCAACTCTGAGAAAGTAGGGGAGTGGCAGTCAACACACAACTGAGGGGGTAAGTGAGCTTGTAGCACAGACTGAAATCGGTGGGTATGATGTTGTGGGTATCACTGAGACATGGCTGCAAGGAGATCAGGGCTCAATATCCAAGGTTACATGTCCTATCGAAAGTACAGGCAGGTTGGTAGACAGGAAGGGTTTGCTTTGTTAGTAAGAAATGAAATTAAACCATTAGCAAGAAGTGATATAGAGTCAGAAGGCATAGAATCTGTGTGGGTAGAGTTGAGGAACCACAAAGGAAAAAAAGACCCTAATGTAAGTTGTGTACAGGCCTCCTAGCATTGGTCAGGATATGTGGCAGAAAATAAATCAGGAGATAGAAAAAGCATATAAGAAAGGCACTATGACCATAATGACCGGGCACTTTAATAAGCAGGTGGACTGGGAAAATCAGGTTGGCAGCAGATCTCAAGCAAAGAAATTCATGAAATGTCCAAAAGATTATTTCTTTGGAGCAGCTTGTGGTACAGCCCACTAGGAACAGGCAATTCTAGATTTGGTGATGACTCTAAGACATTGGATGTAGCACTTGGGGTTAAAGCGATCACAGGGAACGGGGGAAAAGTGGGAACTGACTATTGAGTTAAATCATCAGCCATGGTCATAATGAATGGTAGAGCTGGCTTGAAGTGCCTAATGGTCTACTCCTGCTCCAAGTTAATTTACCAACCAATCAGCACTCTGCTCTCATTCAGTTTTGATCTTGCTTTGCCCCTTGAATTGATATTTTTGTGAATTGTCCTGTTGAGTGCAAGACAAAGAGCTTTGACAAAACACACCTTTCTTCAGCTATACAGAAGACAGTTTACCAAAAAACTTTCACAATTGTGAAACTAAAACTTTGAAGAAGCCATGTTATTTTCTAGCAGTCTACCCAGCCCACTGACACTTTTACATCATTGCATCACTGACTGTATATAAAATAAAATCACAGATGAAAAATCTGAAGCTTTTCTGAGCCAGAAAAGATATTACAAATTGCAGCTGATGCAAGGAGGTGGAATTTTTTTTGATTTGCAATGAGCTGTCTGAAAGTGTGGTAGAGCAGATTCAATAGCAACAACTCTCAACAGGCAAATGGGTAAAAATTATTTAAAAAGGAAAAGATTTGCAGGATGGCAGGGTAAGAATTGGGGGAGCATGGAACTAACTAGACTGCTCCTCAAAAAGCCAGCATTGGCACTATGGTCCAAATGAGCCTTCTGATGCGATGGTAATTGGATACTGTCAGAACCAGGAGCTGGACAGTACAGACACATTAGAGAGGTTACAATAGAATGAGCCGACTGCTCTGCATAATTCTATGGATTCTGTTGCTTAAATTCCCCTCCAACAAAGCATTGAGCTTTAAATGATCTCAAAATTGTTTAGGAACAAAAACAAATTTGCTGGAAAAGCGCAGCAGGTCTGGCAGCATCTGAGAAGGGAAAAACAGAGTTAATGTTTCTGGTCAGGTTCTGAGGAAGGGTCAACAGACCCGAAACATTAACTCTGTTTTTTCCTTCACAGATGCTGCCAGACCTGCTGAGCTTTTCCAGCAATTTTGTTTTTGTTCCTGATTTACAGCATCTGCAGTTCTTTCAGTTTTTATCAAAGTTGTTTAGATTTTTTTTCAGCTGAGCCAGATGAAGCAATAGACTACTTCTAGGACAAAATATCGTAACTTTTGTCTTTGTATATTCAAGTCTGGGTATATGGCCTGCTATGAGTTCAAAGGGACAAAATAATTGCCTG
This sequence comes from Rhincodon typus, assembly GCF_021869965.1. Lineage (NCBI taxonomy): Eukaryota > Metazoa > Chordata > Chondrichthyes > Orectolobiformes > Rhincodontidae > Rhincodon > Rhincodon typus. The sequence goes on from NC_063332.1 coordinate 174,577,436, forward strand.
AGGTGGGTGGTTTGTTTATGGTTAAATTTCTCGTGTATTCTCCTCGTTTACACAGCTCTGCAATGAGAACTTAAAACCTCTTTCTCATTGCCAGGAATTTTTACCCTTCCCACCAGCTATAAGAAACTCCGCAACCACACAAGAGGAAAAACAAATAACCATTTTATAGTGCAAGTTAATTCAGAAAGTTAGGTACAAGGTCATGAATCAACAATATATGCATCAATTCTTTCAATGAATCGTAAAGTCTGGTAAGATAAAATAAATAGCGTTTCCTCACAGGAAAAGCAACAATTGCACCAATGTTTAAAATGCTAAACAGACAAAATATAACAATTCCACAAGAAAAATGCCAGACAGATTGAAAATGTGCAAATATCAAAGCCAGCAACCATTCCTTCTGTGCACTATCTCAAAAGCTACTCTTGGGAGTTATGAAAATCAAATTCATTTATGGTCCAATGATTGGTTGAATCTTTTTAATGGAACTGCAATGTGTTAGATGGTGGGATTAATGATTAGAACAGGATATTGACCAAACAGGAGGATTGTTTGCATTAGTCTGTACTCCAGGGATTCAGTCTGTGGCCATAACAAGCAGCATGACAGTGAATGGGAGCTGTTTGACTATCCGCTATGGATTCCTCACTGGATTAGGGTACATTGGAAAGTGTGACGTTCAGTTTCATTTAAACATCCTCAAACACTTCCTCTCACTCAAGCCCAGGCAGAATAAGGTTCCACTCTGCTCCAGTGGAAAACCTGCTGTGTGTTATGTGGAGGGAGTGATACACAGACCTGGGGTGTGTACACACAAACACACATACTGTGCTACCTACCCTGAGATAATTTCAGGCCTCTCACAAAGGACACCAACCTATCATCTCAAACTGTACAACCTTGTGACCTTCATTGTATACAGCTGCAACTATTGTGCAGTCTATATTACATCAGGTTCACTGCGATAAAGTATGTTCTGAAACATTACCTAAAACTTCTGTGAAACATTTATATAAAAAAGAAACATTTCTGACAAACACCAGAGACTAGCAGGAAACTCCCATAATTTCATGGCTTAAAAGAGTGGCACTTGGGGGTCCAGTTACCCAACAATCAATTGCTTTAGAGTCTCAATTCTGTTTTAATGCCCAGTTCACTTAAATTTTCCAAAAGTAGAGCTAATCATCAATATTGGAAAATGAATATAAGGCACTAGACTTCATGCCCGAGTTTCAGCAAATATTTCAGTTTGTTATAATTACAACTGTCAGGGAATGACTGGACAATTCGTTGTGAATTACAATTTGAAACAAAGCAAACTAGATGAAAAATAAGGTAATGAAGCAGCTTAATTCAACAATAAATATGAACTTTTGGCGATAATGGCTCAAAATGAATTATTAACTTTCATTGGAAGTGACCCCACTGACCAGGGTTTAGCAAGGTTCAGGGGTCTTTTTTTGTTTTGTAAGTATCGTTTTAAAAACTAGAAGTTTTCAAGGCCACTGAAGAGGTTACTATTAGGATCCAATGGGACTGCAGTGGATCAGACCAGATCAAATCCTGCTGGCAGGTCCCTTTGCTGGAGAGAGATTTAGGAGCCAGATGGATTTTTCTGATGTTAGTTATTGGTTCAAATTCAATAGAAAACAACAACAATTTGCATTTAAATAGAGCCTTTACCATGGTAAAATGTTCAAAAGTGCTTCTCAGCAGTGTTTGCACTGAGCTACTTAAGGAGATGCTCAGTCAATGAACTGTGTTTTAAAAGACCTCATAAAGGAGACGAGAGAGGCAGAGCGGGGAGAATTCCAGAGCTTAGGATCTAGCCCAAGCAGCTGAACGCTCAGCCACCAAACTTGGAGCAATATTAATTGTGCGGAATGTGCAAATGGAACAGATCGCAGATGGCTTAAGTCTGGAAATAGGGAGGGCTGAGGTCTATGAGGAATTCAAGCATTAAAATGAGAATTTTACATTTAAGACATTGCTAGGTGAGCAGCCAATGTAGCTCAGTCCGTACAACATTTGATACCAGTTAGGGTATGGCCACCAGAACTTTGGATGAACTTTGAACCATACCTAGAACAGTGATGCAAACATTTCAGTTACCAAGCTTGAGGTGCAAACACTTAAATGCATAAATAAAAATATTCATGAATTCATTAAAATAACAGGCATAGGAGTTTGTTACAGGTGCCCTCAGGTAGGATAACACTCGTGCCTATTTTAAACCTTAGGTTCCCAAAGTGACAGCTTCCTGCTTAGTTTTTTTTTGTTGCATGGAGTTGTACTGAAAACAACCTTTCTAATCATGAGACAAGGGGTTCGCGCCAAAGACAAAACAACATTCCTGCTCTTTGCAGAGGGCAGGCATGATTAGGGAATTGTGCGTTTTATCACTGCTTGAGAGGACACAAATTTCAGTTAAAAAGTAAAGTCACCACAGTCTCACTGGACCACAGGGCTGCTCTCTCATTAGAGAGAAGTTTGTGGTGGTGGTTTACCCTGTGGGTCACCAAGACTCAGGCGAGGGGAGAGGTCGAGAAGGAGAGTCCTTCATGGTAACTTCAGCCAGCGCAGGAACTGAACCCACTCTGTCGGCATTGCTCCGCAGCACAAACCAACCATCCAGAAAACTGACCTGGCCAACCCACAGAACATTTGAGGTAATTGCCTAAAGAAGCAGCAGATGGTTAAGATCTGGAGTGCAGTCCCTGAGGGTGTGATACAGACAGGTTCAACTAAGGTATTCAAGAGGGAACTGGCTATTATTTGAAGCAGAAGACCATGTGGGGTTAGGGGGAGATGGCAATGGTTGGCAAAAGGTCCATTGCTCATTTAAACATTTCTCGCAGACATGATGGGCTTTGTGTCCTCTTTCTTGTGCTGTAATAATCCTGTGATTTTTGGACATTGTGTGGAAGATCAAACAAGCCATATATATCCCAATGCAAACATTAGCCACGTGCTTTTGGGATTCCATTTCCAGGGGCAGAGTTTATTTCCAAACCTTCTTCCAATCAGGTAATGCCAAGCAAACAGGCATGAAAATCAAGCACCCGACTTACGGTGCTCTGAATTTCCTCATCACTGATGTCAAAGTTCAGCAAATCGGGAATGTCACCCTTCAATTCTCCAAAGTGCGTCAGACCCATTATTACTTTAGAAGTTACTGTCACTAGTACATACTTAATGTGGTTTATCTGGCATTCGTTCCTCTGTCAGTTTTAAAACAAGTGATACGCACACACACCCATCCTGCCAACAAGACTGGAGAATCAGCGAGTTCATTCAAAAAGCTTCCACAGTCGCAGTGGGCTGAAAGACCTCTGTCTGAGCTGCATAATTTTACATGTGGCTCATTTGAAAATATTTGGAGAAACATGTTTTTCAACTTTAATTTAAAATGCCTTACTCCACAGGAGTAATGCTTAATGGTAATGTGTATCTTTAGGTCTCAAGAATATACATTAATGTGGTCTTTGGTCATTTGACTGGAAGCAAGTGAACTGTCGCTATTTCTCTCACTTGTGTTCATTTCCTTCTCACATACACATACACATACAAACACACTTATATACATAGGCATGGGGGTACAATCCCCTCCAAAGCTGCAACATGCTAACATTTTCATATCCTTCATGATAAGTTAAATTCCCTTCATTTCATTGCAAAGCATTCGATACTTTGTAAACACAGAGACCCTGTTCCTTGGATCTTGTGGAACAGATAGATGCTGTTTGATCCAGACGTTAGAGAATGGAAGTGTGACTGCGTTCAATCACAGTTATCAGTAGGAACTACTGTGACCCAGACTAGGTATCTGTAGCTATGTCTTCTTGTTACAATTCTCCACATCTCTGCCTCCTGGGAGGCAATGGCCAAACTGTATTAACACTAGACTACTAATCCAAAAACTCAGCTAATGGTCTGGGAACCTGGGATTGAATCCCACCACGGCAGATGGTGGAATTTGTACTCGATTTTTAAAAATAAAAAATTTGGGATTGAGGATCTATGGACAACCATGAAACCCATTGCTGATTGTTGGAAAATCCCATCTGGCTCACTAATATCCTTCAGGGAAGGAAATTCGCTGCCCTCACCTGCTCTGGCCTATGTGTAATTCCAGACCCATAGCAATGTGGTTGATTCTCAAATTGCCCTCTGAAATGGCTCATTAAGACACTCAGTTCAAGGGCAGGTCGGGATGGGCAATACATGCTGGCCAGCCACAATGCCCACATCCTAGGACAGAGTTTAAAATAAGCAGACTTAACTCCTTTGCCATGATCTAGTAAACATGGGGGAGCAACTACAAGAACATGACTTTCCACTCAAGAGTTTCTTTAAAGGTTGTCACAAGCTGTGTCTTCATGCATAGGTCATCCTTCCCAGATAGTTAGCAGGGACATAGCCCCGTTTCCCTTTAACTTCTGCCAACCACCAATCTGGATTCCCACTCAAGTCACTGGATTTCACGATTGTCACTCGCTCATATTCCTGAAGGCTGAGTTCATATTTACTCCGTGCTTCAAAAGGATAAACGGCATAAAAGATCTGTGAAAAGATAAAACAGTAAGCACCATGAAAGACATAACTGGCACATCACTGGGAAAAGTGGTTTGTTCAATGTCCTGTCTTGCTTGGATACATAGGTCTACAACAGAAGAATAGGCGACTCAGCCAAACTGATCCATGCTACACATGGGCCTCCTCCAAACTTTATCAGCTTTTTCTTCTTGTGCCTTCTCATCTTAAAGCCCCCAAAAAAGTCACCCCACTTATAGAGAAAAGAGCCCCAGCATGTTCCATGTTTCTCAATAAATCTCATCTTTACTATTAATTCTGCTCAAAAAGTACTTAAATTATGCAATTCGAGGGAAATCATAGAATCCCTACAGTGTGGAAGCAGTCCATTGGGTCCACACTGACCCTCTGAAGAGCATTCCACCCTATCCCTGTAACCCTGCATTTCCCATGGCTAACCCACCCAGCCTGCACATCCCTGGATACTATGGGTAATTTAGCATGGCCAATCCACCCTAACCTGCACATGTTTGGACTGTGGGAGGAAACCAGAGCATCCGGAGGAAACCCACGCAGACACGGGGGAGCATGTGCAAACTTCACACAGTCACTGAAGGCTGGATTTGAACATGGGTTCCTGGCGCTTTGAGGTAGCAGTGCTAACCACTGAGCCACCATGCCACCCTTTGCCACGTGCTCTTTCTCTTGAACAAATTGAACGAAGATTCAAATTACGAACAGGCAGGACCAGAGTATGTGCACATGCAATAGACTGGATAAGATTCTGGATTGTATTTGAATCTAGGTCCCACAGTTTAAAATCAGTGTCTAACTCATTAAGACCACCAGGGCAGAATCTCTGGTCTTGGTGATCTCGTCATCAGTGAGACAGGAAGTCAGTAAACCCTTTCAGGGCTACTCATGGTGTCAAAGGCCCAGGCATAATATTAAAAGGGCATTCATTCCCCACATACCAGCACCACAATTCATGCTCTTGCAGTGGATACCTCAGAGCTACTGCAAAACCTTCTGATTTCACATCATCCCCCAACACCAAGAATAACCTCAATTACTGCTTCCTATGATGAAGATTTATAATATAGGCGATTATTATTTTACTATGCCAGAACTTGGCTTCTAAAGTAGAGGTAAATGGGGTTTTGATTTTCAATTCTGTGAAGATGTGTTGTTTTCTTTTAAAACAAAAGAGTCAGAATGTCATTTTTGTAGCAATGGACGAAGCAGCATACCCAAGAAATCATGCAATTTAAGCTAAATGACTAGTAGAGCGATGTGGTGAGGTAATTGCTGAAGTGTTTACTAAGTTTAAGAATTACGACCCAGAGGGAAACAATTGGAGTGGGGTCAGAAGCAGGTCTGTTCAGAAGAAAAGATCCATACCAGCAGAAGGGCAATTTAGTTTTGGCAGCATCCAAGACATCAGAAGTGGAAAGAAATCTTAAACTGTTTTAGCAGTTCAAGCAGCCAGGGCTGGAAGAAGCCCCAAGCTTTGTCTCAACATGTAGCGCATTAGCCTATGTCTGTGCATCTCTGAGACAGAGAGAGAGAGAGAGAGAGAGAGACAACAACAGAGAAAATCACATTCTGTAAATATACAGAAACTCACCAAAGGGAAATACTTGCACTGGAGGGGGTGCGGAGGAGATTCACCAGGATGTTGCCTGGAATGGAGCATTTCAGCGATAAAGAGAGGCTGGATAAGCTCGGGCTGTTTTCTTTGGAGCAGAGAAGGCTGAGGGGGGACCTGAGAGAGGTGAGTAAGATTACAAGGGGCATGGTCAGGGTGAATAAAAAGCAGCTGTTCCCCTTGGTCGAAGGATCAAACCAAAGGGGGCGGTGTAATTTCAAACGAAAGAAAAGAGGTTTAGGAGATTGGAGGAAAAACCTTTTCACCCAGAAGGTGGTTGGGGTATGGAATGCATTACCTGAGAGGGTAGTTGAGGTGGGAAACCTCACCACCTTTAAAAAAATACGTGGATGAGCACTTGAGATGTCATAACATTCAAGGCTATGGGCCTAGTGCTGGAAACTGGGACACATGCATATAGTAGCATATTTCTGGCAGTACAGACTTGATGGGCCAAAGGGCCTCTTTCTGCACTGTATGATTCTATAATTCTAGTTGAGTAAAAAATTGAAGAGCAAAGGCAGGAGTGATGCTTCACTTGGGGCAAATGCTTGTAAAGGACATTGCTGTGAATATTTTTGCAGTTTAAGGTAATATCTTTCCAATGTATAGCTTTTTTTTTCCTTTAAGTAATAAACTTTTGTTTGTTAAAAGTACATTGAAAGCCTCTTGTGAATATGTGCAGTGACTAATTCCCACAGTAACCAACTTGCAAAAATAAACTTATGATCTATCAAGGATAACACAGTGTGGAGCTGGACGAACACAGCAGGCCAGGCAGCATCAGGGGAGCAGGAAAGTTGATGTTCAGAAGAAGGGTCCCGACCCGATAACTGTGTTATCTCTGACTCCAGCATCGGCAGTTCTTACTATCTCCTTATGATCTATCAAGTCAGCTCTCACTCTGGGATCTGACTTGTCCAGTGTTACCATCAACTGGGACCATAATAACCACTAATGTCTGCCTCAGAAAAGACAAAGGTGGCCAATTTTTTTTTCATGTCAGAATGTGGGCCCAGTGCCAAAAGTGGGCATACGATCTATTGTCCTCCGTAAGGCTAAGAAGCACTGTGTAGGCACTGCAGCGCGGCATCAAAAAGACATCAAACAGGGTAAATGTGTGAGTGCAGAGAAACATCAGGAAGAATTTGGGGTTGGTGACCTCAGCAACAGATGGAACCGGTGGATTGAAGGGCCAGGAGCTACAATTCCTGTATCAGATGCAGTGTAGTGTGGGCTTGGAACACTTAGTTGGGTGGGTGCAGGAAATATTATCGGCCTACATCCATGTGAGTGGCATTTGATCATTCTGTCTCTAGGACCGCAAGGGGAAAACTGCTCACATTTTGCAGAAGCGCAGTAAAACAGGTGGAGATGTCCCAATATTTGTACATTGGTGCATAATTTGAGGAAGTGGTGGGAATGTGAACTCATTAGATTAGCAACAATCTTATGGAATAATGGAGTAGGATTGAGGGGCTGAATGGCCTACGCCTGCCCTAAATTTGAATGTTCATATGCTTCCTGAGGAGGACTTCACTTATTTCAAAGAGAAAATATATAATTAAATGTAGTTCTACTGATAGAATGATGGAGAGGAAAGTGGATTCAGATAGGTCACACCAACGCAAGAAGTAAGCTATAACATCCTTCCTATTAGAGAATTCCCTCACGCAGTATTATGTTCACTCACTCAGAGATAGTAAGAACTGCCGATGC
>NC_063332.1:174585735-174591350 GCF_021869965.1 Rhincodon typus
TCTGATGCTGCCTGGCCTGCTGTGTTCCTCCAGCTCCACACTGTGTTCTCTCTGACTCCAGCATCAGCAGTTCTTACTATCTCATAAAATGGGATAGGTTCAGGGAACAACTTGGACTTCAAGTTTAGGGTGTATGGTCAGGAAAGGGTTCAGCAGTAACAACAGCCAAAGTTTAGCCAAAGGTAGCTTGTAAATAATTGCCCTGCTTTACCTGCTGCTCTTCTAGGTCACTTGAGGTGTCATCATTTCCATTAACAGACGATGTCTCTGGTGTAGACATTTCCTGAGAATCGTTGAGAGGGTCCCCACCATCGCTGGCATTAAAGTGCAGATTCCTTGCATTATTGGTATCTCCGCAGGGTGAAGATACAAACAGGCTAATGTCATCAAAATCCTCATCAAGCACTGATCCATCTGTTGACACTCCACTCTGGCCAGTGGCAGGATTGTATGGTCTCAGAAATGAGGAATACACATAGCCTTGCATCACTACATAGAATCAAAAGCAGTTATTCACCCTAAAATGCTTTGTCACATTTTTTTAAAAATATGAATCATACCATGTTGAACAGAATACATCCAGCAAAATGTTTTACTGATCAAGTCCACACTTATCCATTGACTATCATCCCACGTTATATCAGTTTCTGGCTGTGTCCTGATGGCTGAACCTTTATGTGCTTTCAAATAATTTGTGGGAACAAATGAACTGAAAATATAATGGATCCTGGTCCTTTCCCAAATTTTAAACCAAGCACTCTGATTTCACTTGACACCTGGCCCTTCAACCAACATCCATCCATGTGTGTATGTGAGAGCACAAGACAGTGTGCGTGAGAGAGAGAGACAAAAAGAATGTGTGTGTCCCTGTGTGTGTGTGTGTGTGTGTGTGTGTGTGTGTGTGTGTGTGTGTGTCCTGTGTGTGTGTGTGTCTGTGTGTGTCTGTGTGTGTGAGTCTGTGTGTGTGTGTGTCTGTGTGTCTTTGCGTCTGCACTTCATCAAAATAGCACCACGAATTCCTTTGTTTTTACCGAGCCTTGGTTTAATGAGGCTCAAAACTGCAGAGTCAGGGCTGACAGTGCAACACACTGAGCCATGGTTGGCACAATTTTAATAAAGAGAACTAACAGCCTTGTTTGGTTAACAACTCTACTTGTTATTTCAAAATGAAGCTTTGTTTTGATTAAGACAGGGAATACTTGGATTTTTATATGAACAAGGAGCCAATTGGTTCCTTCAGCCTGTTTTCCCATTCAATAATATCCATGGCTGATCTCACTATAACCTCAACTCCTCATTCCTGCCTATTCATGATAACCTCCCACTGCCTGCCTTACCAAGAATCTATCGAAACATTCATGGACTCTGCTTCCACTAGCTATCAGGAAAACAGCTCCAATGATTCATGACATTCTGAGAAAGAAAATTCACCTTATCATTCTTTTTTGAATAGTGATAGTTATAGATTGTCACATATGAGGAAACATCATCTCCATATCTACCCTGTCAAGACCCCACAGAATCTCAAATATTTTAATCAAGCTATGTCTGACACTTCCAAACTCCAGCAGATACAGGTTACCCTGCCCTACCTTTCCTCATAAGACAAGCTGCCCATTCCAGATATTAGTCTGATAAACCTTCTCTGAACTGCTGCCCACACATTTACAGTGATCCTTAAATAAGGAGACCAATAGTGTACGTAACACCCCTGATGTGGTCTCACTGACACCCTATATAAGCCTAATCTCCCTACTTCTGCATTTTATATTGAAATATTGGATTCTTAAAAGGGCTTGACAGGATAAATGCTGAGAGGATGCTTCCCCTCATGGGAGCGTCTGGGTCTAGAGGGCATAGTCTCAGAACAAAGGGGCACCAATTTAAGACTGAGTTGAGGAGGAATTTCTTTTATCAGAGGGTTGAGAGCCTTTGGAACTCATTGCCACAGAGAGCTGTGGGGGCAGAGTCCTTGTGTACATTTAAAGCTGAGAATGATAGATTGTTTATCAGTTGTGGAATCAAGGATCATGGGGAAAGGACAGAGAAGTGGACATGAGGAACGTTAGATAAGCCATGATCCTACTAAATGTGAGAGCAGGCTTGAGCCAAACAGTCTATTCCTGTTCCTATTTCTGATGGTTTTATGGCATTCAATTTCTCTGGCAATAAACGATAACATTCTATTAGCTTTCCTAATTACTTGCTGTATTTGTGATTCATGCACTTGGACACACAGATCTCTCTGTATATCAGAGCTCAGCAAACTCTCACCATTTAGATTATACATTTCTTTTATTTTCTTTTTGCCAAAATGGACAATTTCACACATTATACTCACTTAATCTATTTTTATCTTATTATAGCTTTCTTAAGTGCTCTTCATAATTTAATTTCCTAACTGTCTTTGTTTCTATAACAAATTTGGCAACCCTACCTTCCACCCTTTCATCAAGGTCATTTATATAAATTGCAAACAATTGCAGTCCCAGCACTGATCCCATGTGGCACACCATACGTTATATGTCACCATCCTGAAAAAAGATCCATTTGTGCTTACTGTGTTCCCTGTTAGCCAGCTAATTTTCTATCCTTATTAACACGCTGTCCTCTACACCACCTTTTTACTTCCACAATAACTGTAAATATCAAATGCCTTCTGGAAATATTTGCATAGCACATCCACTGGTTCCCCATTATCCACAGTATCCATGTTACTTCCACAGAAAACTCAACAGATTGGCAAGAAAGGAGTTCCCTTTCACAAAACTGTTAAGTCTGCCTGATTACCTTCAATTGATCACAAGTGCCCTGTTATAACAACTTTAATAATGGCTTGTAACATTTTCCCTCTGATAGATGTGGAACTAACTGCCCTGTAGTTTCCTGCTTTCTGTCTCTCTTCCTGTTTAAATAACAGAATTACATTTTCACCTCAATTTCATAGAATGTATAAATGACAGACAATAAATGCAGGCTAGCTACTAATGCCTATGTCTCACGAGTGAATTTAAGATAAACTCAATATAAAAAGAACCCCACAAATAACCTAAAGTTACTCTCCAATAAAGATTAAATGTCAATGATTCCAATGCAACAAAGGCTACACTGTGGCGGAGAGTTTTGCCTTATCCAGTTGTAATATAAGGGCTGTGATTTAGAGATATTATATTTTAATATCAGCTATGTTTAAGTTTGGACTTTAAATTTTATATTAGTGATATATTAGTTTTTCTGTGTCTGAAGGGGTTAATGATTAACTTGCATGTATTTCTGTAGCCATTGTGATTTCTTTTAAAACAGCCTTGTACAGATAAAGTAGTAGCCCCCAGAACAAATGAATTTTTGTTTACATTAGAATAGTTTATTATTGAGCAAGGCCAACAACTGTGCATCAAGATTTCAATCAGTTACTTCTGGGCCTGACTTTTTAAAGCTAGGTTAAAACACCCATAGCTTGAAAAACAAAAGTATTTTTTGTCAAGTTTCAAATTGGTGTGGTTCTGCAAAAATCTTAGATGAAGTTGGATGTGTAAAGAAATGCTCTTGAGTAAGGAAGAACATAGAAAAAATACATTACCTTAAGGCAAGGAGCTCAGAACAGGAGTGTTTGAACAAAACCCTAAAGAGGTTATTTGAAGCTGAGAACATTTAAGCTCAGATGTATGAACATTTTGCAGACTGAGAGTGGAAATCGCTGTGACTAGGAGAGATGTTAAAGATGGTGATTTTACTCTGGCCTGTGCAGGTGGTGCTTTTGGGTGCTATACAGAGATTTATAAAGGAGTGTTTTGAGATTAATAGCATTATGCGTTAACTTGATTTTCAAAATCATTCAGGTTGAGGTATATGTAGGTTGTTGGGTTTGTTCTATTTTATCTTAATATATCTTGCTTAATAAACTTATGTTGTTAAAACCAAATTCATAATATTGAAAGTTTGTGTTTCAGTGGGAAACCATTTTGCTAAACCAAAAGAAAAACAAAACATGATCTATCAAGGCAGATTTCAGTCTGCGATATGTCTTGACCAGTAATAACATCAGCTGAGATCATAACACAAACTCTAATACAAGGACAGCAATGGAGCAGAAAGGTAAGAGCCGTAGAGGCAGAAGCCCTTAAAAGATTTAAGACGTATTTGGATGTGCACTTGTGATGTCAAGGCATAAAAGGCTATGGGTCAAATACCTGAAAATGGGATTAGAATAGTTAGGTGGTTGTTTCTCACCAGCACGGACACAATGGACTGAAGGGCCTTTTTCTGTGCTATATGTCTCTATGACTGTATTTAGCAGTATATTAAAAGACCAGCAAAGTTTAGCTCAACATTGGAGAGGCGATGGCCTAGTGTTATTAGCGCTGAACTGTTAATCCAGAGACCCAGATAACATTCTGGGGACCTGTGTTCAAATCCCGCTATGGCAGATAAAATATCTGGAATTAAGAATCTAATGATGACCATGAACCCATTGTCGATTGTCGGAAAAACCCATCTGGTTCACTAATGTCCTTTAGGAAAGGAAACTACCATCCTTACCTGGTCTGGCCTACATGTGACTCCAGACCCACAGCAGTGTGGCTGACTCTGAACTGCCCTCTTGGCAATTAGGGATGGGCAATAAATGCTGCCTAGCCAGCGATGCCCACATCCTGTGAACAAATAAAGGAATGTAGAGTGATGGGAATTGGAAACACTCACCTCCTGTATCAATGAGCCACCTGTTCACACTCCCTAGAGGGTCCTGTTTCTCAAGAACTGCCACGATTTCCCCCTCATGAAGAGATGCATCTAAATCTTGGGCAGCATTGAATTTTCGCTTTGCTTGAAAAAGTTTGTCAGGGCTGTGTGTTGCCAAGAGCTTAGCCCTGTCATCTTCAGTCTGCTGGGGAGCTTGTGGCTTTGAGGAACAAAAGTAAACCAAGAGCCAGTAAACACTCAGAACAAAATCACGGCTCCAAATGTCAAAGAGAATGAAGTTTTGAAGAAGGATTATTGGACTCGAAATGTTAACTCTGCTTTCTTCCCACAGCACTGCCAGACATGCTGAATTTCTCTAGCAATTTATGTTTTTATTTCAGATTTCCAGCATTCACAGTTCTTTGTTTTATTTAAGTTCATAAAGGAGGTGGTGAACACTGCACAGCGCAAAGTTTCTAGATTGGATTCTTACCATGGTTGGCAATTTGGGAAAAAAGCAGCGTAACATTTCCAGTCCACTGACTCTTCATCAGAACCAGTTCCTTTGTTGTAAAGGCTCATTTGATACACCACTATTTTTTGGGTTAGGAAATCTCATCCTGTCTGGCTTATATACGCTACAAACAAATGCTGGGGGTTACCATTGACCAGAAACTGAACTGGACTAACATTTAAATACATTGGCTACAAAAGCAAGTCAGAGACTATGAGTGCTGACTATGAACACTAACACCTCCTCACTCCCCGAATCCTGTTCATCTGACAAGGCATAAGTCCAGATTGTGTTGGAATACTCCCCACTTGCCTGGATGGGTGCAGCTCCAACAACACTCGAGAAGCTTGACACCATTTAGGATAAAGCAGCCCTCGCTTGGCTGACACCACATCTACAAACATTCACTTTCCCAACAACC
>NC_063332.1:174591850-174597326 GCF_021869965.1 Rhincodon typus
GATGCTGCTTGGCCTGCTGTGTTCATCCAGCCCTGCACCTTGTTGTCTCGGATTCTCCAGCATCTGCAGTTCCTACTATCTCACACTTCAAATGTTCTTTGTTGAATTTCTTGAGTTTGCAAAAGTTGCTACATATATGCAAATCTTTTTTCTTTTGTACAGCATTATAGGGAAATATAGGTTTAAATTTGTCCTGAATCTAATGAACTCAAATCAGGAGGATACAGTCTGCTCCTGTAGTGTTACCTCCGATTGCAAACAGTGTTAGCCACGTCCGCTATGAGGCTGTTCATGGGAGGATGTCAGGTGAGAGTGGAATAAGGTAATGTGGTCATGCTCAAATAGCTTGTTCCACACACTGCTCACAGTACTGGCTACCCGTGGGAAAGATATTTTGGGAAAGAAAAGAATTGGAGGAAGTAAAAATGAAGACTTTAAATAATTCAGTGACATGAACACCCTTTTATTTATTCATCCAGGGGATGTGGGAGTCACTGGCTGGGCCCAGCATTTCCTGCCCATCCCTAGTTGCCCCCTTGAGAAGGTGGGGGTGAGCTGCCTTCTTGAATCACTGCAGCCCATGTGCTGTGGGTTGACCCACATGTCCCTTAGGGAGGGAATTCCAGGATTTTGACCCAGTGACAGTGAAGGAACGATGATATATCTCCAAGTCAGGATGGTGAATGGCCTGGAGGGGAACTTGCAGGGGATGGTGTTCCCATGTACCTGCTGTCCCTGCCTTTGTAGTAGACAGAGACAAAGTTTCCTCTAAGCTGCTCGATAGCAGTTGCTCCAAGGTTCTGTGTGCCGTGGTCACCATGCCAATGCCAATTATGGTATTGACCGCCAGTTCTGGAAGCTATTGCCATGCACAGTTATGAAGTTGGGTAAAGTATTTGTGGATTGAGAGGCAGGATGTTAGAATTTGGTGTTTTTAAAATATTGGTGTTTGTCAAATGCTAGGGTGGAATGCATTGTGTGGTCCTTTTAAAAGATTGCGCCTTTTCTATGCTTAGAGATTTAAACAAAATGTCTGTGAGCAGGTTGAAAGTGCATAGAGAGCATCTGAATTGAAATACTTGCATCAAAAGGCCTTAAAGTTAGCAGACCAAGCAGCAGTTTTGTTTTGTTACCAAGATAATAAGTTTTGAATTTAGCCAATCAATCTGAAGCCAGGCACTTATACAACAAAAACCAATTCAATTTAAATTTAAATCTGATGGTTTTGACAACATAGGACCAATCCTAGTGTAAGAAATTGCTATGTCATCAAGGTTATAACAGAAGAGCGCAGTTGGACAAAGATAGGAGAGCGAACTGCCATCCGCCAGAGTTAACAGCCATCGGCTCTCAAGAGAGAATCTCAGGCTCTCACAGAATCCTCTACGTCATAGAAAAAGCACCATCTAAAAATCAAAGGTGCCAACGACACAACTAGTTAATATTCCTGACAGAAAATCGATGGAGAAAGCATAGAGCATTCTGGAGGATGCATAACCTGGCTGTAATTTCGAGAGACTAAATTCTTTTTTTTAAGTTTTATTTTACATAAGTGAGACCTGTAATGATTGGAACAGCATACCATTAGAAACTTGTTTTATTCGGGAATAGTTAATAGTTAGAAGGGGTTTATTCAGTTTGTCAATAGCTTAGTTAATTTGTTCACTGTTAGAGTTAGATAAATAAATTGTTACTTGTTGATTATAAAGTGAGTGTCAGGGATTTATTTTATTTAACCACTAGAAGCTGCTGAAAGGCAGGTTAAACCACTTGTAACACTCCTTTTATAGATTATAGGGTGAGGTGCTCCTCCTTGGGTGTTTCGGTTTTAGTTTTTAAAAGGACTCAATCTGTGATTTATAACATCACAAACATTGGAAGTCAAAGCAAATGGAAAAAGAATTGGGGGAATACTGGTCACAGGTTTGGAAGATGCTGTCTAGGGAACCTTGATGAATTAGTACAATGTATTTTGTAGGTGGTACTCCCTGCTATCACTATGCATTAGTGCTGAAAAGAGTGAATGTTAAAGATTGTGGATGGGGTGCCACTGAAACAGGCTGCTTTGTCCTGAATGGTTTTTATTTAGTCACAGGACAAAGGCATCGCTGGCTAGAGTAGCATTTATTGCCCATCCCTAATTGCCCAGAGGGCAGTTAAGAGTCAACCACATTGCTGTGGGTCTGGAGTCACATGTAGGCCAGACCAGGTAAGGATGGCAGTTTCCTTCCCTAAAGGACATTAGTGAACCATGGTGTCAAGCTTCTTGAGTGTTGTTGGAGCTGCACCCATCCAGGCACCTGGGGAGTATTCCATCACACTCTGGACTTGTGCCTTGTAAAGGAACGTGCCTGTGGACAGGCTTTGGGGAGTCAGGAGGTGAGTTATTTTCTGCCGGATTCCCAGCCTCTGACTTGTTCTTATAGCCAGTGTATATATGTTGAGTCCAGTTGAGTTTCTGGTAAATTGTAAGTCCCCCAGGATGTTAATAGTGGAGATTCAGTGATAATATTGCCATTGAATGTCAAGAGACAATGGATAAAATTTCTGTTAGTATTTTACAGGAAAGGGATCTTAATAAGTATCAGGGAGAGAAAGGAATGGAAAGTTATGTTGAAGGGTGAAGTGGGTCCTGTGAAGTATAGACCAGAGGGGCCAAATGGCCTGCTCTGTGCTATGAAACTTTCTGCAACTCTGTTGATGTGGATTATGAGTAAATCCTCTCCTTGAGTGATCCAATTCTCTGTGGTGATGTATTATAGGGGCCTTCTTTAAGCAGGGCAGTTACATTTATAGCAACCAGAACAGCAGGTCGACAACTGATATTCATCTACATTTCAATTTTATTTCATTCACAGGTATGTCTTTGCTTCCAACCTTTATGAATCTGAGTATATCAATGAGACTGAATGGATAATGTACCAGGACTGGCACGGCTGGATACACAGCTACTTTGGTAGAAATATTGAACTCAATGGCATCATCTATCTCCGGGCAACACCTGAGGTGAGGTTTTCTGACAGTCTGGTCCCTAGCAGATTCAATGATTGAATTTTAATCCAGATCTCCTGACACTATGCCCTTTATTTCGCAAACAGTGAAACTGACCACAATAAATCTGGTAATTAATGAGTTATTGTTAGAAAAAGAAACCCATGGTGCAAAGCTGCTGGATTGACTGGAAGGTGGCAAATGAGGCGCTATTATCTAAGAAAGGTAGTAAGGAAAAGCCAGGGAACCATAGACCGCTGAGCCTGACATCGATGATGCATTAAGTTGTTGGAGGGGATTCTGAGGGACAGGATTGACATGCATTTGGAAAGGCAAGGACTGATTAGGGATAGTCCACATGGCTCTGTGTGCAGGAGATCAGGTCTCACTAACTTAATTGGGGTTTTTTTGAAGAGTTGACAAACAAGATTGATGAAGGCAGAGCGGTAGACGTTTATATGGAATTCATTGTACAAAGGTTCTGCATGGTAGGCTGGCTAGTAAGCTTAGATCACATAGGATCCAGGGAGAGCTAGCCAACTGGATACAAAATTGCCTAGAAGGTAGGAGACAGAGGATGGGAGTAGAGGGCTGTTTTTCAGACTGGAGGCCTGTGACAAACTGTGTGCTGCAAGGACCGGTGCTGGGTCCACTGCTTTTTGTCATTTATATAAATGATATGGGTGTGAACATAGGAGGTATGGTTAGTAAGTTTGCACATTACACCAAAACTAATGGTGTAGTGGACAGTGAAGAAGGTTATCTCAGAGTACAACGGGACCTTGATCAGATGGGCAGATGGAGTTTAATTTAGATAAATATGAGGTGCTGCGTTTTGGAAAGGCAAATCAGGGCAGGACTTATACACTTAATGATAAGGTCCTGGGGAGTGTTGCTGAACAAAGAGACCTAGGGCTGCAGGTGAATAATTTGTTGAAAGTGGAGTCGCAGGTAGATAGGATAATGAAGAAGGCATTTGGTACGCTTGTTTTTATTGGTCAGTGCATTGAGTATAGGAGCTGGGAGGTCATGTTGCGGCTGTACAGGACATTGGTGAGGCCACTTTTAGAATACTGTGTGCAATTCTGGTCTCCCTGCTATAGGAAGGATGTTGTGAAACTTGAAAGGGTTCAGAAAAGATTTACAAGGTTGTTGCCAGGGTTGGAGGGTTTGAGCTATAGGGAGAGGTTGATGTGGAGGTGCCGGTGTTGGACTGGGGTGGAGAAAGTCAGAAGTCACATGATACCAGGTTATAGTCCAACTGGTTTATTTAAAATCACAAGCTTTCAAGCTCTGCTCCTTCCTCAGGTATAGTGTGGAAGAGAAGGTATACTGACACAGAATTTATAAGCAGAAAGGTAACAACCCTAAATATGGCTCATTGACCACCTCCTGTTGAATCTTTAAGCAGTTAGAAAGGAGACACAGGTTTCTATTGATTAAAATGCAAACCCCAGAATTTCTTTCAAGTCATTGCCCTGAGATAATTAAAGGTTTTATAAATGTATACAAGAGGTGACATCTCAGGTCAGACAATGCATTTTAGGTGTGAGGCCTTGTTTATAATCTGTTTGTGTTTTCACCCTGGAGTCAGGCTGGGTTTTTTTTGAGCAAAATAGAATGCATCAGCAAATACACAAATATCTTGGAAATAATTCACCCCATAGATTTATGTGTGTGTGTGAGAGAGAGTGAGAGAGAGAGAGAGTTGGCAAAAGCTTGTATTTTCAAATAAACTTGTTGGACTAAAACCTAGTGCCGTGTGATTTTTGGCCTAGAGAGAAGCTGGACGGGGGGGGGCTTTTTTCGCTGAAGCATGGGACGCTGAGGGGTGACCTTATAGAGGTTTATAAAAACATGAGGGGCATGGATAGGGTGAATAGACAAGGATGTTTTCTCCAGGGTAGAGGTGTCCAAAACTAGAGGGGCATTAGTGTAAGGTGGGAGAGGAAAGATTTAAAAGGGACCTAAGGGGCAACTCTTTCACACAGAGGGTGGTGTGTGTATGGAATGAGCTGCCAGAGGAAGTGGAGGAGGCTGGTACAATTACAACATTTAAAAGGCATCTGGATGGATGTATGAATGGGAAGGGTTTAGAGGGATATGGGCCAAATGCTGGCAAGTGGGACTAGGTTAATTTAGGTTATCTGATCGGCATGGACAAGTTGGACTAAAGAGTCTGTTCCTGTGCTGTACATCCCCATGACTCTATGATTCTGATCATCTTCATCAATGCCCTTCAGCAACTAAATTCCACCAAAACTTTCCTTCCCTGGAATAGAGGTGTCCTCAATCCAACAGACACAGTCAAGACAAACGACAGGGAGAGATAGTACAGTGTTCTGTCAAATCTGTCATTCAGAAAATGAGAATTAACCCAATCATACTTATTGATGTAAGTGTCTACAAGAGGTCACTACAGTGCGGCACTCCCTCAGTACTGACCCTCCGACAGTGCGGCGCTCCCTCAGTACTGACCCTCCGA
>NC_063332.1:174597426-174602862 GCF_021869965.1 Rhincodon typus
TCCGACAGTGCGGTGCTCCCTCAGCACTGACCTTCCGACAGTGCGGCGCTCCCTCAGCACTGACCCTGTGACAGTGTGGGGCTCCGTCAGCACTGACCCTCCGACAGTGCGGCACTCCCTCAGTACTGCCCCTCCGACAGTGCGGCACTCCCTCAGCACTGTCCCTCCGACAGTGCCCGCTCCTTCAGCACTGACCCTCCGACAGTACGACGCTCCCCGTGAATTGTGCCTTCAAGTATATCGCCATATTCTGATTGTGTAGTGCACCAGCTACTAGGTCCAGTTCTTGTAAACTCTTTCACATCGAAACTTCTCATCAGCAGAGACTAGAGGGCAACCCTTTTCATTTTGTTATCAAATCAAACCCAGTTCTCAGAGACTTAAAGCATAACCTGAGACACAGTACATTCATTGAGTTTGACAATCATTTCAAGACACAGAAGAAAGTGTGAATACATTCTGCGGACCCAACTGGAGGGTTGGAGGGGACCTGATGTGCCGAATGGCCTGCTTCCATACTGTAGGGATTCTATGAATGTTTCGGTTCGCAATGAATTGATGGAACACAACTCCTTCTCCAACACTGTGAGCTACTAAACTCAGCAGGGTTGAGAGACAGAGAGACAGAGATGTCATTGACAGAGACAGTTGTGAAGGAAAGTTCATTTGTAGTTGATAGTGACTGGTATATGAATGGAAGAGTGGGAAAGAGGTCATTATTCCTGCATTGAGATTATAATGAGAAGAGGGCTGTAGGTGGTGAGAATGTCAGTTTCAAAGCAAGGACTGGAGTATTTTGGAAGATAAAATATTTTCTGGAGACCCTGGATAGCTATTTGTTTTTTTCAGAATTGTATGAAGAGGCTGACGATGAGAGGTCGACAGGAAGAGAAGGGAATCCCAATGGAATATCTGGAAAAGCTTCACGTCAAACATGAATGCTGGCTGCAACACAGGACAATGAGGCAAGTGCAATATCCTTTACCTTCCTCTGGATTTGAAAAGTATCCAAATTTCAAATTGTATTCACACCACTGAGCTCTGTACAGATCCAAACCGCCGATCAATAAATGGATTAGGTAGTGGCGGAACAGCAACTGCAGAGAATTGTAGAGATAAAACAGTGTGGAGCTGGAGGAACACAGCAGGCCAGGAGCAGGAAAACTGATGTTTCAGGTCAGGACCCTTCTTCAGAACTGGAGACGAGGAAGGGAGCTCGGAAATAAATAGAGGAGGGGTGGGGCTTGTTTTTTTCTTTATTCATTCATGGGATGAGGATGTTGCTGGCTAGGCAACATTTATTGTCCATCCCTAATTGCCCAGAGAGCAGTTAAGAGTCAACCATATTGCTGTGGGTCTGGAGTCACATGTAGGCCAGACCAGGTAAGGATGGCAGTTTCCTTCCCTAAAGGACATTAGTGAACCAGATGGGTTTTTCCGACAGTAGACAATGGATTCACAGTCATCATTAGATTATTAATTCCAGATATTTTTATTGAATTCAAATTCCACCATCTACCATGGCTGGATTCGAATCTGGGTCCCCAGAACACTATCTGGGTCTCTGGATTGATAGTCTAGCGATAATACCACGAGGCCATCGCCTCCCCCAAAGGTAGGGGAAGGTAGGTGGGATGGTGATAGGTGAGTGCCGGTGGGGAGTGGTTCGGATTGGTCAGTGAGGTGGGGGGGCAGACAGGTGGGAGAGAAGATGGACATTCCCCAGTCCCATCCCTCCTCTCTCTATTTTTTTCTGAGCTCCCTTCCCCCTCCCCATTTCTGTAGAAGGGTCCCGACCCAAAACGTCAGCTTTCCTGCTCCTCTGATGCTGCCTGGCCTGCTGCGTTCCTCCAGCTCTACACTGTGTTACCTCTGACTCCAGCATCTGCAGTTCTCACTATCTCGGCAGAGAATTGTAGTTGGGGTAACTGAGATTGATAGAACATTAGGAATTTTAAGAGGAGCTAGAATCAGACAGCATAGGAAAATACTACGATGGCTTTTGTAGTGCAGAGGTAGTGCCTCTTTTTCTGAGCTAGGAGCCCCTGAGAGATAATGGTTTAAAATAAAGCAAATGGAAGAAACAACATCTCTGTGCCAAAGATCTGGAAATGGGTAAAACGTAATATCTTCTCACAGCCACTGAATTTGTTGTTGAAAAAGTTGAACTGCTCCTGAGTGTAGATTAATGATAAACATTTAGGTCTCATTCCAACCAACTTGCATTTGAGTTTTTACATTCATTACAGTCATTACTTCAGGTTATATCAGGTAGACAGAAATACTGGTATCTGGAAACTCGACCATGCTCCTAGCAACATCTACTGAGAAACGGGATTTCAGGAAAGAGCACTAAAGCTGCTGGTGTATTTTTTTTTTGCCCTGACTCCTGTGTTTGTAAAACAGCATTCTAACACCAAAAGAAAAGTTCCCATTAGCACAGAGGGCCCTAGTCTTTTCAAAGTCAGATTTTTTCCAATAATTAAGGCAATTAACCCCAGCTTTTATCCCCTTGAAAGCTTTGCTTGGCTGTTTCTCCAAAGCCACCTGATTTCTAGTAAACAACAGGTAAACCACAGCATACATTAAACCCTTGTTTTAATTTCTTAGTTACGGTAAAAACCAGAAAATGTCAAACTAGTTCAAAGTCTTCCAGCTTTTACCAGATAGTTCTTAAACATAATATGTATTCCTGTCACTCCTCTCTCTGCTCCTTCCCATTGCTTTATCCCTACAATATTATCCCCTTTTCAAGTTCCTATTGAACATGATTCCACTGTTCTTTTAGCAGCTCATTCCTCATCAGCGTAACTCTCTGTAATATTTTTCTGTTGCCCATGGCTTTTGGCCAATTACCTTTTCCCAAGATATTTCAAAGCCATTTGAAATGTGAACTGAAAAAAAAGCAAACCTAATGGCAAGCATGTTTTTCATTGTCAATTGTTTTAAAGACCCATCTGGTTCAGCAATGTCCTTGAGGGAAGGGAACTGCCATCCTCACCTGGTCTGGCCTACATGTGACTCCAGACCCACAGCAACATGGTTGTCTGTTAACTGCCCTCTGAGCATCTAGGGATGGGTAGTGTTGTCTTCAAACCTGTGAATGATTAAAAAAAATAAGATTTAGTGCAGGTTTGACAGGCTGAATGGCCTCCTCAGAAGCTATTGTATGTTCCTGTGGAGATAAGAGGTTTAAATTTTCCTCACCATCTTACCCCACTTGGCAGCCAGATGAAGGATGTCAATGGAGCGAAGCCTTATGGGAATGAATACAGAGCGATGTTGAAAGTATGCTTACGTGGAGTGTGAAGATTTGGTTTATTTGACACTCAGTTTAATTCCATGTTCTGATTTCAGGCTTCATTTTGACTACTTGACAAGACTTCCAGTTTTGATGTTGGATGTAAATGAAGATTTCAAAGACAATGAAGTGAAACGTAATGACCTCATTGAAAAGGTACAACAAAATGGTCAAATATCAAATTGCTGACGTTTGGGAAACACAGTATAGGCCAGGTCATCCGTGCTGGTGATGTTGTTTGGGAGACAGACCTCCAAAAACTAACTGTATTTTAGTTTAAGTGTTGAAAAAATTTCCAAAATGTACTCTTTAACAGGACTTTGAGACAGCGTGCAGCTGGAGGTAACTGTGAAAATTAGTTTCCCCAAATGCTTAGGAATATTGAGTTATGAATTTATGAAATGAGGAAAATTAATTTTAAGAGAAAAATATTAGTAAATAAAAATAGTAAAGGCTTTTCATTCACTCATGGGATGTGGGCGTTGCTGGCTGGGCCCAGCATTTATTGCCAATCCCTAGTTGCCCCCTTGAGAAGGTGGGGGTGAGCTGCCTTCTTGAACCGCTGCAGTCCATGTGCTGTGGGTTGACCCACAATGCCCTTAGGGAAGGAATTCCAGGATTTTGACCCAGCGACAGTGAAGGAACGGCGATATATTTCCAAGTCAGGATGGTGAGTGGCTTAGGGTGGAAACATACAGGGGATGGTGTTCCCATGTATCTGCTGCCCTTTTCCTTCTAGATATGAGAAGTCAAGGGTTTGGAAGGTGCTGTCTAAAGAGCCTTGATGAATTTTTGCAGGGCATCTTATAGATAGACATACTGCTGCCACAGTTGCTTCACTAGACTGTAAGATTGTTCTCCCAGTGTTGGCACTGACCCTCAGATGATAATAAGGAGGACTTTATGGATTTAAGTAAGGCGTTTGATAAGGTTCCCCATGGCCTGTACTGTGCCATACTGTTCTATGTTCTATGTTTTGCAAGGTCAGACAGAGCTGAGTTTGTCATTGTTATTTCCGGTGCCTAGGTCAATGCCAGGTTGGGTGGTAGGTTGGCTCAGTGGTTAGCACTGCTACCTCACAGCGCTAGGGACCCAGGTTCAATTCTAGTGTCAGGCAATTGTGTGGAGTTTGCACATTCTCTCTCCATTTGTGAGGTTTCCTCCAACAGTCCAAAGATGTGCAGGTTATGTGGATTGGCCATGCTGTCTCTGAAATTGTTTTGTGGTGTTCAGGGATCTTTAGGCTAGGTGGATTAACCAGGGTGGACGTGGGGATACTGGATATGGTGGAGGTCTGGGTGGGATGCTCTTCAGAGGGTCAGTGTAGACTCGATGGGTGGAATGGCCCTATTTCTCACTATATGGATTCTATTTTTCTATGGTTTGATCCAACTCATTGGCTTACTGGGCCATTTCAGAAGGCAGCTTAGACAGGGAATTTTGAATCTGGTACCTT
The DNA here is from genome assembly GCF_021869965.1 of Rhincodon typus. Classification (NCBI taxonomy): domain Eukaryota; kingdom Metazoa; phylum Chordata; class Chondrichthyes; order Orectolobiformes; family Rhincodontidae; genus Rhincodon; species Rhincodon typus. The sequence goes on from NC_063332.1 coordinate 174,602,184, forward strand.
TATTCTGAGAGCTGTCTCCCAGTCATCTTCTCATTTTGGAAAATGACTATTAAAAATTCTTCAAATATTCTTCTCTTACAGATCAAGGAATTTCTACATTCTTTGTAACGCTTGTAAATTCTGTGCAGCACAACATTGGTGCCATTAGAGAACCACAAAGGCAGAGAACTGCTGAAATAAGGACATTTTACATTTCTCTTTCCCACATATTCCATTTTTTACTGTGTGAATTTTGCAGTTTCTAGTTGCCAACGTAATTAATCTGGGTAGAGTGAAATAGCTATTTGCTGTTAATTGTTTTTAATGACGACAAACAGTGAGCACAATAAAGATGAACTTGCTTCCATCAAAGTCTGCCTTCATACAATGGATTCAGGTCGTGATTAATTGTACAGAATTATGTATAACACTTTTGCATAATGATGACCACATTGGGATGAATATGGGCTCATCATGGGCCGGTGAAAAGGTTGATTCTGGCTATAACCACACTGAGTACAACCTGGAGCTGCCAAACGATTCACAGACTGAATGGTGAAGGAAATTACCGGAGAATGAAGCCTGACAGACACTTAGCCTGATCTGAGACAGCGAGAACTGCCAATGCTGGAGTCAGAGAGAACACAGTGTGGAGCTGGAGGAACACAGCAGGCCAGGCAGCATCAGAGGGAACACAGTG
>NC_063332.1:174602962-174615249 GCF_021869965.1 Rhincodon typus
CCCACCCCCACCCACCACCCCCTCCCCCTCCCCCCCTCCCCACCCCTCCCCCTCCCTCCCCCCCCCTCCCCTCACCCCCTCCCCATCACTCCTCCCAGTCACCCCTATGCAGTCATCTCCTCCCTACCAGCCCCTTCTCATCATTCCTCTCAAAGTGGCACCCTCCTTGTCATCTTCAGCCCCCCTCCACCTTGAGCCTATAGGCTCCACCCCTGTCCAAGTTCCCATCCAACCTGTCCCCCTGAGCCCGCACCGAGCTGCCCCAAACCACAGGCTGATCAAGTGAGCCCTACCTGTAACCATCATAGAGTCTGACAGTGAGTGACCCCCACCCCACAGCACCACCCCACACCCCCACTATGGAGGCCAGGGAGCTCCTTACTGTCAACAACACCCTACCTGCATGACCCCCTTGCTGTCCCATGCTCTATCATCCTCACCCCTTGATTATTGAGTTGCCCCTCCTCAGTACTGTTGTCCCCTCAGCATCCCTGCCTTGTGCCTCCAATCCCCACAGTTTGTTTCCCCAGCCTCCCTCGCTGAGGGTTCCCCAACACAGTTGACTGAGCCAATCACTGATACTGTGCCCACAGTGAAAACCTGAGGAAACCGTGAGTCAGCCCAGCAGAGGGCACCACAGTACAAATAATCACCTCTGCCATCTGAGTCTCGGATACAGTGGGAGGGTGGGATAGTGACTCGGGATGTGTTTATACATGTACAGGGCCAGCAGTAGAATGTAAATGTACCTCTCAAAGGGACACCACAGTATGGGAGTAAGTCTCACCGGCTTCTCCCCCAGGGTCTCGGTGACAGAGGTGGCCATGATTGTTCTTTTTGCCAAGTGGTTGTTGAGGCCAATATCACATCAGACAAACAGAGCTTCACCATCTGGACCTGGATCAATGACACGACAGGAGGGTAACGAAGACCTTCATTTATATAGTGCCTTTCACAACCTCGGGCGTTTCATCGCCACTGAAACAGAGCCACCCTAGTAACGCAGGGCAAGATCCCACTGAGAGTAATGCAGCAACAAGCAGGTAGTCTGCAGGTTTTTTTACTTCATTAAAAAGACATGGGTATGAACCCATTGAACTTACCCAGTCCAGCTCACGCCCAGATCCAGACACAGGGCAAAGCACCCCCGGAATAGGACTGCCAAACCACTCATCCCATGGGCAACAAATGCTGGCCTTGCCAATGATGTCCACATCCCATCGCGGAATAAAGAGACGGAAACTCTTGGATCCACTGAGCCTGATCATGATCTGAGCAGAGCCAAGTCGGTAATTGTTTCTCTTCATCCAGACACAGCACCAAGAGCTTGTTCACTCACTGTGAAGTGTTTCAGGATGTCCTGATGTCATCAGGAAGTCAATTACTTGAACCAATTGCTCAGTTTGGGCTTGCGTTCTATTCACATGGAAGAATGGGGGGGTGATCGAGATGAGGTGTTTAAAGTGATGGCAGGACTTTGATAGGGTCAGTAGAGAGGAAGACAAGTCAAGGTGGGGGGGGTGCATAACTTAAAAACTTCAAGCTGGGCCTGTTGGGTTTTTGCCAGGAAACACTTTAGAGGAAATCAAGGACTCTCTTCCTAAAACAATTGTTGAGCTGGGAACAAAACTGAGCTTGAAAACAACAAATGCTGGAGGTTACAACAGGGTCAGACAGTATCCATTGTAGCCTCGTGGTAAGACAAAGCCACAGTAAGATGTTTCTTCATTAAGGTGAATGTTTTCTTTACAACAGCAGATTCTGGGCCAGCAGAACCAGACTAAGAATATTTCAGAGACCATGCCAGCTGACAATGCCAGGCTGATTCTCAGAACTTCCCCTGTCCAATCACAACCTCTTAGCAACTAGACCCTGTAGAAGATTCCCCTCCCTATCTCAGTCACTCCTTCCATCCCCTACACCCCTCCCTATCTCAGTCACCTCCTCTGGACCTTACACCCTTCCCCATCTCAGTCACCCCTCCAGCCCCTACACCCCGCCCTATCTCTGTAACCCCCTCCATCCCCTACACCCCTCTCTGTGTCAGTCACTCCCTCCATCCCCTACACCCCTCCTTATCTCTGTCACCCCCTCCATTCCCTACACCCCTCCCTATCTCAGTCACCTCCTCTGGTCCTTACACCCTTCCCCATCTCAGTCACCCCCTCCAGCTCCAACACCCCCTCCCTATCTCTGTCATGTCCTCCAGCCCCTACACCTCATCCCTATCTCTGTCACCTCCTCCAGCACCTACACCCCTCCCTATCTCTGTCATCTCCCCAGCCCCTACACCCCCTCTCTATCTCTGTCAACTCCTCCCGTCCCTACACCCCATCCCTATCTCTGTCACCTTCTCCAGCTCCTACACCCCCTCCCTCCCTCTGGAACCTCCCCCAGCCCCTACACTCCCTCCTTCCCTCTGGAACCTCCCCCAGCCCCTACATCCACTCCCTCTCTCTGGAACCTCCCCCAGCCCCTACACCCACTCCCCATCTCTGTCATTTCCCCCAGCCCCCTACACCCCCTCCCTATCTCTGTAACCTCCTCCAGCCACTACACCCTTTCCCTATCTCTGTCACCTCCCCCAGCCCCCTACACACCCTCCCTCTCTCTGGAACCCTCTGAAATTTCTGTATTGATGCCATCTAGACTTTTCGAGGCTCCCTGCTTTGAATTTGTCCACATTCTCGGGTTTGCCTTCAGCTACCTAGGCCCCAAACTCTGGATTATTCCTTCGTAAACCTCTCGGCTTCTTTTTCCTCTTTGAAGATACTTCTGAAAACTTACTGCCTTATCTTCAAACCCAGGGCTGGAATAATATTTGTTGTTGTCGTGTCCACGGGAAGTATCTGAGATACTTTGGGTAGATTCAGAACCACCAATCCTCCTTATGGGTGTGAGTCTAACTTACTGACACCAAATGAAAAAAGAGGCTCACAGAAAGTGTTCAACAGAGAGAAGCTCAGTCTTGCTGAACAGAATGGTACAATATGTAAGAGCTCGTTACTTTACATCGGTGTCTCCTCTGAGACCTCATGCTATACCCAAGAGTAAGTATACATCACTGCCACTAAAACACTGTGGTACTCAGCTCAGCCACAACTAACAACTGATTAGCCCCTCCTAGGAACATCCTGATGGATACAGCTAATCTGGCAACATTAACTAACCCTTTCAGGTACTAACTGTCCTATACAATATCTACCTCTTTCCTTGTGTTTTTTGATATTAACAGGAGGATCCTGAGCAAGGAAGCCCACAGCAGTGTCCTTTTTAGCTGCCTCCTCTCCAATCTGAATCAACCTCACACAGAAACTAGGAACAGGAGTAGGCCATTCAGCCCTTCCAGCCTGCTCCACCATTCAATATGATCATGGCTGATCATCCAACTCAGTCCCCTGTTCCCACTTTCTCCCCCATACTCTTCGATTCCTTCATCCCTAAAAACTATATCGAACTCTTTCTTGAGGACTAAGCGCTGTCAGAGGCAGACAGGCCAAGCGGTCTTCTGGTTGCTTCGGATCAACCTGTCCAGAGATGTTATGACTTACCTCTCAAGCAGGTGGGTCTTAAACCTGGGCCTCCTGGTTCAGAAGCAGGGGCAGTACTACTGCACCACCCCTAGATTGTCCATGAGCTCTGCCATTGAAGAGAACACAGAATCAAGGCCACATCCTCATCATGTTTCCATAGTACCATGTACAGGATGATTCTGTCATTAAGGGCATGAGGACCCAGGAGTAACCTTGAGATGATGTCATGGAACTGCACATCCCTGAGCATAAATACCACAGTATGGACTCAGTTAGGACACACTGGAAGGAGCTGTCTGGAACAGGTTACTCTCAAGAAGACAGTCAAGTGTGCTATTGGGGTATTGAGATCGGCACTGGGGGATGGAACTGGTACTGGCATGATGGGTTGAATGGCCTCTTTCTACTGTGAACCTGAGAGCCCCTGGAGTTGAGTGCACACAGAAGGTAGTTTAGCATTACAGAAGGAAACTACAAGAACACAGCCGGATATAAGAAGGTGTAGAACTGGATGAACACTGCAGGCCAGGCAGCATCAGAGGAGCAGGAAGGCTGACATTTTGGGATCTGAAGAAGGGTCCAGACCTGAAACGTCAGCTTTCCTGCTCCTCTGATGCTGCTTGCCCTGCTGTGTTCATCCAGCTCTGCACCTCGTTATCTCAGATTCTCCAGCATCTGCAGTTCCTACTATCTCACAGCCTGTTATATCTATGTTTGCCAAGTATTGCATTTAGTCTTAAAATGTAGCAAATAATGTCAATTGGAGATTTAAGGCTAAAGGACTTTTATTGACTTTGCCATCTCCTCGGCCAGTCTGCAGAGAAACCAAACTCATAATCTGACATCAAACTGCAAGATAAAGGAGTTTGAACTGAGCCAATCAGGACACACTGCTCCTCACTGATAGCAGCTGTTCCTGTTTAGCACCGGAGTGATATACAAACCAAAACCTCTTCCTGTCTCATGAAACGAGGCTGCACCACTCACAGTTTGTTGACTTGCAATTACAGGAAAGGTTATTGCTGATGACCACAGATGGAAATTTGATCGTTTTCCTTGCGAAAAGAGTGCAAAAACGCAGCTCAGAGTCTTGCAATGCTGAAGACTATTCTGATGAAGGGTCTAGGCCCGAAACGTCAGCCTCTCTGCTCCTCTGATGCTGCTTGGGCTGCTGTGTTCATCCAGCTCTACACCTTGTTGTCTCAGATTCTCCAGCATCTGCAGTTCCTGCTATCTCTGATCCACTATTCATTCTAATGGGTCTGTGCCAGATCTTTGTAACAAAAGAGCTATCCAATTAATCTCACTCACCCTGCTCTTCCTCAGTAGCCAAGCAATCTTATTTTCCTTTTTCAAGTATTCTATAATTCTCAGTTAAGTGTTCCTGTTGAAATGGCTTTCCCTCCACGAAAACATAAGATCCAAGTCATTGCAGTAACAAACACCTCATTCCTCCCCTTTGTTTCTTTTTGCCAATAACCTTAAATCCTTAGTGTCTGGTTTTTATTGTGACTCAATTGGTGGCAGTTTTTATCTTTGAACCAGAAGCTTTTGTGTTCAAATCTTAATCCAGACCTGGAGTACAAAACTGACGGAGTACTGAGGGAATGTTACAGCAATTAAAGTGTGGTCTTTCAGCAGATATTTGACCATCTCAAAGATGAGGAGGGGAGTTCTCCCTGGTGCCTTGACCAATGTTTATCCCTCAATTGATGGTTGTTCAAAACTATCAGCTGGTCATTGTCATCTTACTGTTGCGGTCTCCTCTTGTGTGTAGTTTGGTTGCTGCTTTGTCTCCATTAGAACAGTTATAACACTTCCCCAATTTACCTCGCTAGGCTGGAAGACACATCCTAAAGTCATGGATATACAATATAAGTTGGAAGTATTTAGTGACCCTCCCATCAGTGGAAAATTTCTTTCCTATTTAATCTGTGGGCGGCACGGTGGCTCAGTGGTTAGCGACCGTGCGGAGTTTGCATATTCTCCCTGTGTTTGCGTGGGGATGCTCTGTTTTCCTCCCACAGTCCAAAGATGTGCAGATTGGGTGGATTGGCCATGCTTAAATTGCCCACAGTGTCCAGGGATGTGCAGTTTAGGTGGATTAGCCATGGGAAATGCAGGGTTACAGGGATGGGATGGGTGGGTCTGTGTGGGATGCTCTTTGGAGGGTCGGTGTGGACTCGATGGACCAAATGGCCTGCTTCCACACTGTAGGGATTCTATCAAATCCTTCATAATTGTGAACACTTCCTTTAAATGTCCCTTTCACATTCTCCATTCTAAAGGGGCCAATCCCAGTTTCTCCAGTCCCTCCACATTATTCAAGTCCCACATCTTTGGTCTGATTTGAGTAAGTCTCCTCCCACTCTTGGCCATCCTTCCTGACATAGGAAGCCCAGAACTGGGCATAAAACTGAACCTGAAGCCTGAGCAATGCCCTATAAAGGTTTAGCATTAATTCCTTGCTTGGGAAAATTACCACTGAATCTGAATCTGAATAAAAAGTGTGTTTAGAGGTGGCACATCAAGGATGTAGCAAATTGATGAAATACGGACAACTGGAAAACTGTTTTCCAGAGGCCGTGTACCCACCCCCATCCCTCCCCCACAATGTGTTACAGCTCGGTTTAAAAGAAACCAAAGACAACTGTTGTTCTCTTGCAAAAACATAGTGCAGGAGTGGCTGAGTGTCTGAACAGAAAAAGTCACAAATAAACAATGGTGAGACAGTAAAAATTCATATGTGTGAAAGGTCATGAGAACGATATTGTAAAAATGCTGATGGAGATTTTTTTCTGTGTAGGTCGTTGTTTGAAAGATGTAACAGGGTTAGCACCTGAATCTCAAACCTCACTTACACGCCACCTGCCTTGCATTTACATAGCATCTTTATTTAAGTGAAATATCCCGAGAAGTTCCACAGGCGTGTTATCAAAAGAAGTGTATTTACACAGAGCCATGTAATGAAACAGTTCTACAGGGGCATTGGTGACACTGGATCTGGAGTCCCGTGTACAGTACTGCTCACTGTACTTACAGAAGGATGTCAATGTGTTGGAAGCAGTTCAGAGAAGGTTTACCAGACTGATCCCTGGAATGGGTGGATTGCCTTATGAGAAAAGTCTAGACAGGCTGGGCCTGTATCCTCTGGAGTTTGGAAGAGTCAGAGGTGACTTTATTGAAACATTTCAGATCCTGAGCGGCCTTGACCAGGTGGAGGTGGGAGAATGGGAGAAACTGGAACTAGGGGTTAGAGTTTAAAAATACATTGGTGCCCATTTCAGACAGAGATGAGGAAACATTGTTTTCTCTCAGAGGGTTGAGAGTCTTTGGAATTCCCTCCCTCAAAAGGCAGTGATTGCAGAATGTTTAAATATTTTGAAGGCCGAGATAGATACATTCTTGATGACCAAGGGGATGAAAGATTATCAAGAGATATGTAGGAATGTGGAGTCGAGGTTAAAATCGGATTAGCCATGATCATATTGAATGGTGGGGCAGGCTGGAAGGCAAGCTCTTGTTCTTTGTTCATAATATGACATAAGGTGAAATATTGGTCAAAAGGAAAGATTATAAGGTCAATCTTAAAGGTGTAGGGAGATTTAGAGAGGTCTAGGAGGAGAATTCCACCTTTTAAGGCTGAGGGAGCTGAAGGCACACCGACAGTGAAGCGATTTAATTTGACAATGTGTAAAATTCCAGAACTGGAGGAGTGCTGATATTTTGAAATTCTGAAGAAGATTCAAACCGGACTCAAAGCTCCATTTCTCTCTCAACAGATGCTGCCAGACCTGCTGCGTTCCTCCAGCACTTTCTGTTTTTATTTCAGATCTCCAGCATCTGTAGTTTTTATTCCTCTCAGTAGGTTATCATGCTGGAGGAGGCTGCGGAGATAGGGAGAAGTGGGGACTGTGGACAGGTTTGAAAACAAGGATAAAAATTTTAAAATCAAGGCATCAGCAGACTGTGAGCCTAATGATAGTGCACCACTTCAATTTTATGTACTGACTAGAACCATGCGTTGCTGGCGGCCACTCGGCCCCTTATTCCTCTCACAGCTATTTGGCAGAACTATCCAATTAACCCCCATGCTTTGCCTATAGCTGTAGCCCTGTGTTTGAATGAAGATCAGGACGAGGCTAGTAAAATGGGGAGAAAGTAACTTCAGCTACCGAGATGGAAAAGATTTTATTCCATTAAATAACATGGTTACAGCGAAAAAAAAGAGACAATGAAGCTTAAGATGTAATAAATCTAATTTGGAAAATGTATTTCACACAAGATTAATCAGAGAATAAATTAGACATTATTTATGGGCAAGGGAGTTGCTTCGACTGGTTGATTAAATATTGAACTTTGCTGATGTATTACATTTCTAAAGAACTGCCTGAAAAGTAAAACTTTGTTAGCATCAAAAACCAGTGATAATCGGAAACATGACTCATGTTTTACTAGTTCTCTATCTGTTTTCAGTTTTTTTTATACCAAAAGAAACATTTAATTCCACATTCACGCCTCCAATGTGTTGACTTTAGAACCCATCAGAGGAAGTTTTGAAATTGCAATGCACATCATGAAACTGGACTGTTTGCCTTTGACTACAGTGTTCCAGTAAACTCCAGTATTTCTTTCACTTAATTCATTCTTCACATGTTAATGCATTCCCTGTACTGCATTTTCAGTCACTGGAGCTTTAAGTTTGTTATGTATAAAGTGCTAGCTTTGTTTTCCAGAAGCATCCTTTGTTCATAACATTTGCAAAAAGTACATTACAAAGCATTTCAAGTTGAATATTACAGAACTTGCAATAATATTCAAATCGCCTTCTCACAGCCCTCAGCACTCTCAGGTACCTCAGTATGATAGCAATATTTTTAATTATGATATGCACCCACATCAGGTAAACTGGCTGAGGGCAAAACATTTCAAATTGGAAATTACAGAAATTGCAATAAAAAGAAACTTTTCTCCATTCACTGGATCCCACTGCGAAGTGTAATCTCTACAGCTTCAATACTTTCCTGTCTATAAAGTACATTCTTTAATAAGTCACTGAGGCCAAGGTGTTTTTCCCAGTTTCCAACCTCTAGCTGAAAGGCCTTAGAAACATTGAAACTAGGAGCAGGAGAAGGCCATTCAGCCCTTCAAGCCTGCTCTCCCATTCAGTAAGATCATGGTTGATCATCTAACTCAGTCCCCTGTTCCCACTTTCTCCCCATACTCCTTGATCCCTTTAGCCCTAAGAAATATATCCATTACCTCCTTGAAAACATTCTACATTTTGGCCTCAACTGTTTTCTGTGCCAGAGAATTCCACAGGTTCTCCACTCTCTGGGTGAAGACATTTATCCTCATCTCAGTCCTAAATGGCCCAACCTGTATCTTTAGACTGTGACTCCTGGTTCTGGACTCCCCCATCATCAGGGACATCTTCCTGTGTTTACCCTGTCTAGTCCTGTTAGAATTTTATAGGTTTCTATGAGATCCCCCCTCATTCTTCTGAACTCCAGTGAGTATAGTGCTAACCGATCCAGTCTCTCTTCATACGTCAGTTCTGCCATCCCAGGAATAAGTGACAGCGATGACTTTGACAATGACCTTTCTTCATTGTGTCTCTGTGCTGCTTCAGTATGCTATAGGCACTCGTTGTAACTTGGTTGTACCTGGGACCAGTGTGTGTGAGAGGATAGGATCACAATTAGGAGATGCACAATACAATTGCACTCACACAGTCTCACACACACAAACAGAGCAATTACATTCACATTGTCATGCCCAAAACAACAACAACTTGCATTTATGTAGTGGCGTTAACAAAGTCCCTTGTCATAAGATGCTTCACGGGACTGGTTATCCAAGGTCTTTGATACTGGGCCACTGAGTGTTTAAGGCATAGAGTTTAAGAGCAGGGAGGTTATACTGGAACTGTCTAAAAAGTTGGTAAGGCCACAGCTGGAGTAGTTCAGGAATCCACATTATAGGAGAGGTCTGACTCACTGTAGAGGGTGCAGAGAAGATTTACCAGGATGTTGCCTGGGATGGAGATTTTTAGTTACAAAGACAGACTGGATAGACTAGAGTTGTTTTCCTTAGAGCTGAGGAGATTGAGAGGGGACATGATTGAAATGGATAAAATAATGGGTGGCATATAGTAAATAGAAAAAAACTTTTTTCCCTTTGATGGAGGGATAAATGACTAGGGGCAATAGATTGAAGGTGAGGGGCAGGTGGTTTAGAGGGGGGTGTGAGGAAAAGCTTTTTCACCCAGAGGGCAATGGGAATCTGGAACTCACTGCCTGTAAGGGTGAGAGAGACAGAAATTCTCAGAACAGTGAAGAAATATTTAGATGTGCACTTGTGATACCAAGGCTATGGGCCAATTGCTGGGAGATAGGATTAGAATAGTTAGGTGGTTATTTTTGACCAGTGCAAACATGATGGGCCTAAGGGTGTATTTTTGTGCTGTGGATCTCTATGACTCTAGGACTGGATGACTCTCTAAGGAGATAGTAGGGGAGGTGACTCGAAACTTGGTCAAAGAGGGCATTTTTAAGGAGTGATTTAAAGAACGGAGAGGCAGAAAAGTTTAAAGAGGCAATACCAGAAACTGCAGCCCAGGCAGCCGACACTAATGCTGGAATGATTAAAATCTGAGGATGTGCAAGAGGCTGAGAATTTGAGGAGTGCCCAGATCTCAAGCTTTGTAGAGACGCAGGAAATTGCAGAGCAGGGAGCAGGGCATCTGAATACACAGCTGTGGGTTGTATTCGTACTGGGCTGTAAGTGGAGAGTGTCGTTGATCTTCCCAGTGTTTGGTGTCAATCAGATGGCTTAGCATTGTTACTGGCGGTGAAAGTCAGTTGATAAGTTAAAAGCGCTGTGTTTTCATTCTCATTTTTCTGGGGAAGATTTTTTTTCAAAGGTTCCCCCTAACAGTTAAACCAAAACTCTGCCTACCTTCTCAGATGTGTGGAAAGATGCCACAGCCATTATTTTGAGCAGCAAGGGTATTAGACCATAAAGATGCACAAGCCGAACAGACCATTCAGCCCATCAAGTTCCTCTGCCATTCAATAAAATCGTGGCTGTTTTATAACCCTCAAGTCCACTTTCCTGCCTTTTCCCCAAACCCCTGATTAAAATCTGACTGATGCTGCCGGGCCTGCTGTGTTCCTCCAGCTCCACACTGTGTTATCACTGACTCCAGCATCGGCAGTTCTTACTATCTCTTAAAATCTGATTGTATCAGGCTTGAATATACTTAATGACCCAGCTGCTGTAAAGAATTCCCTACCCACTGAAAATTCTGGCTGTGGACCGTCAATCTAACCATTAAAAGCGGATTTACCAAGTCATTTTTCGAAGGGCTTCTAGTGGGATCTTGCAATGCAAATTGGCTGTTGATTTTCCTGCATTACAACAGTGGTTATACTTCGAAATTAAAACCAACAAAGCACCCATCTCTCGCCGTGAAGCGCCTCGCTGGATTTGCTGCATTTCTTTTTGGAGAGCCAGCTCAGTGTTTTGAGGGTGAAGGTGGCTGTGTCAGATAGGAGAGTAACTCTGTCTGTCTCTAACCCCAGCAGGGAGCGCTCCTCCACACAATCCCCTGCAACACAGACAGCTCGGCGTCTGCAATCTTATTTCGGAAAAAAGACGCAAAAAAACTTTGCAGTTAATGTTCGGAGAACCGCAGCTACTGAACTTTTTTTTTACACAATAAAACTGAAGCGAAAGCTTTATTCTGGAAATGTGAGGATTATTTGAATGTATTCACTGGCTGCGGGGGGTCAGGCATTGCACGGGAATGTATCGGTTTCCTGAACACAAATGAACGCTAAATGTAAAGTGAGTGAAAGGAACTAGGATGGAAGGAAGAGACCCTGCTGGGACTGGGAAATCAAATGTAAGCCGCACGGTTGCTTGGCCCTGTGTAACACCAGCCTCTTGTAGGTTCTAGTCGCATTTGGTGCTAACATGCACTTTGGGAATGGGGCTGATTGTATCAGTGAGGTTGGAGATGGCTCAAGTTCACATCAGTGCAATTTCCCAAGTGAAGTGTCGATCGGCAGAGAAGGACTAAAGTCCCTTTAAGGGGGCACTTTGACCCCTTTAAGATCTTGCCTCCCACTTGGCTCAGTGACGTGGTACAAGACCGGCTCTTTAAATATGGGAAGGCAACTTGGGCTGTGAGTTACTCAGGAGCCAGAAAGTGCCAGTGTGTGTGGGTGCGTGTGTGTGTGTGTGTGTGTGTGTGTGAGAGAGAGAGAGAGCTGGGCGGCCGATTACAGACTGAGGCAGGAACTATCCAGGCACACACACACACACAGAGAGAGAGGAAATCCCCCCTGTGTTGTCTACCAGAGCTTCGGCCGCATGTTGTGACAGCAAGTCCGGGCAGACACAGGGACAGAGAGAGAGAGAGAGAGAGAGAGAAGCACCCGACCCTCAGACTCTATTCCCAGGCGGGGTGGGGGTCAGAAACCCTGCTGGAGACTCTGGACACAGCTCGGAGGTAAGCAGGAGCTGAAGTTTAAGCAATTATTGACTGATCCCTACAGCGGTGAATATAGCAAAGAGTGGGGAAGGTATTGTGTGTGTGGGTATTGAGTGTGTGTCTGTGAGCATTGTTCAAGGCTATGTGTGAGAGAGAGGGGAGAGGGTTTGAGTGTAGAGCATTGTCTGTGTGTGTGTGTGAGTGTGAGGGTTATGAGTGTGTGTGTGTGAGTGGATTGTCTGTGTGTGTGTGTG
>NC_063332.1:174615749-174616789 GCF_021869965.1 Rhincodon typus
TTCTGCAAATTGAAGAAGGTGTACAAATGTATGTTGTTGCAATTCATTTAAAAAAAAAGAAAAAAAATCAGGAAATACGCTCCTGCCTGTTTCCAGTGACAACTGTCTGTAACGCCTTCTCTCACTTGCCTTTGCAGTGCCATTTCTGCCAGCTGTGTCCTGGCCCTGCTCCCCTGCTACCTGCTGTCTTATCCACAGCTCTGTTTTCCTGTCATCCCCCACTCCTAACCTCTGCCATCTCCGCCATCTCTATCTCTGCCATGCCCACCTACTCAAATTGCTGAGATGTCAGGTTGGAGTTGACATAGTTATGCTTGTGTGTGAGAAACCTCCTGCATTTACTATCTGGGTCCCTCTTAAGGAATTGGGAGACGTTGTAGACATCACTGGAGCCATCCCTGAAATAATGTCCTCACAAAAAGACACTGATTTCAAATGTTAACTCTGTTTCTCTCTCCACACCAGCAGCTGCCAGGCCTGCTGAGCGTTCCCAGCCTTTTGTCTTTATATTTCGGATTTCCAGCAACTGAACTATCTGGTTAAGATGGTGGCAGAGCAAGACACTCCAGCTGGAACTCCTCTGGATCTCCAGCTCCTTTTCCTCGGACCTTTTCTCCCACTCGCTGCAGTTTTTCTTCACTAACCCACTCCCAACTTTTAACTTCTTAAAGTACCCTACCCGGAGGGAATGGAGAACGGAGTCCGAGACCAACTCGGGAGACAGGTCGCAACCGGAGCGGGGAACGGGGTGAGTCCCGGAGCGGGGAGCGGGGCGAGTCCCGGAGCGGGGCATGTCCCGGAGCGGGGAGCAGGGCGAGCGCGGGCCGAATCCCAGAGCGGGGCGAGTCCCAGAGCAGGGAGCGGGCCGAGTCCCGGAGCAGGGAGAGGGGCGAGCGCGGGCTGAGTCCCAGAGCAGGGAGTGTCCCGGAGCGGGGAGCGGGGCGAGTCCTGGAGCGGGGAGCGGGCCGAGTCCTGGAGCGGGGAGCGGGGCGAGCGCGGGCCGAGTCCCAGAGCAGGGCGAGTGCCGGAGCGGGGAGCAG
>NC_063332.1:174616889-174627851 GCF_021869965.1 Rhincodon typus
GGGGCGTGTCCCGGAGCGGGGCGTGTCCCGGAGCGGGGCATGTCCCGGAGCGGGACGTGTCCCGGAGTGGGAGGCGGGGCGTGTCCCGGAGTGGGGAGTGGGGCGTGTCCCGGAGCGGGGAACGGGACAAGTCCCAGAGCAGGGCGAGTCCTGGAGCGGGGAGCGGGGTGTGTCCCAGAGCAGGGCGAGTCCCGGAGCAGGGAGCGGGGCGTGTCCTGGAGCGGAGAGCGGGGACCGAGGCGTGTCCCGGAGTGGGGAGCGGGGAGCGGATCAAGCGCAGGCTGGCTGTGGGGATGAGACCTGGATGGAGACCAGCGTGTGAAGGCAGTGTGGCCTTGTGTTCTGAAGCCTGGTAGACACGGAATCAATGTTAAAGGTCAATAACCTGAATACTTTAAAGATACTTTCTATTCTCATTCTGGACTTTTTAAACTCTGTATATCCATACCAGTCCTTATTTTTTACTATTTCAATTCTGTAACAACACTTAAAGTATCTGTACCTCACTACCCTGTACCTAAGATGGCACCGAGAGGTGACATTACAAACTTTTCACTGCATTCTTTCAAGAGCACATGACAATAAAGGCTATTCTATTCTATCTTACGTCAGCATGAATGTGTGTATTAATGTCACACATTTATTGCACAGGCTCACAAAGAAGGCCCAGACAAAGAGAAAGCCAAGGTGGTTGCATTGTAATTTGAATGGGTTTTTCGGGAGTTTGCCTAATACTGAATGCTGAATATTCATTGATTGACATGTCGAGGGGAGAGATTGGGAAGACTGACATGGCAATTTCAGCAGGAATATAACTGTTAACAGAATTTTTGAGTAGTATGTGTGACAGGGAGTTAAAAGAAAAGACCAAGCGATCAAAAATTAAAGTCTCCCTTCATCAGCTGCCTCGCCTACTCGTTAATAGTTATACAAATATTTCATCATTAAGGTCCTTGAACTTTAACCTGGTGTGAGGAGCAGGTTACCCAAACTTGCCTGAAAATAGCAGAAATTTTGTCAAAATCAATAAGTACAAGGTAGCTACTTACTGAACCACATGAAATATGTCATAAGTGTCAGCTTTGCAATGGCACCTACTGTCATAAGAACATAAGAAACAGGAGCTGGAGCAGGCCATTCAGCCCACTATTCAGCAAGTTCATGGATGCTTTGCCCCAAGCCTCAACTCCTCTTTTGAGTCAGCTCCCTGTATCCCTCAACTCCTCAACTTTTTTAAATCCTACATAATTTCTCATTAAACACTTTCAGTGATCTAGTCTCCACATCTCTCTGGCCTCCAAAATTCCAGACATTCACTACCCTCTGAGAGAAGAAAGTTCTTCCCATCTCAGATTTAAATGAGCTCCCCCCTCCATGATGCGTACCCATAATCCCGAGTTTGAGATTCCTCCATTATTGGAAATGTCTTCTTAATGTCTACCCTGTCAAGCCTCCTCTTGTATGTTTTGAATCTTGTCCAGCAAATGGTCAGCACGATTTGTTCAAGGCTGGCTGCTGATAAGGGTGTATAGTAAGGTGAGGTACACATCCTTACAGAATGTTAAGAAACATAATTACTTGCAAAAGATGGGAAGAGATGATATCTTCTGGAAGACTCCAGTTCCATGTGATCTGATATCAACATGATGTAGCTCCTTGTGCGCATGCTCAGTAGCAGTTCCCAGAGTTCTCTTTGCTCTGGGGTATAGATGGTGGAATTGGTGGGGATTGTATTTCACAGTAACCCTTCTTAATTAAGTCCCCTTTTCACATGAAAGAAAAGAGAAACTGGCAGTGGGAAATTGTGTTCAAGGTTACTTTTATTCCTCATTGTCCCTATTGATGGTTGATCAATTGCATGAATGACACAATTTCCAGCTGTTAGAGGGTGTTTACCTCCCGTTATCCAACAGTAATATGATTAATCCTAGTGTTACTACCAGTACAATACTGTTATACTGGCCTCAAGATGAAATCACTGAAAAAAGACATCAGGGATGCAAAGTTATACAAAAATGAAAGCCTTTTGCATTTTATAAACAGAACATTTCAGAATTAATCAGTTGTACAAAACATTCGTTGGTCACAGCAGGAGTACTGTGGGCAGTTTTAGAAAGACTATTAAAGCTATAAAGAGCAGACAGCATAATTAAGGCGTGTTACCAGAGGTGTGAAATACTGAAAGGTGCGACGACGGAACAGTAAAGTAAAAAAAATGGATGAAATAGGTGCTGAAATTGTCCATTCAATTCCTCCAGCTTGCTCCCCTATTCAATAAGATCACAGCTAATCTTATATCTCAAACTGACAGCTCCACAGGGTTTTGGAGTAGATCTGTAGCTTGGGTTGTGGGTGTTGAGGTTGGTTGGCTCGCCGAGCTGGTTTGTTGTTCCGCAGATGTTTCATTACCGTGCTGGGTAACATCCTCAGTGCAGCCTCCGATGAAGCGTCGGTGTGTTTACCCACCTGGTTTTTAAACTCTGGAGTCCGTTGCGATGGATTGCCTCACTTCCAGGTTTCCTTCGTAGTGGACTGTATATGGGGTCGAGTTCTATGTGTTCATTAATGGCACTACAAAGGAAAACCGGAAGCGAGGCAATCCAGCTCGATGGACTCCAGAGTTTAAAAACCAGGCAGGAAAACACACCTTCTGATGAAGGGTCTAGGCCCGAAACATCAGCCTTTCTGCTCCTATGATGCTGCTTGGCCTGCTGTGTTCATCCAGCTCTGCACCTTGTTGTCTGGGAAAACACACCGACGCTTCATCAGAGGCTGCACTGAGGATGTTACCCAGCACGGTAACGAAATGTCTGCGGAACAATAAACCAGCTTGGTGAGCCAACCAACCTTGACATCTCCACAATTCATGACTCCATTAAGAAATGGTTAATTAAGGTTTTTAAAATTGTAAAAGCTCCAATTCAGAGAACCGAGAATAAGATTATCCCTCTGGTTGCGGTGTTAGAATTGAGCACGTAACAACTAAATATGGCAAGAAAGGAAGGAGGAGGATGACGAATATTTTTGCATGAGCTGCTATTGGAGACGAGGTGGTTAACTCAGATGGCTTTAGTGAAGGTAATGGAGAGAGAAAGAGATTGGTTTGGAATTGTTCTACCACAAAGTCAGTGTGGTCAGTTTGTGTAAGTGCCCTCCTACTGTTTTGTCGATGTCTGTGGTTCTTACAGGGATGCTCAATTGTTAAAAATAAATATACCCCAGATCACTGCTCACATACCAATCATTTGCATCTCTGGCTCATCTTCAGCAATGGCATATTCTAACATGGACAACAGCTTGGCAGATATCTGATGAACTGATTCAATGTTGCTGAACAACCCATCGACATCAAGACACTCCACCTGCAGACACAAGTCCAGATCAATTTACAAAGACAACACAATCCAGTCTTTGTCAAGTGAAGTTTAAAAGAGATGTGCGAGGCAGTTTTTTCACAAAGGGTGGTGAGTGCCTGGAATGTGCTGCCAAGGGAGGTGGTAGAAAGAGAGACAGAATTGCAGCATTTAAGAAGTACCTGGACAAATACATGAACAGGACGGGAACAGAGGGATACAGATCCTGTAAATGAAGACAGTTTAGTACGGAAGGGCAAAAAGTGTCAGTGCAGGCTTGGTGGGCCAAAGGGCCTGTTTCTATACTGTATTGTTCTTTGTTCTAAGATGCTTCGTGGAAAAAACATTTCACACCTGGCCATGTCAGGAAGTTTTAGGGCGGATAACTAAAGGCTTGGTCAAGGAAGTAGGTTTAAAAAGTGTCTTCAAAAAGGAGAAAGACGCAGAGTGGTGTGGAGAGAGAATTCCAGAGGTTTGGGTTTGGTCAGGAGTGTAGATGGCAGAGTGATAGAAATCAAGGAAGGCTATGAGGGTACAGTCGGGAGGGGCACTGTGGTCTTGGAAGTTCATAGACCTGGAAGACGCCTCAGAAATGAGGAAGAGCAAGACCATGGAGGGATTTGAAATTAAAGAAGATAATTTTCAAATTGAGGCATTGTCCAACTTGGACTAAATGAGATCAGTGAGCACAGGGTGACACGCAAACAGATGTGGTGTGAGTTAGAACACAGGCTGTAGAGGTTTGGACGAGATCAGCTTTTTGGAAGGAAGGGGGAGACAGGACAGACAGGAAAAGATTCAAATAGTTAGAGGTACAAATAGCAAAGGCAAGGGGATGGTATGCAGTGGAAGATGGGTGGAGGATGGGAGATAATGGATGATGATGATGTGGAGATGGAAATAGGTCACTTTGGTAATGAAGAAAGTACAAAGTATTGCCACCAGCTTTGGGGGAACTGCTGCTATTTCCTCAAGGGGAAAAAAACAACAAGAGGTAAAATTGTGAGATTGATTTTGACTCTACGAATTTCTACAGCATGTCAGCACATTGCAAAGCAAGTCAACAAATCAAAGCTACGGAGAGGAAAAGTTTAAGAAATGTCTTGAGAATATTACCTTTTTCTCTCTCAGTGGTTGAACTACTTGTGTGATGCACAAGTCCAGGTCATTGAAGTGATCTTTCTCAGTCTCTACGAGCTCTTTGATGACTTTTAACCTCCTGCCCATCATGTGCTGCCTCTGCTCCTCTGGATCCAGATTTGGGGTCACTGGAGCTTCAGGAATGGCATGGGGAGTCATCTTAGCTGTGAAGGCAGGAAGGAAGAAGTATCAGAATTGATGATAAGTCTTTACGAGAAAATTTTGATTCAGTATGTGAATGTAGCCACCAGAGAAGGTGCAAAACTTGGCCTACTCTTGGGAAATAAGGCAGGGCGGGGTGACTGAGTGTCAGTGGGAGAGCACTTTGGGGCCAATGACCATAATTCTATTAGTTTTAAACTAGTGATGAGAAAGGATAGGCTGGATCTAAAAGTTAAACTTCTAAATTAGAGGAAGGCCAATTTTGATGGTATTAGGCAAGAACTTTCAAAAGTTGTTTGGGGGCAGATGTTCGCAGGTAAAGGGACAGCTGGAAAACGAGATAGCGTGAGTCCAGTGACAGTATGTTCCGATTCGGGTGAAGGGCAAGGCTGGTAGGTGTAGGGAATGCTGGGTAACGAAAGAAATTGAGGTTTTGGTCAAGACAAAGAGGAAAGCATATGTCAGGTATGGATAGCCGAAATTGAGTGAATCACTAAAAGAGTATAAAGGCAGTAGGAGAATACTTAAGATGGCAAAAAGGGGACATGATATAGCTTTGGCAAATAGCGTTAAGGAGAATCCAAAGGGATTTTATAAATACATAAAGGACAAAAGGGTAAATAGGGAGAGAATAAGGCCGCTTAAAAGAGGAAATTTCCTTCATCAAGGGAGAGCCCGATTGAAGGGCTGGAAGTAGAGCTGGGTGGAGGGAGTGTCTGCCGACTGCCATTGCCTCCCCCCCAACACCCAACCCCCCCCCCCCCCGCCTCCTCCCCCCCCTTTACCCCCCCTCCCCAACCACAGAAAGCCCATCCTCCCACACAAACAGCACTTCTCTTACAGCGGGCCTGGGTACAGTTCCAGAAGCAGGCACAGTCTTCACCATGGTATTGGTGACCACAAGAGCTGCCAGCCTATCACACACCAGCAGCTGTTGCCAGGCAGGACTTCCACCGCCCCCACCCCCATCTCCTCCCATTCTCTGTCTCCCATCTAATGCAGGGGCTTAATTCCAGGTGTAGGCTTGGATTCTGCTTTGGTAGGCCTTTCTCAGAACAGACAACACAGGTCATTTGTCGGCATGTCCCCTGCCACCTGAATGGCATTCTGCCCAATTATTTTTAAGCAGCTTTTAACATGGCATCTTCAAAGATCTGTGTACTCACACCCCCATGTCTGTGGATTAACGTGCCCTCTGTGAAAATGTATCACTGAATTTATATTGCTGAGGAATCTAACAAACCATCCCATGGCTACACTTTGTTTGCATTTTAAAGGACAAAACGTTCATTTATCCAGCACTTTCCGTGATCACTAGACATTATAACTTGTTTCAAAGCTGATGAAGTAGCTTCTGAAGTGTAATCACTGCTATAGTGTAGGAAACACAGCCATCAATTTGCACACAGCATGATGTCCCAATGCGTGTTGCTATAGTGAGCAGGTTTTTGAGACTTGGTTGATTAATGACCAGGGGCCTGGGGTGAAAACATCCTGGATCTCTTTGAAACAGTGCAATGGGATCTTTTACAGCTGGCAGATCATAGAATACCTACAGTGTGGAAACAGGCCCTTCAGCCCAACAAGTCCACACCGACCCTCACAGCATCGCACCCAGACCCATCCACCTAATCTACACATACCTGAGCACTATGGGCAATTTAGCACAGCCAATCCACCTAGCCTGCACATCTTTGGACTGTGGGAGGAAACCGGACCACCCGGAGGAAACCCACGCAGCCACGGGGAGAATGTGCAAACTCCACACAGACAGTTGCCCGAACCTGGGTCCCTGGCGCTGTGAGACAGCGGTGCTAACCACTGTGCCACTGTGCTACTAGATGGAAGCCTCATCTGATCAGGAAGATTTCAGCACTTCCCACAGTGCAGTACTCCCTCTGTACTGCAATGAACCGTAAGTCTTCATTTCTGGGCTCAGTCCCTGAACTGGGATGTGAACCTAAAACTTTGTGACTCAAGAGTGAGAATGTGCCACCACTGGCTTATAGAACATCTTTAGGACATCCAACTGCATTCCACAACCAATTAAACACTTTGAAGACTGTTGCAGAGAAGGGTGCAGACACCAGATACAATAAGTCTAAAGGTGACTCAGGTAATTCTGTCTCTCCCTGACATCATTAATAAAAAAGTGATAATATTTGCTTCGTGTTACGAGATTCACTGTAATGCAGTTTGCCACATATGTCCATTTCTTGCCTCTGCACAAGATCTTTTCCCCATCAGTCCTGAAGTTCCCCCAGCCTGCCTCTTGTTCCTGCCCCTGCCCTTCTTCCTGATTGCCCATCCCACCAGAGCTCCCATTCCCACCCTCCAATCTAACCTTTAACATCTCCAGTGTCACTAATGAGGACTTTGTTGTTCTGCTTCTCTCTTGCTCCTGTTCTGAACTTGCACTGAAATCCTTGCCTTCGTGTACCCGGAGTTGGTCAGTGCAGGAAGTTCTGACCAGCTTCTGCCACAAGATGGAGCCTCAGTTAAAACTTTGTCAGCTGAGTACCTTCTTAACGTTTACTTCCAATATTGTCATTTATGAGTGTAGTGAAGTATAATACAAATGTATTTTAAAGGCTAATTTATTTGTGAATGTAGGCATTTAGGAATGTACATCATTCCAACTTGATAATGTTTAAATGTTTCTTTAATATTAGTTGATTTATTTTATTTTGCAGCTGGGAATCCGCAGCAACTCAACCTGTACCTTGTTCATTTTTAGAATAGAATAGTTTTTATCATCACATATACTCAACGAGTATAGTAGAAAGTTTCTAACGTCACCAATTACAGCACCAACTTAGATACAGAAAGTACCCAGGCACAGCTTCTTTAGTCACAAGATCTCAGACAATAGAGAAATAAAATATCCAGCATTACAGAAATAAATGTTCGGTACAACAGACCACACTGGCACCTAGTTTCCAGTCCACACCAGGCCCTGGCACCAGATCATTCAGTGACACACCATGCTGGGAGGCTGTGCCAAGCCAGGAGCCTAAGAAACGTCCGAAGGAACCTAACTCCAGTTTTAACGTAAATTTCTATGAACTTAAAGTTATGATTTTCAGAAATGCAACAACAATTTTAAGTGAGGACCTGCTGTAATGCTCACCACATAGTATCTGATTATGTTTTACCTTGACACCTCTGATAAAGCGACACATGTGTGTTGTATTAGCCACTAATAGTTTGTAAAGCAATCCTCTAGCCTGTGATTTTTCTCTTTTTGGCTAAGGGTTGGCTGACATGATAGAAAATTTGACTTGACAGGTGTCAATCAGCTTGTTAAGAACTGACGAGAAAGCTTCGGCCTATCACAGGCCATGACGCTGGCATCCTGGGTCTCCAGGTGCCATGGGCTAATCAGAGGCCAGCGGCTCCTGGGTCCTAAAAGACAGTCAGCCGAGGCCTATACCTCAGGGGAGCCCATGACCAGAAGGTAAATGTTCATACCTTTTTGTCATAGGATAGGGATTCTGGGAGAGGAGTCAGTGGCTTGGGCAGAGAGTGGATTTCAGATGTCGCTTCTTACCCCCAATCCATGTCCCCAGTTACCCAAGATGAGGGAAACTGGAAGCTTGGCACTACTGAGCAGGAGTTACCCTGGTTACTCAGTCAGGAAACCAGCCACTTTTCCTGCCTATCAAGAAGGCAGGTATTTGAGGAGGTGACAATTTGCAGATCTATATTCGCTGTTAATTAACTTTTAAGGGTTTAAAGTGGTGGGAGGTCACAAATGTTGCCAATGGACTTTCTTGCCCAGAAATTAATTGGTGAGATGGCAAGTTTGACAGGCAGAAAGAATATGCACAAACATTGCGCCTGTCTCATCTGAAAAAAATAAGTAATAGTTATATTCTTCTCCATTCCTTAAGGCAATGCCTTAACCAATCACAGTCAATCTGCCTGGTTTAAACTTAAACCAAGCTTGGCAGTTAACTGTCAGTCATCACTTCACTGGTGCATTCACCATTGCAAATCTTCTACCAATGTAAATCCACTTAAGAACCAATCAGCATTCTCTTGTCATGCAGTTCAAAATGTTATTCCCTTTTACATTAGTATTTCTTGCAAATTGTCCTGATGCAAGATGGAAAGCTTCAACAAAAGTTGTCTTTTTCAGCAACACACACATAGAGCTCAGCTTAGACTAAACCTAAGAATCCCCGGCACTGGCTGGTCTCCATATGACTGTATCAGTATCCGGTATTTTAAAAAGGGGTAAACAAAAATACATTTACAAGGATAATACCAGAATTGGGGGGTTATTGCAATGAAAATCTTTACATGCTTTCCTACAGAAATAAGAAGGAGACCTGATAGAGGGTTTTAAAATTAGGAAGGAGTTTGATAGGGTCGATGTAAAGAGGATGTGTTCATTTCTGAGGAAGTCTAAAACTAGGAGCCAATAAACATCAGAGAGTCATTAATAGCTCCAACAGGGAACGTTGGGGTAACGTTTTGGGCTGTATTTTACATCAGCCAATTGGGGTGGGCTCCCACACCCCCACAACGCCCCCCACAACATATTCCCCCACCACCCACTCTCCTCCATGCATATGTAAAGTAGGGAATCGTGATCTCCAGATGGTAACATGCTGTCATCAGGCCAATCTCCCAAATCACCGAAAGCGAACGGGTGCAGACACCAGCAGCTGAGCAGCCATCTCGAAATCACTCATGAACAAGACATTTAACTGGTTAACAAAGCAATTGTTTGTGACATTTTGTGGCCTGTTGCATTTCCCGGAGGTCGGTTGTGAAAAGGCAGATTGTGAGTGTTTTACAGCAGCCATGACAGAAAGGGCAGGGCGGCAGTGTTTGTATGATTTCTGACTCATTTTTAAACAAATGTTTTTATTCGAGGCTGAAACAAAGATTCCAAAAGCCAATTCCAAGATCAGGGGCCTTCGAGCTTGTAGCTGTGAATGACTTGCCATTTGCGGTGATATCCCTTTAATACCTGCGGTCCTGATTGGGTGGTGAGCATTCCACACCAGCCGACGCCCTCCTCTAATTGATCACCTTCCCACTGGTTGGCCACTAATTGGCAATCTGACATTTGATTGGATGAATTGAGATTGTGGGAGCTGAAAGAAGCCTGCAATAAAAACATAAAACTCAGGCTGGAGGCTCTCTTGTGGTGCAGTTGTGGCATTCCTAACCCACTCAACTAGACCAGGAGACCTGGGTTCAAGTCCCAGCTGCTCCAATGGTGTATAATAACATTTCTGAACAGTTTGATTAGAGGAAAAATAGGTTAAATTTTTAAGAAAAGATCCAGACTAGGGAGATCTTGTGGTGCAGTTGTAGTGTCCCTAGTGTCTGTGTTCAAAGTCCTACCTGCTCCTGTGTAATAACATCTCCGAGCAGGTTGATGAAGAAAAACATCTCAAACACAGACTGTTTACGTAGATAGTGGTGAAAATGTGGAACTCACTGCCACAGGGATACAAATGGTATTGATGTTAGAAAGACAAAGAGAGAGAAAGGATTAGATGGATATATTTGAGAGGGCAAGATTAACTCAATTGATAGGGGTACAGCATTAACACTAAGGAGGATCAGTGGTGCTGTAAATACTCTTTGGGATTTTATGTGAAGGCCAGTGAAAAGGCTATTTTAAGACTGCTCACACAGAGTGATTTACAATTTAACTTCTAGCTCAGGTGTCTCTTAAGAGAAAGCTGGTGCTGTGATAAGGGAACGGGGTTTTCTCGATGAATTGACCAAATGGCAGCTCTTGTCTTTACTTATCATGTCGTCTTGTGAATAGACCTTTCGTTGAATAAAATGGAAAAACAAATATTTACTCAAGGAAATGTATTTAAGCCTTTGTCAAAATAAATTGACAACAAATGCCATTTGAGGGAGTTTGTTATCTCTGGAGATACAGCAGTCAAACACAGTGCACACAGATAGTCCACGCATGTCATAAACTTCCTGTAACCATGGCTATGCACAGTAGTACACTGAGCTTTGAACTTTACACTTCTATTTAATAATACTGTGCCAATCGTTTATGATAAACAGCATATTCTTGAAAGATGGAGACATTTGTGGTTACAGGTGGTGAATTGCTAGTCTGTTGGGATTTTAATTTGTTCCATTCTGCCACATTCTCCTGGTCCTTTAAATCAATCTCTCAGATAGCAAAGAACTACTACAAGGAGGGACTCTGTTGAAGCTATCACTCTTATGTCTTTGTTCTCTCTGTTCCCAGGAGGTAGGTTAGTATCTGTGATAGTAGGAACTGCAGATGCTGGAGAATCCGAGACAACAAGGTGCA
>NC_063332.1:174637851-174652365 GCF_021869965.1 Rhincodon typus
CCCTTCATCAGAAAAGGGTCTGATGAAGGGTCTAGGCCCGAAACGTCAGCCTCTCTGCTCCTATGATGCTGCTTGGCCTGCTGTGTTCATCCAGCCCTGCACCTTGTTGTCTCGGATTCTCCAGCATCTGCAGTTCCTACTATCTCTGATTCGAGTTTACCTGGTTAGTTCTGTCACAACAATGAAGAAGCAGAGATGCTATAATTTGTATTGTTAACCAGCTGGGTGAAAGGACTTGTATTTAGACACATTTCCTCAAACAACCCTGAACACTTCACAACTAAAAGGTTTTCGAAAATGTGTTGTACAACTGAAAAAAGACATTGCAGCCATTCACCCAGAGCTATATCGACAGCACCCCCTCAGGTCTGTGACCTCAACAGTCTCTGTGAGGGGTGTCAGTCTGGCTCAGTAGTGGGGGGTGGGGGCACTCTCATAGCCTTTTGAGGTTCTGGTTTCAAGTTTCATTCAAGATTCGAGCTCAGACAAATTTTCGCTTTGATGCAGTACTGTAGGACGGCTGCAATGTTGGAGGAGCTGACTTTTCGATAAGATGTTAAATGGAGGCCCCAGGGCTGCAGAGAACCCACTCCTGCCCACCCATTACCGTGCCCAGCACAGTTAGACAGGTATCTGAGGTTCGGGTGGCCCACTCACCCATCAATGACTATCTGAAAAGGGCATCCCCGCTCCCTGCCAACTCGCTTTCCTTTCACTGGGTCTCAAGGACCACCACCTCCCTCTTCTTCCTCCACTCCTCGCCTCCCCCTCACCGACACCAAAAAACATACTCATTCTGATCCATTGGAGCCCACCTCATCACTAGGCCCAAGTCACCCCTATTCCCCACAACCCTGCCCCCTGCGGCATTACTGGCACATGCTGGGCTCCCATGAGCTAGCAGCTGAGATAGGGCACCCCTGTCCCTGTGTGGCAGAATTACCACCAACCCCCAGCTGCCAGGCAGATGTTCCTTCCCTGGGTGGGGTTCCCCACCCTGATCTTTTAGCTGGGTGTCGGGGAGCACTGCACATCCCCACCTTAATCTGCCCTCTGAGGTGGGTACACAAATACCATCCCCCTGCCCTCCACCATCCCCCACTAATTTAATGAGGAGAAAGGGATGATCCTTGGTGTCATCACTTCAATTGTCTTCACAAAATCAGATTATCTGGTTATGGTCACACACCTGTTTGTGGGATCTTGCTGTGCACAGGTTGGGTCCTGTGTTTCCCACAACAGTGACTTAGTTTTCACAAGGGTTTAATCGGCTGTAAAGATGTTTTTGAAACACCCTGTAGTTAAGAAAGGAATGAATTAAATAATGTCTTTACAAGGACAAGGGCAGCAGATACATGGGAACACCTCGCTATTATCTAGCACCATGCTTCATCTAGCTATGAAGAGAGGTTGAGTAGATTAGGATTATTTACATTAGAAAGACGGAGGTTGAGGGGGGACCTGATTGAGGTCTACAAAATCATGAGAGATATAGACAGGGTGGATAGCAAGAAGCTTTTTCCCAGAGTGGGGGATTCAATTACTAGGGGTCACGATTTCAAGGTGAGAGGGGAAAAGTTTAAGGGAGATATGCATGGAAAGTTCTTTACGCAGAGGGTAGTGGGTGCCTGGAACACGTTGCCAGAGTCCGGTACGATAGCGTCATTTAAGATGTATCTAGACAGATACATGAATGGGCAGGGAGCAGAGGGATACAGATCCTTGGAAAATAGGCGACAGGTTTAGATAGAGGATCTGGATCGGTGCAGGCTTGGAGGGTCGAAGGGCCTGTTCCTGGGCTGTAATTTTCTTTGTTCTTTGTACCAGCCCACCCCCTGCAAGTTCCCCTCCAAGCCACTCACCAACCTGACTTGGAAATATATGGCCGTTCCTTCACTGTCCCTGGGTTAAAATCCTGGAATTCCCACCCTAATGGCATTGTGGGTCAACCCAACGCACATGAACTGCTGCAGTACAAGATGGCAGCTCACTCCTAACTAAGGACAGGAAATGAATGCCGACCCAGCCAGTGACACCCATGTCCCATCAACAAATAAAATGCTCTTGTGTTGTAGACAGACACAACAACCAACATGAGTGAGGAGCAGTGAGATACAAGAACCAGCAGGCTTTTTTGCAAACGTTGGTTTGAGAGATAAACACTAGCAAGAAGAATGGTTTATGCTGCTTCAAATGCTGACATGAGAGCTTTTACATACTCCTGTAAATAAAATCTTAACTTGAATGGCTCAGCAGATAGACAGCGGCACTCCTTCAGTTAGCCTGGTAACAACAACTTGAATTAATATAGCACCTTTAACAAAATCAGGCTTTGCAAGGTGCTTCGCAAGAACACATTGGAGGAAACGTCCTGCTTTATTAAGAGGATGAGGAATTTCCCACACAGATACAGGTTGGCACTAAACAGTGTTCTGAACGAAATGAAGGGATGGCACAGTGGCTGAGTGGTCAGCACTGCTGCCTTACAGCACTTGGGTTCGATTCCACCCTTGGGCGACTGTCCATGTGGACCTTGTACATGTTCCCCGTGTCTGTGTGGGTTTCCTCCAGGTGCTCCGGTTTCCTCCCACAGTCCAAGGATGTGCAGGTCAGATGGGTTGGCCATGCTAAATTGCCCATAGTGTGCAGGGATGTGCAGATTAGGTAGGTTAGCCATGGGAAATGCTGGGATAGAGTGAGGGGGTGGGTCTGGGTAGGATGCTCTTTGGAGAGTCAGTGTGAACTTGATGGGCTGAATGGCCTGCTTCCACAGTAGGGATTCTATGAGAGAGAAACTGGTATTGCCACTGTTGCCCAGTAATCCTTGCTTTAAGCGGTAGGTGTAGAGATTGACCTGGAAGAGGATTAGACTCAACAGTGCAGGGTCATTCCAGATGTTCATCCATCACCTGCTGTGGGCTGGGGCTAAGGCAGTGCTAAATTATTGAAAACATTCACACTGAACTGAATTAAAGCCTCCTGTTTTATACAGACAGTATTGTGTGTGAAGCCTGCAAGGCAAGATTGCAGATATAATTTTATGATTACATTTAAAATCCTCACCCAGTGTAACAGCCTTGGCCAAACACCTACATAAAACTAGTTCTTCATCCGGAAGCCCTTAGAGAATTATTCTATCTGCATAATAATCAAAAAACTATTTCAGCAACGTAAGGACAAGATATAATATATCTGTGACCTAGAACTGAAAAGATTGTATGTAACAGTATTGTAGTTCTCAAAAGAACTATATTGAATTATTGTGTACATTCAAAACCCTCAAAGGAGTGAGAGTGAGTGAGAGTGAGTGAGTGAGAGAGTGAGAGGGAGAGAGGGAGAGAGAGTGAGGGAGAGAGAGAGTGAGAGAGAAAAAGTGAGTGAGTGAGAGAGAATGTGTGAAAGTGAGAGACAGAGTGAGAGAGAGTGACAGAGAGTTTGTGTAAACGTGAGTATGAGTGTTTATGTCCCTGTGCTTGTCTGAAGTGAGAGCGAGAGTGAGAGCGTGAGAGCAAGAGAGAGAGCGAGAGTGAATGTGAGTGCAGTAGAGTGAGAGTGAGAGTATGGGTATGAGTGCATGTCCCTGTGTGTGTTTGGTGTGAGGAGTGAGACAATGAGTGAGTGTGTGTGTGTGTCTGTATATATGTGCAAGTGTGTCTGTGCGTGTTGTGTCTGTGTGTGTCTACATGTGTATATCTGTATGTGTATGTGTGTGTGTCTCTTTGTGTGTGTCTGTGTCTGAGTGTGGGTGCGTGTATGTCTGTGTGTGTGTGCGTGCGTGCGTGTGTGCGTGCGCGTGTCTGAACACAACAGAAGCATTGACTCACACAGGGTCTACTGGAAATATGGAACTCTCCACCTCTCCAACATCAACACTCCCCATCCTCAAACCACAAAACAAACAAACAGCGAGGGCTGGGGTTCCACTGAAAATTTGAAAAACTGAGGCAGATTTTTGGTCGGCAACACTAGTAAGGGTCAATGAGTGACACTGAGTCAGTGGAAATCATCCATGATCTAATTGAATTTGTATCCAAGTAGCTAGTTCTCCCTCTATTCTGTGTGATCTAACCTTGCTAACTAGTCTACCATGAGGAACATTGTCGAATGCCTCACCAAGGTATGCCACCGCTCTGCCCTCATCAATCCTCTTCGTTACTTCTTCAAAAAACTCAATTAAGTTAGTGAGACACAACTTGCCACATACAAAGCCATGTCAACTAACCCTAAGTTCTCTATTTCTGTTTACTTTTTCACACAGAGGGTGGTGCATGTATGGAATGAGCTGCTAGAAGAAGTAGTGGAGGCTGGTACAATTACATTTAAAGGGCATCTGGATGGGTATATGAATGGGAAGGGTTTAGAGGGATATGGGGCAAATGCTGGCAAATGGGACTAGATTAATTTAGGATATCTGGTCAGCATGGACGAGTTGGACTGAAGGGTCTGTTTCTGTGCTGTACAGCTCTATGACTCTTGAAAGTCAGAGTTGGAACAAGTCGGAAAGTCTACCTTTCCTCTTTGACTGATTGGAATCTCTCTTTCCCTGTCCTTCAGCTCTAATTGGTGGCCAACTGTGGCTCAGTGGCTAACACTCTCACCCGCTGAAACCGAAGGTCGTTGGTTCAAGTCCCACTTCAAAACCTTGGGCATATACTCCAAGCTGACACCTCACTGCAGTACTGAGGGAATACTGCACTGTCAGCGGTGCTGCCTTTTAGATGTTAAAATAAGCTTCCAGCTGCCATCTCAGCTAGATGCAAAAGAACATCAATGGAGTTATCCCTAGTATCCTGATCAATATTTATCTTTAAACCATTATTGCAAAAACAAAATGATCTGGTCATTATCACATTGCTCTATGTGGGAGCTTGCTGTGTGCAAATTGGCTCCCATGTTTCCCAATATTACAACAGGGACTCCACTTGAATGGCTATGACAGGCTTTCAAATGGCCTGCAGTTGTGAAAGGTGCTACATAAATGCAAGTCTACTTTCATATGTTATGGACGGTCCAAACTCATTGAGGCCAGGATGGACATAATCACATTTGTAAGAGCCAATAGATGATAATGAAATAAACCAAAACCTGAATTTAGGCTTTAATTGTCTCCAGAGCTTTGAATAGTCCCACAGGTAACAGCTTTCAACCCAGTAAGGAGAATTTCGACGAATGAGAGGTCAAATTTAAACATTTAAGAATCTGAAAGAGCTGGAAGGGGTAAATATTGAGGATCTGAGACAACAAGGTGCAGAGCTGGATGAACACAGCAGGCCAAGCAGCACCATAGGAGCAGAAAGGCTGACGTTTCGGGCCTAGACCCTTCATCAGAAATGGGGGAGGGGAAGGGGATTCTGAAATAAATAGGGAGAGAGGGGGAGGCGGATAGAAGATGGATAGAGGAGAGGATAGGTGGAGAGGAAACACACAGGTCGAAGAGGCGGGGATGGAGCCAGTAAAGGTGAGCATAGGTGGGGAGTTAGGGAGGGGATAGGTCAGTCCAGGGAGGACGGACAGGTCAAGGGGGCGGGATGAGGTTAGTAGGTAGGAGATGGGGGTGCGGCTTGAGATGGGAGGACGGGATAGGTGAGAGAAAGAACAGGTTAGGGAGGCGGGAGAATACACCTCCTCCCACCCACCTTCCTGCACTAGAATACACCTCCTCCCACCCACCTTCCTGCATTAGAATACACCTCCTCCCACCCACCTTCCTGCAAAAATGCCATCCCCTTTTCCCAATTCCTTCGCCTCCGCCGCATCTGCTCCCAGGATGAGGCATTCCACTCCCGTACATCTCAGTTGTTCTCGTTTTTCAAGGACCGTAACTTCCCCCCCTCAGTGGTCGAGAACGCCCTCAACCGTGTCTCCCACATTTCCCGCAACTCATCCCTCACACCCCGTCCACGCAATAAGAACCAAAAAAGAATCCCCCTCGTCCTCATGTACCACCCTACCAACCTCCGGATCCAACGCATCATCCTCCGGCACTTCCGCCATCTGCAATCCGACCCCACCACCAAAGACATCTTTCCCTCCCCACCCTTATCTGCTTTCCGGAGGGACCACTCTCTCCGTGACTCCCTTGTCCGCTCCACACTCCCCTCCAGCCCCACCACACCCGGCACTTTTCCCTGCAACCGCAGGAAGTGCTACACCTGCCCCCATATCTCCTCCCTCACCCCCATCCCAGGCCCCAAGAAGACTTTCCACATCAAACTGATGTTCACCTGCACATCTGCCAATGTGGTATACTGCATCCGCTGTACCCATTGTGGCCTCCTCTACATCGGGGAAACCAAGCGGAGTCTCGGGGACCGCTTTGCAGAACACCTACGCTGGGTTCGCAATAAACAACTGCACCTCCCAGTCGCGAACCATTTCAACTCCCCCTCCCATTCCTCAGATGACATGTCCATCCTGGGCCTCCTGCAGTGCCACAACGATGCCACCCGAAGGTTGCAGTAACAGCAACTCATATTCTGCTTGGGAACCCTGCAGCCCAATGGTATCAATGTGGATTTCACAAGCTTCAAAATCTCCCCTCCCCCTACCGCATCCCAAAACCAGTCCAGCTCGTCCCCGCCCCTCCCTGAACTGACCTATCCCCTCCCTAACTCCCCACCTACACACACCTTTACTGGCTCCATCCCCGCCTCTTTGACCTGTTTGTTTCCTCTCTACCTATCCTCTCCTCTATCCATCTTCTATCCGCCTCCCCCTCTCTCCCTATTTATTTCAGAACACCCTTCCCCTCCCCCTTTTCTGATGAAGGGTCTAGGCCCGAAACGTCAGCCTTTCTGCTCCTATGATGCTGCTTGGCCTGCTGTGTTCATCCAGCCCTGCACCTTGTTGTCTCGGATTCTCCAGCATCTGCAGTTCCTACTATCTCCAATACTGAGGATCTGTTGCCCCTGGCTGGAGAGGCTGAAACTCAGTCTCCGGGTAATTTGAGACTGAGATGAAGAGAATTTACTTCACTTAGAGAGTTTTGAACCTCTGAAAGTCAAGGAGCTGTGGTGGCCAATCAAGTACATTCATTGCTGAGACGGAACAACTTTTGGGGTCTGGTGAATTGGTGGGTATGGGAATAAGGTGGGATAATAGATTTGAAATGGAAGACTAGTTGTGATCCTATTAAATGGTGGAGCAACCACACAGCCTACTTGTCTTCCAATTTCTTAGATCATTATCCTTTGAAATAGGCAAGCTTTACAATGGGCTTATTGAAAACTATTGGCTCCAGGCTGTCAGTTTGTGTTTACCAAAGTCATCTGCTACAGCTCACAAATCTGTCAGGTTGGTCTTAAAGCTTTTTTACTGGGTAACATGATCCTGGTCCCGTGTGTTTAATAGACTGTTATTGCTTTGCAATAGGTTGCATTGAGAGGGGCCAGAGTTTTATTGTTGCAAATAGGACAATCATAATTGAATACGGCTTCCTGCTCGAAGAAATATCTTTACTTGTAAATGGCCCGATGCTGTTAAATTGAGGAAATTATCCTGCCAATGGGAGTCTGTTTCAAGCAATTAAAAAAAATCCTAATGTATGAAAAGTTAATTAAAAGTTTGTTGGGGGATTACCTTCTACATGTTTTTGGGCTGGGAGAGGTTCTATTTCTACAGTAGAATGACTAAAAATATCCTCCATCCCCGCCTCTTTGACCTGTCTGTTTCCTCTCCACCTATCTTCTCCTCTATCCATCTTCTATCCGCCTCCCCCTCTCTCCCTATTTATTTCAGAACCCCCTTCCCCTCCCCCATTTCTGATGAAGAGTCTGGGCCCGAAACGTCAGCCTTTCTGCTCCTATGATGCTGCTTGGCCTGCTGTGTTCATCCAGCTCTACACCTTGTTGTCCCAGACCTCGGCTCCTGGATTTTATTTTCAATTTAATTAATAATAACAAAACACATTGTCTTTGTAGTTAGTGGCTTTAATGTTGTAAAATAGCTGTATAAAACAACTTGAGTTTATGTAGTGCTTTTAACTGCATAAAATGTTCCAAGGTATTTTACAGACACATTACCAACAGAATTGGACAATGATCTACTTAAGAAGTTGTTAGGCGAGGTGACCAAAGCTTGGTGCAGGAGGCAGTGCCAAGCATTCACAACTGAAAACAGCAGAGGGCTAGCTGTGGGGTAGGGCCATGTTTAATGTCGTGTTCGCTGGGGCTGGAAGGGGATCGGGGGTAGGGTGGGGAGTGAGGGGACTGGAGGTGGTGGCAGGGCAGGATTACTGTTGAGATCCTTGTGTTTGAAGAGGTGCGTCTCCCAGTCCGGAGCTGAAGACCTGAGCAGCATCTAGGGAGCCAACCTCATTCAGGTGTGTTCTAACAGCTCCTAGCCAGGCAACCAAGAATATTGGAGATCAGGGTGGGAAGGAAGTGTAGGCATAAACCATCTTGTTGAATCATTAGGATCTGGTGAGGAGGTGGGGGTGGGGGTGTCTCACTGAACGACTGTGAATCATTCATCTCTTCCTCTGAGCTGGGTGGGGCACTGTGTAGTTGGCACACAACGTTCTGCAGGGAACAAGCAAAACACCGTACAAACATCCAAGGAACTGCAGATGCTGGTAATCAGAAACAAAAAGAGAAATTGCTGCAAAAACTCAGCAGGTCTGGCAGCATCTGTGCAGAGAAAGCAGAGCTAAGGTTTCAGGTCCGGTGACCCTTCTTCAGAACTGTAACATGTATGCAAAGTACGACATATGAGTCATTGCAGTTGGATGGAGATAGTTTGTTTATGTTTAAAGCTGCTTCTGGATCAGCTTCTAGAAAGACTACACCTGATTGTTTAAACATTTTAGATAGGAGGCACAATCAAAGGCACCATTTCTGGCCTCCATTCTTCCACCATTGGCAGCCATCTGGCCCCTACTAGGAATTCTGGGATTTGAACTTCTTGTCTTGAACCTATCTGTTTCTCTCTCTCTCTCCCTTTCGCTCCCTGTATAAGGCATTCCTTTGATTAAGCTTTCACTCACCTGTTCATACTATTTCCTAACGTGCCTAGTTGTCAAAATTTGCTGGACAATACTGTTGTCAGACACCTTGAAATGCTTCACCACATCAAAGATGCTTCACAAATGCAAGTTGCTACTGTGATGTAGACTAACTTGCTTTCATTCTAACAAATTTTGGAAGAACTTCTTTTGTATTTTAATGGAGGTGGTTCTATGCTCCCAGCCACGCTCGCACGGAGAATAGACATTACACCTGTCCAGTTTGTTTCAGATTGCAATATGCACCTTGTGAACAACAACGAGGAAGCAGATCACCACTGCAGGTCACCTTGACAAGCAGATGCTGGTATTAGTTTGTTTGAATCGCAGACTGATTCAACGTAGGATGGTCTATAGTTTAATCTGAATCACTTTTTAAGTTCCAATTTCATAGCCCCCTATGATTCCAAATGCATTGCAATTCATAGTATTTGGAATAAAAGATTAAATTAAAAAAGGTCATGAATTTATGCTGCAAAATAAGAATAATCCAACTGAGCAATGACCTGAAAGCTGCTGGGGAATTCTAGAATACTCTGAATAATGCATTTACTTCATTATCATAGAAATATCTGTATTTCTTGCTGTCTAAAGCCATGAATTTTGCAGTTGCCTTGTGTATTGGGGCTTTAGAGAATGCAGTATTCACCTGTTCACCAGGAACTGTAAGCACATTACATCATGTCTTCAGCTATGCACCTGTTGGTTCAGGTTGGTCACATTATGCTTATGTTATGGGACGTACCTGAACCAAGGCTAGACTCCAATTACGCTATGATTCATCAAAGGATGAGCTCATGCTTAACCCTCTCGTGCTTAGAGGTAGACTAGCTCCAGCTCACAGAACCACAGTTCCACATACGTGATCAGATGCAGCCCACACCTACCCCCAAAAGAAACATTGACTGCCTTCAATGATTCAGAAGAGGTTTACCAGGATGTTGCTGGGAATGGAGGGTTTGACTAATAAGGGGAGGCTGGAAAGGCTGGGACTTTTTTTTACTGGAGTGTAGGAGGTTGAGGGGTAACCTGAAACAGGCTTATAAAATCATGAGGAGTATAGTAAAGTGAATAGCAAGACTTTTTTCCTTACAATGACAGAGTTCAGAACCAGGGGACATATTTTTAAGGTGAGAGGAGAAGGATTTAAAAAAAGCCATGAGGAGCAATTTTTTCCAGCAGCGAATTGTCCATGTGTGGAATGAACTTCCAGAGGAAGCGGTAGATGCAGGTACAGTTACAACATTTGTAAAGACATTTAGATAAGTATATGAATAAGAAATGTTTGAAGGGATATGTGCCAGGAGGAGGCAGGTGGGACTAGCTCAGTTTGGGATTATGTTCGGCATGGATTGGTTGGACCGAAGGGTCTGTTTCCATGCTGAACGACTCTGAGTGGATACAGCTAACAATGAAAACAGCCTTAAAGGTTGCTCACAGTTTTGGTAGGATTTTATTTCACTGCTGCTGGGCTACATTAAGCAGTTGACAATTCAGTCAGCAATATGTAGCATACATAAAGTTACAAACAATCTTAAAGCATAATGTACCCTGCGTACCTGAATCCTAAACCACTTTCCAAATTTCATTACCAAATATTTGTAACAATGAGGCTTTTAAAACTCAAGTTAAAGATTAAAAACAAACAAATGGAGAGTACTAATGACCATTGATTCTTGTAAATACTCTCCTGCTTTTAAGATATCAGTTTTAAAGAATTGTACACTGTAGGAAAGGTCCAATAACATATAAAGAATGAACAATACTAGGCCACTCGGCCCTTCCAGACTATTCCCCCATTCAATACGATCATGGCTGATCTGATTTTAACCTCAACACTACATTCCTGTACATCACGAATAATCTTTCATTTCCTAGGTCATCAAAAGTTCTGCATCCACTGCCTTTTGAGGAAGGGAATGCGAAAGACTCACAACCCTCAGAGAAAAATATTTCCTCATCTCTGTCTTAAATGGGCGTCTCCTTATTTTTAAACTCTGACTCATGGTTCTAGACTCTCCCCTAAGAGGAAACATCCTTTTCACATCTGCCCTGTCAAGTCCCCTCAGGATCTGAAATGTTTCAATTAAGTCACCTCTGACTCTTCCAAACTCCAGAGCATACAGGCCCAGCCTGTCTAGCCTTTCCTTATAAGGCAATCCACCTATTTCAGGGATTAATCTGGTAAACCTTCTCTGAACTGCTTCCAACACATTGACATCTTTCTGTAAGTACGGTGGCCAATACCGTGACCAGTACTGTACACAGGACTCCAGTTTCAGTGTCACCAATGCCCTGCAGAACTGAAGCATATTCTTGTACTCAATTCTCCTCACAATGAACATTCTATGAGCTTTCCTGATTACTTGCTGTACCTGCAGACTAACCTTCTGTGATTCATGCATTAGGGCACCCAGATCCCTCTGCACCTCAGAGCTTTGCAACCTCTTAGCATCTAGATAATACGCTGCTTTCTTTTATTCTTTCTGCCAAAATGAACCATTTCTCACTTTCCCACATTATACATCATTTGCCAGATCTTCACCCACTCTCTTTCAGCTATATCTTTTTATTCTTAAACTATTCAAAATAACACTGGGCTGTGGCGATAGTTGAAGCTTTTCATTGTGTTTTACCATGCTGTTCATTGTAGAGTACAAGTGACAATAAATCATCATTCTCTAATGTGTGAACCTAATCTTAACCCTCAATACACCCAACAATTGCTATGGATTCTATGTTAAAAGATCTTTTCAATAATGAGAATTCAAAACTACTTTTTAACTAAATAAAGAACTTGTTTTGCATCACTACAACTTGAAAACATCATTATAAAGGAGATACTTTCTGAAGCACAATTAAGACTCCAAAAACACTCAAAATTAATGATCAGTTATTCTTTTTTTGTAGAATCTTAGGCAATTATGAGAATTTCTTGTTCTTCATCATTTTTAAACAGATGGACTGATGGTTCTCATTGATGTGACAAATAACAATTTACTTTTAAATAGTGCCTCTAAGCATCATAAATCATCCCAAGATGCATGATTGGCACATCATAAGCCACAATCCACCAGACAGTGAACTAGGACAGGGGAACTTTAAGGAACGTCATAAATGTCGAGAGAAAGTTGGTGTTGTTGAAGTGTTTTGTTGGGCGGTAATGCCTGGACATAGGGCCCAGGCAGCTGAAGGGACAGCCACCAACTGTGCAACGATTAAAGTTGGGGGTGCTGAAGTGGCCAGAACTGCAGCAGCACAAATATCAACAAGGGCTTTGGGCTAGACAAGGTTCCAGAAATAGGGAAGGCCAAGACAATGGCTGATTTTGCACATGAGGCAATGAGTTTTTGGAATTGAGACATTGCTGGACCTGAGATAGGTCAGTGAGCACCACGGGTGATGGCGGAGCAAGATGGGATGCCAGTTAAAATATTACATTGCTTGAATATTACTAAAAAGTTGCTTCTCAAGCTTTTTGTTGTACACTCATCAGAATGCCAAATTTTGATGATGTAATCAACAGGAAAAAAGGGTGCTGACTGGTTGGCACATTCACCCTGACTGACTGTTGCGCTGCCATGTGGAAAACAACAGGCAATTATAAGATCTTGTGTAATTAAAAAAATGCCAGGCTTGAACATATTTGTTTTGTTTACAGAGGTCTCTGTGTATGAATGCATCACTTCCAGCCTGTGTCGTTGAGCCTCAGCATGAGTTGAACTGATTATTTTATATTGGTTGTTAGTGTAGCTATTAGCACACACTGAGTTATTCAGCAAGTGCTCCCTAATCTTGGAATCATATCTATCAGTAGATGTTTTGGGTATTTTATTATACATATTGCAAACAGCCAAAGGACTATGCTGTTTCATTTAGTTAGCCAGTGTTGGGACATATGACCCATGGTCTCGCAATGACACTGAAATTCATACATGACTGTGCTCAACATTGGGTGACCTTAAAGAAGTTTATAAAATCATGAGGGGCATAGATTGGGTGAATAGACAAGGTCTTTTCCCCAGGGTAGGGGAGTCCAAAACTAGACAGCATAGGTTTAAGGTGAGAGGGGAAAGATTTAAAAGGGACCTAAGGGGAAACTCTTTCACACCGAGGGTGGTGCATGTATGGAATGAGCTGCCAGAGGAAGTGGTGGGGGCTGGTACAATTACAACATTTAAAAGGGAACTGGATGGGTACATGGATGTGATGGGTTTAAGAGGGATATGGCCAAATGCTGGCAAATGGGGCTAGATTAATTTAGGATATCTGGTCAGCATGGATGCGTTGGACCGAAGGGTCTGTTTCTCTGCTGTACATCCCCATGACTCTATCTCACCCAAAAGACAAGGTGGGGTTGGTTTTAACATCTCCCCTTGGGCCACAAGGTACAATCCATTCACTCGCCATTCAGCTCCTCCACATCAAAGTGCCCACGTTCAGGTGAGCTGGGTAACAGGTGGGTCACCAGCTCCAGATATAGAGTCGGAGAGTCTTAGGGCACAGGGGAGGCCCATCGGCCCATCCCCATGCACCTGGGATAGTATTCCCCACCCCCACAGTCATCAGCTCACAGTCTCCATTTGGTAACAGTTGACCTTGACAGGGAATGAATGACACTCGTCATCTTGAGGCGGTAATATTTTAAACGCGTTTGGGTTGAGTTTACCCCTTAACTTTCCCTTCTCTATCCCCTCCCTCATTCACCCCCCAGCCCCCAATCCCTCTCACCTTTCAGTTTGTGACTGTACTCTGTGCGATCAGACTGAGTCCTCCTCAAAGTGCCGCATCTCTCTTCGTCGTTAGCAGCCGCAGTCCCGGTAATGATAGTATCGGTGCGGCGCCGCTCCTGGATGTACAGCTTGGGTTTGAAAAAGCCCAGGTTTCTGCGCTTACCAGGGGAGGCAATGCTGGGCTCCATTGCCCGTGCAGCTGGAGAGCTGGACTCCGGGACACTGCCTCTTCTCTGTGTGTGTGTGTGTGTGTGTGTGTGTGTTACCTGCCCCAGTCTCTGGGACGGGTTGGCTCCTCCCAGTGCAAACTCCCAGCAGTGGGATCTCCTGCTGCTCCCAACGTGGGGCTGTGGCATTTCACTTTCCCAAGTGTCACACATTTCAACTGAATCCATTCTCAGAGAGAGAAGTGGGGGGGGGGGGAACAAAAGTTTCCAACCAGAAATAACGAAGGCTCTTGTCCTGTAAAGATAGAAACTGTTTCCCCTGGAAGGAAGGTTGGCGACTGTAGGGACATAGAGGAACGGGAGTCGGCCGTTGAGCCCATCGAGCCCGTTCTGCCAGCCAAACTAGGGCGAGATAGGGGGAACAGGGAGTTACTGCGATGTGGTAGGTATTCAACTTTAAAACGCCACCTTTCAAAAGGGAGTTGGATGTGTGCTAAACAAGGGAAAACACCATAAAATCCCGACGAGGGGATAGCAAGAACTGCAGATCCTGGAGCAAGAGAGAGCACAGTGTGGAGCTGGA
Source organism: Rhincodon typus (assembly GCF_021869965.1). Classification (NCBI taxonomy): domain Eukaryota; kingdom Metazoa; phylum Chordata; class Chondrichthyes; order Orectolobiformes; family Rhincodontidae; genus Rhincodon; species Rhincodon typus. The sequence continues at coordinate 174,652,336 of NC_063332.1, forward strand.
GGAACACAGCAGGCCAGGCAGCATCAGAGA
>NC_063332.1:174652375-174672636 GCF_021869965.1 Rhincodon typus
GAACACAGTGTGGAGCTGGAGGAACACAGCAGGCCAGGCAGCATCAGCGATAACATAGTGTGAAGCTGGAGGAACACAGCAGGCCAGGCAGCATCAGAGAGAACACAGTAGGCCAGGCAGCATCAGCGATAACATAGTGTGGAGCTGGAGGAATGCAGCAGGCCAGGCAGCATCAGAGGAGCAGGAAAGCTGACGTTTCGGGTCAGGACCCTTCTTCAGAAAACCCCCGCAATGTGGAAGCAGGCAATTCAGCCTATCCAGACCCACCCTATCCCTGCATTCCCCATGGCTAGCCCACCTATGCTGCACATCCCTGGGCGCTATGGGGGTAATTTAGCATGGCCAATCCACCCTAACCCGCACATCTTTGGACTATGGGAGGAAACCGGAGCACTCGGAGGAAACCCATGCAGACACAGGGAGAATGTGCAAACTCCACACAGACAGTCGCCCGAGGCTGGAATCGAACCTGGGTCCCTGATGCTGTGAGGCAGCAGTGCTAACCACTGACCCACTATGGGCAGGGCAAAGCAGAGTGCCACTGGCTCTGTCAGAGGGTCAGCACAAGCATGAAGACTGAATGGCCTCCTCTTGTGCAGTTTGATTCATGTAGTGAACAGCCTGGATGTGGATTGCTCTGCCTGAGAGAGTGGGGAGAGCACATTCAACTGAAACATTTTGAAGGGATTTAGATGGATCTGAAAAGGAAGGGTTACAGGGAAAAGGCTGGAGGTTGACAGCAAATGAGCTGTTTGTTCTGAGAAAATAGGCCAAATAGCCTCCATTCTTGCTGTAATGATCCTCTCTGACTCTGTTCATAATGATTATTTTGTTTTTCTTGAACTCTGACAGTAGTTGGAACTCTCCTTTAGGGATGAAGAGCCAGGTTGCAGCCTGGAGCATACTGCAATATGAACTCGGGGTTCTTGTGAGGGTCAAACTGCATTTACACTGCAGCAATACACTAACCCAGCCCTTATTCCCATCCCCTAATAGTCACTGCTTAAGGAAGATTCCAAAGTTTATCTTTACTTGGGCTGAATGTACTCAGAGTGAAACACCTAATTGATTGATTTATTGATTTATTGTCATGCATACTGAAATACAGTGAAAAGCTTTGTTTACAAGCAGTACAGGCAGATCATAGTAGGCAAGGCGGTACAGATCAAAAGACTTAGACAGAGGCACAGGTTACATTTGCACAGGGCGTGCGTTGGGCGAGATCAACGTTAACAAGATCAGCATTATTTGAGGCTAGAGAGCCCATTCATCAGTCAGATAACAGCCAGAAAGAAGCTGTTCCTGAACCTGCTGGTGTGTGTGTTCAGGCTTCTGTACCTTCTGCCTGATGGAAGAGGTTGTAGGAGATCATTACCGGGGTGCAATGGGTCTTTGATGTTGGCCGCCTTTCCACAGCAGCGAGCCGTGTAAATAGAGTCCATGGATGGAGGGTTGGCTTCCGTGATGGTCTGGGCTGTGCACACCACCTTCTGTAATTTCTTACGGTCCTGGGCAGAGCAGTTGCCATACCAGGCCGTTATACACCTGGACAGTATGCTTTCAATGGTGCATCTGTAGGAGTTGGTGAGGGACCTTATGGACATGTCAAATTTCCTGAGCCACCTGAGGAAGAAGAGGCGTTGTTGTGCCTCCTTGACCGTTACATCTACTTGGAAAGTCTAGGACAGGTGGTCAGTTATTGCCACTGAGAAAGTTGGCACCCTCCACCCTCATATATAAACACCACAGGGCAATTGGGGGTAGATTACAAATGGTAGCCTAACCAGCAAAACCCATTACCCATCAAGAAATATTTGTTAAAAATCTCCTGATCCCCATTGTGGGTTTATCACCCTTGGGGTCAGGGTCAAATAGGAGCCTGGAGCGTGCATTCTGCAGGGAACAGGCATTTCCCCTAACTGGCCAATTAATGCTTAGCAGGGGGTAGGGCAGACTTATCATCCAATAGGGATTGAGGAATCAGGGCAGATGTGGGCCATTCAGCCCCTCAATACTTCTCTTCCAGTCAATAAGACCATCAAATCAACATTCCCACCTAGCTTGAGAACTTTTCACTTGCTTAAGACTCTGAGACATTGGAGCAGGAATAGACTATTCCACCCATTGAGTCTGCTCAACTTTTTGTGTGATCACAGCTGATCTCATAATTCTCAACTCTACTTTCCTGCCTTTTCCCCATACCCCTTGATTCCCTTCCCAATTAAAATATTGTCTACTTCAGCATCAAATATACTTAATGACCCAGACTCAATGGCCTCTGTGGTAAAAAACTCCACAGATTCACTACTCTGAGAGAAGAAATTCCTCCTCATCTCTTTCTTAAATGTCTCACCCCTTATTCTAAAATTCTGCCCTTGGGTCCTAGACTCTCCCAAAAGGGGAAATAATCTCTCCACATCTACCCTGTCAAAATCCCTTGAAAACTTGTTTGTTTCAAAAATGTCATCTCTCATTCTTCTAAACTCCAAAAAAGTACAGGCCCAATCTATTTCATCCCTCCTCATATGACAGTCCCTCCATACCTGGAACAAAAACAAAGTTGCTGGAAAAGCTCAGCAGGTCTGGCAGCATCTGTGAAGGGACAAACAGAGTTAACATTTCAGGTCCAGTGACCCTTCCTCAGAACTGATAGTAGCTGGGAAAATGTCATTTTATATGGAGAAAAAAGTGAGGGGGATGGGGTAGGGAGTAAACGATTGGATAGAGTCCAAAGAGAGAGAAAGATAATTGGCCAGACAAAGGAGTTGCTAACGATCGTGCTGGGAGGGTGAATAGTTGTTAATGGGGACTGTTAGTGACTAACAACAGTGGGTGTGTAATGGCAGGCTATGTGGTAACAAGGCCTGGTGTGTGGGGTAGGGGGCTGGGACATGGGAGAGTTTAGGCCCTAAAATTATTGATCTCAATGTTGAGCCCAGAGGGCTGCAGGGTCCCCAAGCGGAAAAGAAGGTGTTGTTCCTCCAGCTTGCGTTGAGTTTCACTGGAACACTGCGGCAAGCCAGAGACAGAGATGTTGGCCAGAGAGCAGGGTGGTGCGTTAAAGATCCCATACCTGGAATCTGCTGAGTGAACCTTCTCTGGACTGTCTCCAATGCCAATATACCTTTGCTTAGATAAGGGCCCAAAACTGTTCACAGTAAGCCAAATGTGATCTGATTGGTGCTTTGTTTCATTTTAGTAAAACCTCCTTACATTTATACTCCATTGCTTTTGAAATAAAGGCCAAAATTCCATTGACCTTCCCTGTTACCTGCTGAACTTGGATGCTAGATTTTTATGATTCATGCATGAGGACTTCCAAATCCCTCTGTTCTGTAGATTTCTGCAGTCTTTTTCCATTTAATTAATATTCAGCTCCTCCGTCAAATTGCATAATCTCACATTTCTTCACATTATATTCCACATGCCAAGTTTATTTGCCCTGTCTGGATCCCTCTGCAGAATATTCGTGTCATCCTCATCACTTCCCTTTTCACCTAATTTTGTGACAAACGTGACGATAATACATCCAATCTCCTCGTCCAAGTCATTAATATAGATTGTAAATAATTGTGGCCCATCTGATCGTCAAGGACGAGTTGGACTGAAGGATCTGTTTCTGTGCTGTATGACTCTATGACTCTAATCCCTGTAGGACTCAGTCACATAGAAACATAGAAAAAAGGAGCAGAAGTAGGCCGTTCGGCCCGTGAGCCTCCTCCACCATTCATAATGATCACGGCTGATCATCCAACTCAGTATTCTGTTTCTGCTTTCTCCCTATACGCTTTGATGCCTTTAGCCCCAAGTGCAACATCCAACTCCTCCTTTAAATCATACAATGTTTTGCCTCAACCACTTTCTGTGGCAGAGAATTCCACAGGCTTACCACTGAAGAAATTTCTCCTCATCTCAGTCCTAAATGTGGCATTATGGCTCAGTGGTTAGCGCTGCTGCTTCACAGCACCAGCAATCCAGGTTCAGTTCCAGCCTGAGGTGACTGTGTGGAGTTTGCATGTTGTTCCCATGTCTGCGTGGGTTTCCTCCCACAGTCCAAAGATGTGTGGGTCAGGTGAATTGGCCATCGGAAATACAGGGATAGGGTAGGGTGGTAGGTCGTGTGGGATGCTCTTTGGAGGGTCAGTGTGGACTTGATGGGCTGAAAGGCCTGATTCTATGGTTCTAAATGGTTTCCTTGTATCCTTAGACTGTTACTTCTGGCTCTAGACTCCCCAGTCATCAAGGGGGAGTCGTTTCTAATTTATTTATGGGATATGGACATTGCTGTCTGGCCAGCATTTATTTCCCATCCCTAGTTGCCCTTGAGAAGGTGGTGATGAGCTGCCTTCTTGAACCGCTGCAGCCCATGTGCTGTAGGGAGACCCACAATGCTTTAGGGAGGGAATTCCTTCTTGAATCTACCCTCTCCAGTCCTGTTACAATTTTGTAGGTCTCAATGAGATCTCCCCCCATTCTTCTGAATATAATACTAATCGATTCAACCTCTCCTCATACATCAGTCCCGCCATTTCAGGAATCAGTCTGGTAAACCTTTGCTGCACTCCCTCTACAGCAAGAATATCTTTTCTAAGATAAAGAGACCAAAACTGTCCATAGTCCAGGTGTGGTTTAACAAGTGCCTGTACTATTGCAGCAAGGCACCCCCGCTCCCGTACTCAAATCCTCTCACCATCAACGCCAATGTACCATTTACTGTCTTGACCACCCGCTGCACCTGCAACAATTACCTTCAGTGATTGGTGCACGAAGACACCAGGTCTCACTGCACAATCCCTCCTCAAGTTATAGCCATTCCGTTAATAGTCTGCCTCTCGTTTTGTTTCTGAAATGGATAAGTCCACATTTATCCACATTATACTGCATCTGTCATGCATTTGCCCACTCACTCTGCCCGTTCAGTCACACTGAAACATCTCTGCATCTTTCTCACAATTCACTGTTGCCATCCTAAAAATGCTACCTTTATCCTAACTCCCTGTCTTATATTAGCTAGCTAATCCTCTATCTGTGCTAATCTATTCCCTCCAACACCATAAACTCTTATCTTACGACTAAAGCCTAATGTGTGGTACCTTATCAAATGCTCTCCGAAAATCCAAAGAAAATGCATTGACTGCTTCCCCTTTTTGCTTGTTACCCGTCCTACTTGTCACCTCCTCAATTAATTCCAGTAGATTTATCAGACATAATTTCCCCTCATGAAGCCATGTTGTCTCTGCTTGATCATATTATGTATTTGTAAATGTTCTGTTATTACATCCTTTATAATTAACTCTAACATTTTCCCGATAAAAGATGACAAGCTAATTGGCCTAGAATTGCCTGTTTTTGTTACTTCTTTTGCATAAGGGTGTTACATTGGCAGTTTTCCAATCCCCTAGGGTTTTTCCAGACTCTAAAGATTCCTGGAAGATTGCTACCAGTGTATCCACTGTCTCTGTATTTGCTTCCTTTATTGCTTGACAAGGATTTATCCAACACTTCCTTTAAAATATTCAAAGTCTCTGGTTCCCACCACATCTTTAGGAAGAGAGTTCCAAAGACTCATGACCCTCTGAGAGAAAAATAAAATCAACTATCTTCATTTTAAGTGGGTAACTCCTGATTCTTTTACAATGACCCCTAGATTTTCCCAGAAAAGAATCCTCTCTGCACCATTCATCGAAGACCCCTCAGGATCTTACATGTTTTAATCAAGTCACCTCTGGCTCTCTTAAACACGAGCAGATACAGACCCAACCTGACCATCATTTCCTCACAAGACAACCCACCCATTCCAGGGATTAGCCTGGCAATCCTTCTCTGAACTGCTTCCAATGCAATAGAATGCCAATGCCGTTGTGTCTTTGGCGAAATATATTTGTGTACTGTGACTTGCTGTCATCATGTGACCTTAGAGGTGGTTACTTTAAGTTTAGAGATGGAAGCCTCTCTGTCTGCACAGGGGGATGTTCCCACCTGCAGACAGGTGCCTTTTCAAGGGAGAATGGAGCTCAAGATAGAGGTGTCGAATTTTTAGACTCAATTTGAAAATGGCCTCAGCAGTGGGGCTTCTGGTGAGGTGACGTGGCGCGGGCCAGGAGCGGCCCTGTGGTGGAGAGGGGTGTGGGCGTGCAAAGGGATGGATGTGCAGGGGAGGGGGTAAAGAGGAGGGTGTGGGCATATGGGGAAGAGGTGGAGTGGTGGCAGTGGGTTGGAGGGGGTAGAGGGTGTAGGTGGACTGGGTAGGTAAAGGGCTGAAATTGGCTGAGAAGCCCTTGCAGCTGCCTCAGAATCACAGAATTATTACGGGCAGAAGGAGGCCATTCGGCCTGTCGTGCTTGCAATGTTCCTATCCCCAAGTGCCAATCTCCTGCCTTTTCCCCTTATCTCTGCCCACCATTACTATCCTAATAACCATCCAATGTCCCTCTTCAATGCCTCAGTTGAAACTGCCTCTACCACATTTCCAGGCAGTGCATTCCAGACCATAACTGTGTGAAAATATTTCTTTCTTACATCACCCTTGCTCCTGTACCTGGCTGAAACATTGCTTCTTAAAATCTACCGCCTTTGATCAATCTGTTGGTCACCTGCCCCAATGAGACCATAAGAAATAGGAACAGAAGTAAGCTGTCTGGCCTGTTGTGCCTGCTCCACCATTCAATAAGATCATGGCTGAGTCATCACTCCTCACATCCCCGTAACCCTTGATTTCCCTACCATCTGATAGCTCCTTATGTGGTTCAGTTATATAATCATCCCTAAAGTCAATGTTGGGTGTTTCATGGTGATGAAGGAACTATATAAATGCAATTGTTGTTAACAATGGTGTGAGTAATTACTCGTTCGCAATAAACAACTGTACCTCCCAGTCACAAACCATTTCAACTCCCCCTCCCATTCCTTAGACGACATGTCCATCCTGGGCCTCCTGCAGTGCCACAACGATGCCACCCGAAGGTTGCAGGAACAGCAACTCATATTCCGCTTGGGAACCCTGCAGCCCAATGGTATCAATGTGGATTTCACAAGCTTCAAAATCTCCCCTCCCCCTACCGCATCCCAAAACCAGTCCAGCTCGTCCCCGCCTCCCTAACCTGTTCTTCCTCCCACCTATCCCCTCCTTCCACCTCAAGCCGCACCCCCATCTCCTACCTACTAACCTCATCCCGCCCCCTTGACCTGTCCGTCCTCCCTGGACTGACCTATCCCCTCCCTAACTCCCCACCTACACTCACCTTTACTGGCTCCATCCCGGCCTCTTCGACCTGTTTGTTTCCTCTCCACCTATCCTCTCCTCTATCCATCTTCTATCCGCCTCCCCGCCTCTCCCTATTTATTTCAGAACCCCCTTCCCCTCCCCCATTTCTGATGAAGGGTTTAGGCCCGAAACGTCAGCCTTTCTGCTCCTATGATGCTGCTTGGCCTGCTGTGTTCATCCAGCTCTGCACCTTGTTGTCCTACATAATGCAAGCATTTGGGCTTGTAATACAACCTCTTAAATGTGATGGTCTACCCCATTTTAAACTTGAATGTATTTGAAAAGCACAAGTGTCTGAATATGGATATGCCAACACTGAATAAAAAAAAGGCATTGGTTAGCTTTACAGAACCCTTAGCTTCAAAGAACCCTTCCCTCGACCAAAAAAAAACTCACTTTTTTACGTAGCAAATGTGGAAGTCACTAATTGGCTAAGAAGATCTTGAGGAAATTCTGAGATGGTGAAAGGACGATACAAAATGTAAGCTCTTTTTTCCAAAAGCATAATACATGTGTGCAGTTTTGGGCCCCATATCTCAGGAAGGATGTACTGGCCCTGGAGCAGGTTCAGAGAAGGTTCACGAGAATGGTCCCAGGAATGGAAAGCTTAACATATGAGGAACATTTGAGGACTCTGACACTATACTCATTGGAGTTTAGAAGGATGAGGGGAGATCTAATTGAAACTTTCAGAATGCTGAATGGCCTGGACAAAATGGATGTTGGGAAGATACTTCCATTGGTAGAAGAGTCTAGGACCCGAGGACACAGCCTTAGAGTAAAGGGAAGACCTTTTAGAACGGAGATAAGGAGAAACTTCTTCAGCCAGAGAGTGGTGAATCTATGGAATTCACTGCCATAGAAGGCTGTGGAGGCCTGGTCATTGAATATATTTAAGACTGAGTTGGATAGGTTCTTGATTATCAAGGGGATCAAGGGTTACGGGGAGAAAGCAGGAGAATGGGGTTGAGGAACTTATCAGCCATGATTGAATGGCGGAGCAGACTCGATGGGCCGAATGGCCTAATTTCTGCTCCTACGGTCTTATGGTCTTATGGTCTTACATTCATAAACTTTGTAAAACAAAACATTTCCACATGAAAGTTACAGGAAGTGCAATAATATCAACTTCTATCCAGCATGTTCCACTCTTAGACGGCCTGTACAATACTTCCATAAAGTCAAATCAGTCATTAACTTCAGTGCCTTTCCATTTCAGACATCTTGTTCATTAAAAAAAAGTATTTAAGTAATAAATGTAGAGCTGTTAGCAATGAAATGCTACAAATTTTTCTTTATTGCAATAATATACTTTATTTATAAATATTTGTCTAAGTATGCACCATGGATGAGTTGGAATGAAGTCTCTGTTTCCATGCTGTACAATTCTACGACAGCTGTGTACATATGAGTACATGAAAGGTCATAGAGTCATAGAGATGAACAGCATGGAAACAGACCCTTCAGTCCAACTCGTCTATGCCAACCAGATATCCTAAATTAGTCTAGTCCCATTTGCCAGCATTTGGCCCTTATCTCTCTGAACTCTTCTTATTCATGTATCCATTTAGATGCCTTTTAAATGTTGTAATTGTACCACTTCTTTTGGCAGCTCATTCCATACACGTGCCACCCTCTCTGTGAAAAAGTTGCCCCTTAAGTCCCTTTTAAATCTTCCCCCTCTCACCTTAAATCTATGCCCTCTGGTTTTGGACTCCTCCACCCTGCGGAAAAGACCTTGTCTATTTACCCTATCCATGCCCTTCATGATTTTATAAACCTTTATAAGGTCACCCCTCAGCCTTCAACGCTTCAGAGAAAATAGCCCCATTCTGTTCAGCTTCTCCCTTTAGCTCAAACCCTCCAATCCTGCCAACATCCTTGTAAATCTTTTCTAAACCCTTTCAAGTTTCACAACATCCTTCCTATAGCAGGGAGACCAGATTTGCATGCAATACTCCAAAAATGACCTAACCAACGTCCTGTACAGCCACAACATGACCTCCTAACTCCTATACTCAATGCATTGACCAATAAAAACAAGCCTACCAAACACCTTCACTATCCTGTCTACCTGTGACTCCACTTTAAAGGGGCTATGAACCTACACTCCAACAGCTCTTTGTTCAGCAACACTACCCAGGACCTTACCATTCAGTGGATAACCCCTGCCCTCATTTGTCTTTCCAAAATGCACCAACCCGTATTTATCTAAATTAAACTCCATTTGCCACTCTTCGGCCCATTGGCCCATCTGATCAAGATCCCATTGTATTCTGAGGTAACCTTCTAGAACAGTCTTTGCCGAGACAACAGAAACACATCGCAGTTTGACATTCCTCAGAGCTTCCCTGTTGTTGTCCCATGGAAGCTGCTTGGAAAGAATTTCGACTAAAACCCCTGTATCTGTCTCCAGATAACAAGGTCATGCAATGCAGTTGCTTCAGTCCAAACCAATTCTTTAATGTATGGTCAATTGAAATACAAGACAGTGATGGCCATGATCTTCTTAACTTAAAAGTACCTTTAAAAAGGAAGGTGGCCTGTCACAATGACAATAATGGGTGTGGGGGGGAAGTGTAGGAGAGAGTGGGGGAAGGGGTTTGGCCAGTTTACAAAAGTAACTGCAGATAAAGAGGTGCCAACTTTTGATTTACCATCTCCTTCAGTCTTATCTTCATCCTGCACAACAAACATTATGTAAAGTACTGCACTTAGCATCTCACTGCCCTAAAACCCCTGGAGACTCCTCAGGCCCTTTGTCAGCTTGTGATCTTTCACAGTTTTAAATGTGTCTTATTCTTATTCCCTTAGCTTCAAACAGCACGTCTGACCAAACAATGCCCTGGATTTAGAATTCTCACCAATGTCTTCAAATCTTTGTGTGGCTTCCTCTCTCTCCACATCTCCGTTAGACCTGCCAACCCTCCTGGATCTGAACAGGAGGGGAGAAGATCACTACCTGTCAGATCCTCACATACGCCTCAACTCTCTCCGTCACCACACGCTGCCCTCGAAGCACCTGGGGTGGGGACTGTCATACGTTTCCTTCTGGAATGCGCCTTTGCAGAGAAAAGCTGGAGACAGATACAAAGATAGTAGGAACTACCGATGCTGGACAATCTGAGATAACAAGGTATAGAGCTGGATGAAAACAGCAGGCCAAGCAGCATCAGAGGAGCAGGAAAGCTGACGTTTTGGGTCTGAAGAAGAAGGGTCTAGGTCCGAAACGTCAGCTTTCCTGCTCCTCTGATGCTGCTTGGCTTGCTGTGTTCATTCAGCTCTACACCTTATTATCTCAGATTCTCCAGCATTGGCAGTTTCTACTATCTCTGCCAGTTCTAATATTTGGATTTTGTTACAATCTGTGGAGTTAGGGGACAGGGAGGTGTAGGCTGGAGGTGGGGCTGGTGCACTGGGTTGGAGAGAAAGGGTGTGGGAGGGTACCAGAAATGCAGGGTGAGGGGAATGTGGGATGGTGCTGAAAGAAAGGGTCCTGTGGCAGTACATGGCCATGCATCCACTTCACAGCACTTGGATCTCCACACCTCTCTCCACATATTCCGATCTGTATAAAATGTCTCAGGGTGTTGTTCTGTGAGAAGGGATTCACACATCAATACAGGGTCCAGTTGTATTACGGTTCACTCTGTCACTCCATGCACACAGCAAGCTCAACTGAGAAGGTTCAAATTGATATAATTACACTAAAAACCTTCACAATCAGCTAACTGATGAAAAATTGCCTGTTATACCTTCAGGCTACATTACCAATGAATGTACAAAATAACAACAAATTTGCATACAGCAAGGACCCGCAAACAGCCATGTGATAACAGCAGATAAACTGATTGTATTTGTGTTGGTCAAAGGCCACCTATTGGTCAGGATGTCAATAAAACTCTGTGATTGTAAATATATTCTGGTTCAAGTAAGAGATCCCTTTGGTTTGTTTGAATACAGTCAAACTCCAATCTTTGTTTATTTCCTTGATGTGACACTGCAGAACCAAACTGTTTGTGACTACATATGTGTCTATATTTTTTATATGAATAAAGTATCTTTTAATTAAAAAAGTGCGGCACTCCCTCAGCGCTGACCCTCTAACAGTGCAGCACTCTCTCAACACTGACCCTCTGACAGTGCGGCGCTCCCTCAGCACTGACCCTCTAACAGTGCAGCGCTCCCTCAGCACTGACCCTCTAACAGGGCAGCACTCTCTCAACACTGACCCTCTAACAGTGCAGCGCTCCCTCAGTGCTGACCCTCTAACAGTGCGGCGCTCCCTCAGCATTGACCGTCCTACAGTGCGGCGCTCCCTCAGCACTGACCCTCCGACAGTGCGACACTCTCTCAACACTGACCCTCTAACAGTGCAGCACTCCCTCAGCACTGACCCTCTAACAGTGCAGCACTCCCTCAGCACTGACCGTCCTACAGTGCGGCACTCCCTCAGCACTGTCCCTCCGACAGTACGGCGCTCCCTCAGCACTGACCCTCTGACAGTGCCCACTCCCTCAGCACTGACCCTCTGACAGTGCGGTGCTCCCTCAGCACTGACCCTCCGACAGTGCGGCGCTCCCTCAGCACTGACCCTCCGACAGTGCGGCGCTCCCTCAACACTGACCCTCCGACAGTGGTGATATAGGTGGCATAGTGGTAGTGTCACTGGATTCGTAATCTAGAACCCCAGGCCAATGTTCCAGGCTAAAGATGTGGAGGTTGCACCAAAGTACTGCAGATTGCTAGTCCTTCAGAACAGGTCAGTAAATCAGATTCACTGTTACAATATTCAGGTGGTTTATTCTGAGATAAGGAATAAAGAGACCATTGGATGGTAAAGATGTATACTATGGAAGAACAGCAAAGAGAACAAGGATAATAGATGAGTAAATCTTTAAAATTAAGAAACACAAGTTGATGAATCCACAAAGAATGCCAAAGGTACTGAAGAAGTTGAAAGCAACAAGCAAGAAGACAATGTCAAATTTATACGGAATTTTGCCTAAGCCACACTTGATTTGCTGTGTGCAATTTTAGTCTCCAGAAACAACAAGAAAGACATTGAAACACTGAAGAAAAGGTTTGTAAGTATGTTACCAGAACAGAGAGCAGGCAATTATCAGAAAGGATTTGATAGCTATCGCTACATTCCCAAACTATAGATTGAGGTTAGTTTCCTTTCAGAAAATGGGAAGACTAAGAGGAGACTTAACTGAGGGCCTTAAATTGATGAAAGATTCAATGGGGTGGATATTGAGAAAACAGTTCCACCTCTGGTCAGGTCCACAGTAGGAGACGTAATTATACAAGACAATGCTCACAAGTCAAAGAAAGAATTGAAGAAAACTTCCTTTTCACTCAAAGACTGATGTGAATGAGGAACTGGTTCTCACAGGGAATGTTTGAGGCAAAGAACACCAATATATTTGAGTGAGAATTTGATGCATCCTTGTTGGACAAGGAATTAGAGTGAAAAAGGGGTAGATTGGGCAGGGCTAATTAAACTGGAAAAGGGCTTGTGCTGTATGTACATTAGCATGGAGAAGTTTGTTGAATGGAATATTTATGTGGATTCTATTCTTTTGATGTGAACACAGCTGCTGTAGGGCATTCATTATTGTGCATAATAATTTGAAAGCCATTGGTGAGTGATTTTTCATTAAACTTAGTTTCTGAAAACCACCTGTAGACTTCTTCCAAAAATGAGTTTGTAATTCATAAGTAATTAAGACACTAGTCTCCAACTGAGAGAGGATTCTGATATTTGATGACTGTTCCTCAAAAGCCATCCAGGTTGAGGTTTCAAGGGTGAGGCCTATCTGAACCAGATCACTGTCAATTTCTTGACCTCCTTTGTGTACCTCACCTTCAACCTTGGCAACATCCAGCTGCATTGTAGATCCTGCCACATGTTACACATGGGCAAAACCTTCTTACTTTTATATTGCCCTTTTGGGCAGTAAGACTCTTCAGAAGAAGGCACCCTGCAGACAGCCTATGACCCTGAGATGTCACCCTCACACAAAACAGGTAACCCAGGAGGGCTGAGTTAAAATGCTTTGCCAGTGGTAACACACCAGGCACTGGTAATCAGGAGTCAGTGTTAATGACAGGGACGACCTGGAGACAGTTTTTGAGTGTTACTCAACCAGTTCCACTGAAGAGGGAAGAGATGAGGACTTCAGAGACTAAGCAGCAGAAAGAAAACCTTCCACATGCATTTATAGTCCATATAAGATTGTTACGGTGTGAGAGGGGAGATACTGAGAAGACATTTGTGTGGCTAGGGAGTATGGTGCATGGTGAATTAATCTCAGAATTAGGATTGGCCATTTAAGAGCGAGATGGGGGGAACATCTGCTCTCAAAGAATTGGAAATCTCTCCCACTGAGAGATAGTAGGAACTGCAGATGCTGGAGAATCCGAGACAACAAGGTGCAGGGCTGGATGAACACAGCAGGCCAAGCAGCATCACAGGAGCAGAGAGGCTGCTCTCCCACTGAGAGTTGTGGATCCTCATATGGAGATCGGTAGATTTTTGGATGCTAAGCGGATTGGGATAGGATAAAAACATTGAGGTGGAAGATCAGCCATAACTGCATTGCAGGGAAGAACAGGTTGGAGAGAACAAGGGGCCTATTCCAGCTCCAACACCTTGTGTGAACGATGTGAAATGGAAGACCTGCCCCGGCAGCTTGTCTGTCGTCACCTCGTTAATCATAAACAGAATAAAGGCACCCTGACACACAGTGTACTTAAAAAGAGACATACCAGACTCAAAGTTAACTCTGATTCTCTCTCCATTGCTGCCAGACCTGCTGAGTTTCTCCAGCATTCTCTGTGTTTGGTACATAATGAGGAGCTCCTAATAGTGATGGAAGGAAAGAAAAACTTGCATTTACATAGCACCTCAGCATATCCCAAAATCCTCTGCAAATAATTATGTGCTTTTGAAGTGAAGGCATGGATGTAATGTAAGAAGAAAGGCAGCAAATATGTACACAGCAAGATTGCTAAAAACAGTAATGTGATAATAACCAGATAATCTGCTTTCAGTGATGTTAGCTAGGCAATGAATATTGGGCAGGCCATCTGAGGAGAATCCCCCACTCTGATTCGAATGGTGGTTGTGCATGTGGTCTGTTATGTTCACTTGCAAAGATAGACCAGGCTTTGAATAAAGATTAACGTAAAAGATGCCACCTTGGACAGTGCAGCACTCTGTTAGTACTGTATGCAATGTGTCAGCTGAGACTTTGTGGTAAAGTCTTGGGAGTGGGGCTTGTCTCATAACTAAAGATGGAGGTTCCAAAATGCAAATTCAACTCAACTAGTGAAAAGTACCTCATTAGATAGGAACCAATTTGGCAAGTCCTCAGCTGTTTATAAATGCAAATCCAATAAGACCAAGAGATATAGGAGCAGATGTAGGCCATTCAGCCCATCAAGTCTGCTTCACCATTCAATGAGATCATGGCTGATCTGATAATCCTCAATTTCTTTTTTTCTTGTGTCTAGAAAACTCCTGCTGAACACATATTGGCTAAAATGTTTACACAGTATTTGCTTGAGGCCACTTTGTGATCCTGTGCGTCATCATGGCTCCTGGTAATAATTTCATTTGCAAAATTCTGAGGAGGGTGCCCTTCATTGCTGCACAGTCTGCATGAGTTTACATTATACAAATGCACAAACAAAGCTCCAACAGGATATGATGTACAATTCCCTAATTTGCTAATTGCCCCATCCTGCCACCTCCAGCTCTCCCTGTCATATATCATGAGTCATGTAGCACAGTGATGGGCCAGGCCTCCCCAAACACACACAGTGACCAAGGCTCTTCTCTGGTTTTGAAAAGAGATTGCTGCAAGCCTCTCTCTCTCTCTCACTCTCTCTCTCTCTCTCTCTCCCTCACATCAAGCCATACAGTAATGCAGCATGGAAACAGGCTGTTCAGTCCAAACTGGTCCATGCTGACCATGGTGCCCACTTAGCTAGTTCCAACTCTCCGCATTTGGTCCACATCCCTTTAAACTCTTCCCATCCATGTACCTATCCAAATGTTTTTTAAATGTTGCTATGGTATCTGCCTTAACCACTTTCTCTGGAAGCCCATTCCATATACGCACCACTCTCTGCGTGAAGAAGTTGCCCCTCAGGCCCTTCTTAAATCTATCCCCTCTCATCTTAAACCTATGCCCTCTAGTTTTCAATTCCCCATCCCTGGGAAAAATACTGTATGCATTCATCCTATCTATGCCCCTCATGATTTTATACATCTCAATAAGGTCACTCCTCATTCTCCTACATTCCAAGGAATAAAGTCCTATCCTGGCCAACATCTCCCTATAACTCAGGCCTACTAATCCTGGCAACATCCTCCTAAGTCTACTTTGCACACTTTCCAGTTCAACCATGTCTTTCCTATAACAGGGTGACCAAAACTGTTTGCAATACTCCAAGTGCAGCCTCACCAATGATTTATACAACTGTAATATAACGTCCCAACTCCTATACTCAATGCCTCTCTCTCTCTCTGCCTCACAGTTCCAGGGACTTGGGTTTGATTCTCCCATTGGATGAATAATGGTGTGGAGTTTGCACATTCTTCCCGTGTCTGAGTGGGTTTCCACCAGGTACTCCGGTTTCGTCGCACTGTCCAAAGATGTGCAGGTTAGGTGGACTGGCCGTGCTAAATTACGCCCAGCAGGATCTGGGCGGAATGCTCTCTGGAGAGTGAGTGCTGACTCAATGGGCCAAATGGCCTTTTTCCCCACTGTAGGACATCAATGATTTCAGCCTAAAAACCCGGCCGACACTCCTGTACAGTACTGAGGCAGTGCAGCACTGTCAGTGTCTTCTGCATGGGATGTTAAACTGAGGCCATGTCAGTGCTCTCAGCTGTTTGTAAAAGATCCTACAGCTGCTATTTGAAGGTGAGTGGGGGAGATTTTCTTGGTGCTGTCCAGTCTTTAGTCTTCCACCAACACACAGACTATTACAGAACTGTTCATGAGAGCTTGCTGTGTGCTCATTGGCCACCCATTACAATACTGGTGCCATATCAAAAGAACTTCATTGGGTGTAAAGGGAATGTCTTGAGGTTGTTCAAGGTGCTATGTAAATGCAGTATCTTTCTCTTCCTTTTTTCATACGAACAACTGATGGGTCCTACCCTCCGGCAACAAAGGGGTGCGAGTAGGAAATGGAGAAACAGAAAGCCAATCCCGATGACATAGAGGTCCTCACCCAGGATTGCTGCCCTTATGGAAAAGGTATACTTGGGAAATGCAGTAATGTTTGAGAAGGAAAAGGAGCTAGATGGGTCATGTGCCATTTAGTAATGTGTACATGATAAATGTCTGAAGGTATGACTTATGTCATTGTGTTGACCTTCTAAACAAATAACAAGCGGGTTTTGCCAAATACTTTTTTTTTGTTTAATGAAGACAGCGTCTGTAAAGAGGCCAATCCTATATCGATACACCTCTCGTCTGGAGGTGATGTTTCACTGTTTATTCTGCTCATTTTCTCCCAAAGAGTGGACCCAGTCAATCATAGCACAAAGGAGAAAACATTAGGAGCAAAATGCTGAGAGCTGGCTCACAATTGAGAGTCTCCCAGAATCCAGAATGCATGCAGTGCTCCAGGATCAATAATCAGACACTTTTGTCAGGAAATTCCAAACTCTTTTATTGAATTTGATCCCACTAGAGGCAGGAATGTCTCAGCCCCAGTCAGGTTCAAAACAGCCCTTGACCCACAATCACCTTTGAACATATCATCAGAGAACAGCATCTGGGGCAGTTCCAGGTAATTGTAATATTTACATGGCAATACAGGAAGGAATTATAGAGTTAGATTCATTACTGTGTCAGGTGCATCTGAAACACTCATAGATTGTTTTAAACTGTCAAAAGGTCACTGACTCACACTGGGGACATGTTTTTGGTGATGGTTCTCCAATAACAACTGTTTGCATTTATCTACTGTCACTAATGTCATAAAACATCTCACATTAGTGCTATCTAGCAAAAACTGGCACCAAGCCAGCTAAGGGTGATATTAGTACAGGGGACTAAAAGCAAAGTTTTAATGGGTGTCTTAACCGTGTGTGTTACCATTGACCAGAAACTGAACTGGACTCATCATATAAACACAGAGCTGGTCAGAGTCTGGGATTCCTGCCATGGGTAACTCACCACCTGACACTCCAGAACCTGTCTACCGTCTACAAGGCACAAGTCAGGAGTGTGATGGAATATTCCCCACTTGCCTGGATGAGTGCAGCCCCAACAACACTCAAGAAGCTTGACACCGTCCAGGACAAAGCAGCTGCTTGATTGGCACTACATCCACAAACATCCACTCCCTCCACCACCGATGCTCAGTAGCAGCAGTGCGTACTATCTACAAGATGCACTGCAGAAATTCACCAAAGATCCTCATAGCATCTTTCCAAATCCATAACCATTTCCATCTAGATGGACAAGGGCAGCAGATATATGGGAACACCACCCCCTGCAAGTTCCCCTCCGAGCCACTCGCCGTCCTGACTTGGAAATATATCGCCGTTCCTTCACTGTCACTGGGTCAAAATCCCGGAATTCCCACCCCCCCGAAAAGCATTGTGAGTCAACCCACAGCACATGGACTGCAGATGTTCAAGAAGGCAGCTCACCCGCACCTTCTGAAGGATAGTGAGGGACAGGCAATAAATGCTAGACCAGGTCCCGTAGGTGAATCTAAAATATATCTAAAACCTATAGCAATATGCTAGCCCTGTTAATGGTTCAGAGTTTTCTTCCATTATTGCATAAATTGTTTGTCAAAAATATATTTTATTGACACTTAGATGCCTCCTGTGATCATTTTAAAAAGGCATTCTGAAGCTCACGGCTCTCTTTGTGTATATAATAATCAGTAGTGTCTGAAATAACTCACTGATAACCCACAGTGGTGCTTCTCCTCCACACCAGATTTCTACAGAATTTTCAACTTTTTTTCTTTATTCATTCACGAGGATGAGGGCATCACTGACTAGGCAGCATTTATTGCCCATCCCTAATTGCCTAGAGGGCAGTTAAGAGTCAACCACATTGCTGTGGGTCTGGAGTCACATGTAGACCAGACCAGGTAAGGATGGCAGTTTCCTTCCCTAAAGGACATTAGTGAACCAAATGGGTTTTTCCAACAATCTACAATGGATTCATGGTCATCATTAGATTCTTAATTCCAGATATTTTTATTGAATTCAAATTCCACCATCTGCTGTGGCAGGATTCGAATCTGGGTCCCCAGAATGGGTCTTGGGATTAACAGTCCAGCGATAATACCGCGAGACCATCGTCTCCCCTATGGGCAGATTACCAATGCCTTAACCTCTGACCTTCCCCTCCTCAATGTGGTCCATCAAACACAGTTAATCCCCTTGCCACCCTCCAAGGGCATCAACATCCCTCCCTTCCCTCCGGGCTTGACAAAGTGAAGCCATTTTAAGTTAACTGGCTCTGCATAAGGAGAGATTTTCAAACAACAAAAACAAAGCTGCTGGAAAAGCTCAGCAGGTCTGGCAGCATCTGTGAAGGAGAAAACAGAGTTAATGTTTCGGGTCCGGTGACCCTTCCTCAGAAAGGGAGATTCTCAAACTCACCTGGAGTTCCATTTCCAGGTAGCCTGCAGAGTCATGCATTGTTTAAAAGATCTTTCCCAGCATCACTAGCAAGCTCAGCATTTATTGCCCATCCCTGTTTGCCTTTGAACTGTATGGCTGGTTGTTTTAGAGGGCATTTGAAAGTTCAATGCGTCCCCATGAGGAAAAAAAAGCAGTAATCCTGCAAATACCGCATAGTGGCCCAACTTTGTTTTGTATACGAGACAACAAGGTGCACCTCAGTTCTCCAGTTTGGCCATAGAATCCCTACAGTGTGGAAGAAGGCCATTCAGCCCATTGATCCACACTAACCCTCTAAAGAGCATCCCACCCAGACCCACCCCATATCCTACCCCTGTAACCCTGCATTTCCCATGGCTAACCCACCCAGCTTGCAAATCCCTGGAAAGTATAAACAATTTAACATGGCCAATCCACCCTAACCTGACCATCTTTGTACTGTGGGAGGAAACTGGAGCACCCGGAGGAAACCCACACAGACACAGGGAGAATGTGCAAACTCCACACAGACAGTCGCCCAAGGCTGCAATCGAACCAAGGGCCCTGGTGAGGTGCCAGGCTGCCCAGTGCGACCATTTCCAAATATTACTGATTTTTTAAAACTGTTTATTTTTTCCTCCACTCGATTCCAGGAATGAGATGGAGACCAGACCAGTGAAAGACAGTAGATTTCCCTCCCTAAAGGGCTTTAATGAGCTAGATGGATTTTTAACAACAATCAATGATAGTTTTGTGGTTACCATTACCGATTTCAGATTTATTAGTCACATTTAAATTCCACTACTTGCCATGGTCAGATTTGAACCCATGATTCCCAGTGCATTAGAACTAAAGCAAAATACTACAGATGCTAGGAATCTGAAACAAACACAGGGAATGCTGGGGAAACTCAGCAGGTCTGGTAGCATCTGTGGAGAGAGAAACAGAGTTAACATTTTGAGTCCGATATGACTCTGCTTCGGAGCAGTTTCTACAATTGCCTCATACACACTGATAGACACACACTTTGCAGAATGGGTTGGAGGGAGTTGGCAATGATAGACAACTGCAGCAAAAACAGCAGATCACTCATAACTGAGAATAGCGTGAACTGCTGATGCTGGAGTCAGCCAACTGATCTAACTGAAAGCATGTTGAGTTGCCACCTTCAGGTATCAGATATAAGTGAAATAACTCAGTGTGGAGCTGGAGGAACACAGCAGGCCAGGCAGCATCAGAGATAGCACAGTGTGGAGCTGGAGGAACACAGCAGGCCAGGCAGGATCAGAGATAACACAGTGTGGAGCTGGAGGAACACAGCAGGCCAGGCAGCATCAGAGA
>NC_063332.1:174672646-174676399 GCF_021869965.1 Rhincodon typus
CAGAGAGAACACAGTGTGGAGCTGGAGGAACACAGCAGGCCAGGCAGGATCAGAGATAACACAGTGTGGAGCTGGAGGAACACAGCAGGCCAGGCAGGATCAGAGATAACACAGTGTGGAGCTGGAGGAACACAGCAGGCCAGGCAGCATCAGAGAGAACACAGTGTGGAGCTGGAGGAACACAGCAGGCCAGGCAGCATCAGAGGAGCAGGAAAGCTGATGTTTCAGGTCGGGACCCTTCTTCAAAAATGCTCCTCTGATGCTGCCTGGCCTGCTGTGTTCCTCCAGCTCCACACTGTGTTATCTCACTTATATCTGATACCTGAAGGTAGCAACTCAACATGCTTTCAGTTAGATCAGTTGGCTGGATGGCTGACTTGTGATACCGACACCATGAGTTCAATTCCTGCACCAGTTAAAATTATCATGAGGACTCTCCTTTCCCCTCAGCTGAGATATAGTGACCCTTGGGTTAAACCACTACAGTTGTCTCTCTGTAATGGGACAGCACTCCATGGTGACTTTACTTTTTACATGTAGTATCTCCACACTATGAGCACCGTGCAGGATTATAATTTACAACAGGGGTGTTGGCAAGCCTCTTTTAGCACTATTCCATTTAATAAGCAGTCTTTATCCAAGAGTTTGAGAATCCCTGCTGTATGGGTCTTGTGATAACAAAAGCTGTATGTTTAAAGCAATAACTTAGCATTAGAGAGTGGCTTATTGGGGAGTGATCTTGCCTCAGAGGTTGAGAATTTGTATCCCACTTCAGAGAGCTGAGCACAATTCCTAGGCTCACATGCCCACTGCAGTACTGGGGGAGTGCTGCACTGGCAAAGGTGCCGAGCTTCCAGATGAGATAGTAACCCAAAGCCTTTCTGCAACTTTATGTGGATGTATAAGATCCCATGGCAGTGTTTCAAAGGAGGCGAGGAGGGCCCTCCCCAGTCCTGAGGCCAATCTTTCTCTCTTAGTCTGTATAAGCAATTAAAGTAGATTATCTGGTCACTATCACATTGGTGTTTGTGGGATCTTGCTGTGCATACATTGATTGCTCATTCTTTACATTAAAACAGAAACTTCTTATGAACTAGGAGGAAGGGTCACCGGACCCGAAATGTTAACTCTGATTTTTTCTTCACAGATGCTGCCAGACCTGCTGAGCTTTTCCAGCAAATTCATTTTTGTTCCACATTTAAAAGACATTTGGACATGTACATGGATAGGAAAGGTTTAAAGGGATATAGGCAAAATACAGGCAAATGGGACCAGTCTAGTTGGGAAGCCTGGTCAGCATGGACGAGTTGGGCCGAAGAGTCTGTTTCCGTGATGTATGACTCAATGACAGTATGAATGATGAAAGTTCCCTCAGGATCTTGCATGCTTCGATGCGATCACACCTCACTTTTCAATGGGTACAGGCCCAAGCTATCTAAAAGTGCTTCATTGACTGTAAAGCACTGTGGGACATCCTGATGTTGTGGAAGGCGCTAGATAAATGCAAGACTTTCTCCAAACGTTGACCAACACTTCTATGTTACACAGCGTCATCACATGGACATATACCTAGCCGATTCACTATCACTGGGGCAATATCCTGAAATCCTACCCCACTGTGGGAGGGGTAGAGCACTAAGACCTAAAGTACAAGAAGGCTAGAATGAGACCATTCAGCCCTAGAAGAAGCTCTGCTGTATAATGAGGTCAGAGCTGATCTATACCTCAATTAAATCTGTCTACCAGCCCTGACTTCATATCCTGTCATATCATATAAACTTCAGGTTTAAATTCTGAGTTAGCATCTTGTGCTGTTTGTGGGAGAGAGAACACCCCTTCTATACCACCCTTCATATGAAGAATGTCTCTCCAGAATGACCACTCTCTGATTCCTAGCCCTTTATCCTGGACCTCCACACTGCCACCTTGCCCCAGGAACTGTGCTTAAAGGGGACAACCCATCACTGTCCTCTCAGATCAACTGGGAATGGGCCAAAAGCGCAGGCCTTGCCCACAGTTACAAACAAATTGAAATATATATAACCTCTCTGCAGTCAGAAACATTTCCAAAGGATTTATAAAATTCACAGGTGTTCCTTTATGCCATCTGGTGGTGATTTTCAGATTGTTTAAAGTAGTAGTAACTCAAAGCGCTGAGCCCCAGCTGCAACGGTAAATTAAAGTAAAGGCTTCTATTTCTGTCTCTTCTTTAGGTAATCACAGGGGATCGAGGGTGATTTTCTAACACTCTGGTTCCATGGCTGATGAATCCAATGTGTGATCTGTAGACTCTGTCATACCTTGGGGTTGGCCTATTCATATATCCATCCAAGTGTCTTTTAAATGTTGTAACTGTACCACTTTCTCTGGCAGTTCATTCCACACATGAACTACTTTCAGTGTAAAAATGTTGTCCGTCATGTCCTTGTTAAATCTTTCTCCTCTCACCTTAAAAATATGCCCCCTAGTTTTGAAATCCCCCACCCTAGGGAAAAGACCCTTGTCATTCACCTTACCCATGCCCCTCATGATTTTATAAATCTCTATAAGGTCAATGCTCAGTCTCCTGTGCTCTAGTGGAAAAAGTCCCAGCCTATTTTAATACCTCAAATGCTCCACTCCCAGCAACATCCTGGTAAATCTCTTCTGAACCCTTTCCAGCTTAATAATATCCTTCCGATTACTGGGTGACTAGAACTGGGGACAGTATTTCAGAAGGGGCCTCATCAATGTCCTGTTCAACCTCAATATGATGCCTTAATTCTAAGTGAAAGTGTTTTGTCGCCACAATCTGGTGCTATTTTGAGTTACAAAAAGAATAAAATGAAATAAAATAAAAATGACATGCTAAGGACATCCCTATTGCTAAGTCCATTTCTATAGCACCTTTCATGGCTGGTGGATATTGTGGTGTTATGTTTTCTAAACACAAAATGAGCAAACCTCAGCCCAGGACTGGTGAACAAAATGTAAGGTGTTTTTATTTGAAGATATATTGCAGGTTTACTCAGCAGACACAATCACTAACAAAGGTTTAGTTACAGGAAAGCACAGCTGAAACTCCCTCACATTGTATACTGTGTTAGACTGGGCATTGGCTGTTGGTCACATGATGTGCCTTTGCAAAGGAAGTCTGGAGGGAGATGCAGTGGTTTTTGTTGAGTTTCCTCCTAAGCAGCTCTGTGATACGGGACTCTGTGCTCTACGGTCTGTTCCCTGGGACACACACCAAGACAAACATTGACTGCGCCTGAAGGACCATTAACTCAGAGAGAGACGCTCTTTGCTCTGCCCAAAACTTGTTGGTTTTCCAGAGCAAGGAATTGACCCCGACCGAGTGTGCAGACTGGCACATTCCAAGGTCCAGGACTATGTGCTGAGGGATACATTAAAGCTTGGGGCAGCTGCTGCAAGGTGCAGTGGGGAAAGACCAATGTCTGAGGTCTTCCTGCTGAAGGTAAATGGGGGTCCATTCAGTTATCGGACCCTCCTGGCACCTCAAATATATGTGAATATTAATATTGTATGTGTAAGAGAGGTCTTTGGTTTTGTGTATAGTCAAACTCCAACATTTGCATGTACACTTGATATGCAACTCTGCAGAACAGACCCGCTTTTGTGTCAATGTATATATACAAAGTTTTTTTTATAAATAAAGTATAGTTTGAAATAAAGAAGTAAAAAAGTCCTGCACCTGGCTACTTTCCTGGTATAACAAGGTGCAGAGCTGGATGAACACAGCAGGCCAAGCAG
>NC_063332.1:174681399-174711047 GCF_021869965.1 Rhincodon typus
GATTTCTGATGAAGGGTCTAGGCCGGAAACGTCAGCCTTTCTGCTCCTATGATGCTGCTTGGCCTGCTGTGTTCATCCAGCTCTGCACCTTGTTGTCACAGAGAAAGTGCAACAGGCTTTCACCAGATTAACCCCTGCACTGGCGGGCCTGTCCTATGAGGAGAGGTTGAGGAGACGCTCGATGCTTGCTGGAATTTTGAAAATAAGAGGTGATCTATTCAAAACTTACAAAATTCTTACAGGGCGTGACAGGCTGGATGTGGATGGGATGTTTCCCTTGGCCACTGAACCAGGAAAATAATCTCAGAATAAGGGATAGGACGTTTAAGATGGAGATGAGGAGGAATTTCTTCATTTGGAGGGTGGTGAATCTTTGGAATTCTTTAGCCCAGAGAGCTATGGAAACTCAGACATCCAGCAACTTCAAGACTGAAATTGCCAGGTTTCTGGGGACTAATGACTTTAAAGGACATTGGAATGGGGTGAGAAAGTGGCTTTGAGGTAAAGGATCAACTGATCTAATTGAAAGGGATAGCAGGCTTACTGGGCTGAATGGTGTAATCCTGATGCAATGTTCCTACAGGATCAGAGCGGAATTGGAATTTCCAGTGGGTTTGTTTGGGGGAAAGCTTAATCTCACTGTGAGCAGAGTACTCAAAGGTGTGAATTTGTTTGCATTGAATTGCTCAATATAATCACGAAATGAGTTACGCATTCATCAATTTGAACCATTCTTTTTGAAGCCTAGAATCAACAGAGTTTGGTCATTATACCCAGATGAACATTAGATTACCAGTATAATTTGCAGAATCTGTCAGCAGAATGAAAATCAACTTCACAATGCTGGCCAATACAGAGCAAATGTCATTTCAAACCTTTATAAAATCATCAATTTGGCACCCGCTGGGAAATAGTTTCCAATTCTGGGCACTATCCATTAGGAAGGAGGTTAAGGCGAGTTGGAGAGTAGATTTCCTAGCCTAGTACCAGCCATGAGGGACTTCAGTTATACACATAGTGATTTAACATCAGCTGCCTGGGCTTTAAGCCTTGGAATTCTCTCCCTAGCTGTCTCTGCCTCTCTACCTCTCTCCTCTGTCTTAAACCCACATCTTTGATCCAGCTTCGTTACTTATTCTGATCTAATTAGATGACTCAGTGTCAAACTTTGATTGACAGCTTGCTAAAGAAGTGCCCTGGAATGTTTTGCTGCATCAGGGCCATGCATATTTGTGACATTTAAACTCACTGACAAAATAAGCAATAGCGATTGGCAATATTTTATCATTTGCAAGCGATCTATTTTCAAATATATTAATGACTTGGATGACATAGATCAGTGGGAAGGCAAATGGTGAGGACGATGCAAAGATTCTGCAGAGGAACATAGCCAGGCTAAGCAGTAAACAAAAACTTGGGAGATGTTTGGGCAAGTGTGAGGTTATGCACTTAAGCAGGAAGCATAGAGGAGCTGAATGATATGTAAGTGGAGAAAGACTGCAGAAAGCTGTAGAAAAGAGCAATTTGGGAGTTCTCATGCTTGAATCTCACAAAAAGAAACTGGCTTGCAAGTTCAGTGGGTGATAGGGAAGGCAAATGGACTGTGAGCTTTTATTTCAAAGGAATAGTGTGTAAAAATAGGGAGGTCTTGTTAAATTTATACAAGGCACTAGTCAGACCCCAGCTAGAGTACTGTGAACAGTTTTGATCCCCTAATCTAAGGAAAGATAGACTGGCATTGGAGGCAGTCTAGAGAATGATAGGTTAATCACAGGTATAGAGGCATTTTCTCATGAGGAGAAGTTGAGTAGGATGGGCTGTGCTCATTGGTGTTTAGAAGAATGTGAGGTCACCTTATTGAAACATAAGATTTGTAAAGGTAAAGTCACTGCGGGGCTGTTCTCTCATTAGAGAGAGAGAGAGAGCCGATTAGTGGTGGTTTAACCTGAGGGTCACCACACCTCAGGCAAGGGGGGAGCTTGAGAAGGAGAGTCCTTCATGGTAACTTCAGCTGGTGCTGTTAGAGTCACTCACTGGCTCGCCAACTAACCGGCCTCCATATAAGATTTATTGGGGGAACTTGGCAGGATAGGTGCTGAGGGGTTGTTTCCCCTTGTGGGAGAGTCTAGAAGCAGAGGATATCATCTCAGAATTAGGGATCGCACATTTAAGACAGAGATGAGGAGGAATTTCTTTTCCCAGAGGGGACTGAACCTTTAATGCAGAGGACTGTCGAGGCTGGGTCATTCAGTATATTCAAGGCTGAAATAGTAAATCAGATTTTTAATCCATGAAGGAGAACAAGGGTTATGGGGAAAAGGCAAGAAAGCAGACTTGAAATTTATCAGATCAGCCATGATCTCATTGAATGGCAGAGCAGATGCAATGGGCCAAATGGCCTGCTTGTGTTCCTATTTCTTATGGTTTTGTTTTGGAAAATAAGAGGAAAAGCATTTTCAGGTAGCAAATGGCTAGTATCCAAGATGCACTCCCTGCCTGAGGTAAATGCAGTCTCAATTGAGGGTTTCAAAAGGAAATTAGAGTGATACTCAAAAAGGAACAATGACCAGGGTTGTAGAAGGAGGAGAGTGGCACTAAGTGAAATGCTCTTTCAAGGAGAGGTACACACACAATGGGCTGAGTGGCCTCCTACTATACTGTGATAATTTTGTGATTCTGTGTGTAGAGGCTGTAGATAAGTGCAAGAAGTTTATAATGCTGGAGGCTGATACAATTACAATATTTAAAAGGCATCTGGATGGGTATATGAATGAATAGGAAGGGTTTAGAGGGATATGGGCCAAATGTTGGCAAATGGGACTAGGTCAGATTGGGATGTCTGGTTGGCATGAACCGAAGGTTCTGTTTCCGTGCTGTATGACTGAATAAATATTACAGTACAGAAAGTAGCCATTCAGCCCATCTTACTGACCAACAACCCAGGGAATTAAATCAGGAATGAACATGGAAAGTTGATGAACCTCTCTGTTGAGGGAAGATAAGGCGCCTGCCTTTTCATGACAGTAATTCCTTTTCTCCATGAGGACTGTAAGTGAGGATGAAGATTCCATCACAGCCGTAATCAGCATTCTTTTATCAAACTTGGTTTGACCATGTCTCTTCCAGTTATATTTTCAGCTATCTTACTTTGTAACTAAAGATAGCATCAATCAGATTAATGATTCCTCCTCTGTTTTGCTGTTGTAAATTTGAATTACCACTGAAAGTAATAAACTTGCTCATCATTGTTGAATCAGAGATAGTTTTGGAGCAGTTTTAGTTTATATAGAATATAGAAGAGATACTCATAAATTCTAATATTGCATTACAATAACAGATAACTAAGAAGTTATAGATAACATAGCCTTTTATTGAATGATATAGAGTACTGACCCTGGACTCCATTTTTAGATCAATATCCAGTGGCATAATGACTCTGTTTTATAGCAAGACACTAACATTATGGAAAGTTTTTGAAAAGTAACATTCTGACCTACTTGCTTTGAGTTTCAGACGCATCCTGACTCGACTTGAAACGTTAGCTGGCTCTCTCTTCATGGATGCTGCCTGGTCTCCAGCATTTTTTGTTTTCTGAACAATTGCTGCTCTGGTTTCCTGGGTTTTGCTTGGTGTCCCAGTTATTTTGTGCTGGTAACGGTTTGAGAGAATGCTCACTGCTCAATCCACTCTGTTAATGACAGTGGGCAGCATGAAACTGAATTTCTGATTGAGCATCAGAGTTGGATGAAGTACCACACAGTCGGGGGGTGGGGGTAGCAAATGGGCTTTTGAGGGCCACTCATCACAAAATCATTGAATGATGCATCACAGGAGGCCATTGATCATATCCAAGGTAGATATGGTCGGTAGGGCCAATCAATTAATCCCAATTCCTCTTGTCCTTTTCCCAAAGCTCCAAAGAGTCACTCCTCAAGTAGTTATCCAATTCCCCTGATGAAAAGTCCTTTTGAATCTGCTTATACTGTCCTTTCAGGCAACTAGTTCCAGACCACAGCAATTTGGTGCTTTAGAGCATTTGTCCTCATCTGCGGAGAAAAGAGCTAATGTTTCAGTTCAGTGATCTTTTATTAGAACTGGGAAATACCTATTTCAATACTTGTTGCCTCTCTAACATTTCCCAATTCTGATGAAATGTTATTGGACTTGAAATATTAACTTGGTTTCTCTCCACAGATGCTGCCAGACCTGCTGAGCTTTTCCAACAACTTCTGTTCTTGTAGCCTTCTTCACTGTCCACTGCACCTCTGCCTACACATGGTCCTTCTCCCTCTATTCCTTGCCTATTTATATATTGCCCATGTGGGATCAACTAGTGGGAAATATAGACTTGGGATTTTTTTCAGTGGTTTAATGCCACACTAGTTCATGCTTGTACTAAATCTTCTGCTGGTTAATTTTATGTTTGCATAATATGAAATTTATGGTTTTCTGTAAGCAAAAAGAACATCTTACTTTTCAGAATCGAAAGAACTGTGGATGCTGAAAATCAGGAACAAAAACAGAAATTGCTGGAAAATGCTGGCAGCATCTGTGAAGAAAAAAATCAGAGTTAATGTTTCAGGTCCGGTGATCCTTCCTCAGAACTTACTTTTAAGGATCATTGACTGAAAACATAACACGTGGGAACTTTGTATAAATAGCATTCTATTGGACTCTGAACATGCCTATTTCTACATATTCCAATAAGCCCAACATCATCCAACAGCCACATCTAATATTAGTTATGAAAAGAGCACACATTTGTTCCAGTAATATGCATTGAGAAGAAGCTAACTCCAGCAGAGGCCGGACCTGCTGTGTTCAACCAGCTCTGCACCTTGTTGTCTCGGATTCTCCAGCATCTGCAGTTCCTACAATCTCCAGCAGAGGCCATCCTGGTGTTTTAGAGATTCTCTAATCTCCCAGTTCATTGAGGTGATTACACAGCTGTGGACACAGGCCTCCCTGCTCAGAGACAGGGACATTGCCACTACACCACAAGACCCCTATCTAACTAGTGTTTTATGAACTTCCTTGCTTTTGTACTTTATTTGTTTCATTTATAAATTGAAGCATCCCATGAGAGTTTGTTTTGGATGTCATGCCTTCAGAGGCTTGTAAATGTAAAACCTCAGGCTTCCTTCTCCCATCTCTCACTTTAAAATTTGATTATTCAACTCACAGCTGCCTCTCCTCATTCTGTCACCAAGGAACTGGAACTGGAAGATCAGCAAAGGCTGCCTCATTTCTCCCAACGCTCCCCCCAGATTCATTGCTTCCACTATCCTCGGGTGAATGTCTGTGTGGAGTTGGCATATTCTCCCTGTGTCTGCGTGGGATTCCTCCCACAGTCTAAAGGTGTGCAGGTTAGGTGGATTGATTGGACATGCTAAATTGTCCATAGTGTCCAGGGATTTGTGGACTTGGTGGATTAGCCATGGGAAATGCAGGGTTATGGGGATAGGATAAGGGGGATTCTGAGAGGGATGCTCTTCAGAGGGTCGGTGTGAACTCGATGGGATGAATGGCCTGCTTCCACACTGTAGAGATTCTATGACTCTATGATGCTACGATCCTGCTGCACTCTACTCTGGATTGTTTGGAGACTGGGCAGAGAGGGCCAGTCTTATGAGGTGAGAGTGAGTGAATGAACCAATAGGCTCTGGAGACATTGACAGGTATTGAGATATCTGAAACTCCAAAAGGACTTGGCAGGGTGGATACCGCGAGACTGGTTTTGCTGCATGGCCCAGAAATCTAGGACATGGGCGCATGGCCTCAGGTTATAGAGGGTCAGCCATTTAGGACTGAGGAGAGGAGGAATCTCTTCACCTTGGGAACCTCTACCCCAGAGGGTAGCGAATACTCAGCGGACAAGTACATTTAAGACAGATCGATAGATTTTTGGGTCGAGGAACGTGGGAAGTGGAGGTTGAGAGAGAATCCTGCCAAGCTCTGATTGAATGGGCAGACTCAGAGGACTGATTGACCTCCTCCTGCCCCACGAGGTTTTAATGACACAAGCTCATTAAAGCAGACGGTCTTTTTTTAACTCTACAACCACAGTCTGTTATTGCAACACAGAGTCTCCACTTCAACCTTCACTTCAACCTCCACTTCCCACGTTCCTCGACCCAGACGGTTTTTTTTTAAACTCTACAACCACAGTCTGTTATTGCAATGCACAGTCTCCGCCCCATCAAGAAAATAAACAATGGAGTTCTTACTTTCAACTTAATGTTCAGGTGTATTGTGCTGATGTACTCCAGTTACTTATCCTTCTAAATCCTTTTATGAGCTAGTTCAGGCTGGTAAAAGATCAAGGTTTAGCTACAAATCCTTATCCAAATAAACAAGATGTTTTATTATTTTGACCTTTTCCTTCGACCTTAATCACGATGCTCTTTTTCAAATGAAAGGAGGAGCATTAAATGGATTCAGTTACAATAGTTAAAAACAAATCCCATTCATTTTTGCAATGATTAATAAATGTCAACAGTCGCTAAATTTCTTTAACTTATAATAATCCTTCAGACGTGATCCAGTTTTATTTGTCTCCAACATCATTTGCAAAGCACAATTTAATAGCATTTTCTTACCCACCTGCCCAGAACTGTGTGATGTTGATGAGTCATAACTGTGTGAATAGAAGAGGGATAAATATTCACATCAAGGGCTGAGTGAATCTACAGGCTATTAATTCTGATCACTTCTGCAGCGAGTGGGAAAATGTGGAACTCACCCCAGAGAATGGGACAGACTGGAGTTGTTATTCTCAGAGCAGTGGAGATTGAGAGAGGGGACACGATTGAGATGTATAAAACTATGAGGGGCCTAGACAGGTTAGAGAGGAAGAAACCTTTCCCCTTGTGGAGGAATCAATGAACAGGGGTGGGGGAGGGATGCATAGATTTAAGGTAAAGGGGTAGAATCCTTTTCACCCAGTGGGTGGTGGGAATCTGGAACTCAGTGGGAGAGGCAGAAACTCTCATCACATTGAAGAAGTATTTAGATGTGTACTTGTGATACCAAGACATACAGGGCTATGGGCCAAGTGCTGGGAAATGGGATTAGCTAGGTGGTCATTTTTGACCAAAGCAGACTTGATGAGCCAAAGGGCCAGTTTCTGCCTCTATGAGAGTAATTGAAGTGAACAGCACAGACACAGTTAAGGAGAAAGCTGGATAAACGCTTGGAGGGGAGATATGAACAGCAATGGAGCGCAATGAACAGGGGTGGGGGGAGAAGTAAGAACTGGAAGAACTGTGGATGCTGGAAATCAGAAACAGAAATTGTTCGAAAAGCTCAGCAAGTCTGGCAGCATCTGCGGAGAGAAATCGGAATTAACGTTTTGGGTCCAGTGATCCTTCCTCAGAAGCCTTCCTCAGGTAGGAAGAGGCTCAGGCTAAGTAATAGTGTTAATACATACCAGGGCAATTAGACAGAACACTGTGCTGCAAATTACAACTGTAATTTGTTTGGGAAAGGAAAGAGATCAGAGAGATAATTGTCCACCTGAGTCCCAGCATAGGGATAGAAGAGGCCATTCAATCCCTCAAACCTGTTGAGCCAATCAATTAGATCACTGACCCAAACTCTTTCTACCTACTTTGGTTCCCTATCCCTTAATATCCTTATGCAATATTTATTGTTCTCTGTTTTGATATTTTAATGTGACTTCCAGTCTCAACAGCTTCATGGGGAGTGAGAGTCACCTCCTTTTGAGTAAAGCAGAGTTTCCACAGTGTTGTCCCTAATCAGCCCGGCTCACATTTGAACGTTTAGCCCCTTGTTCTGGACTCCTCCCACCAGGGAAATATTTTGTCTCTTATCAACCATATTGAATCCTTAAATATTTGTAAACTCCTCTATTAAATCACACCTATGTGGTGATTACAATGAGATCAGCCATCTGGACCTTATAGAAAATGAGTTCCCTGATTGGGGCTGTTAACCTGGTCCAATCAGGGAGCCCTGGCTGACATAAAGGGATGAATGCCAGGGAAATATGGCTTCCTGAATGCCTGACTCAGTGAGAAACAATGCTGTTGTCAAAGGCTATACACTTGTAAATAAAAGGTGATTGGTCATAGAGTAATACAGCATGGAAACAGACCTCTCGGTCCAACCAGTCCATGCCGACCATAATCCCAAACTAAACCAGTCCCACCCGCCTGCGCTTGGCCCATATCTCTCCAGACATTTCTTATTCATGTACTTATCCATGTACCCACACTCACCACTTCCTCAGTAAGTTCATTCCACACAGGAACCACTCTCTGTGTAACAAAGTTGCCCCTTGTATCCTTTTTAAATGTTTCTCCTCTCGCCTTAAAAATGTGCCCCCTAGTCTTGAAATCCCCCACCCTGGAGAAAAGACACATATTTTCAGCCTCAAGCTCCTCAATGTGAAGGGATACAAATATAATCTGTGCATTATGTCTTCGTACTTAAACACTTTTAATCTCAGGCTAGTTCTGGTGTTCCTGGGTGCACTCCCTCCCAAAAGGTCAGTCTAACCTTCCTGAGATGAGGCAGCCAGAACTGAAAGCAGTTACTCCAAGTGCAAAATTGTACTTTGTAAATGATGTCAGAGACAAATAAAACTGGAACCTGTGTGAAGGAATATTATAGTTTAAAGAAATTTACAGTAACTCCAGGTGATCTCCAAGACCACAGATTCTGCCAGATCTGCTGAGTTTCTCCAGTAACTTCTGTCTTTGTTTCAGATTTCCAGATCTGCAGTTCTTTGTTTTATTTTAGTGTTTTTTTTTTAGTGATGTGAGTTGAAGGATTATGCAGAACATGAGAAGGAACTCCACCACTCTTCTTCAATAGGTTTGTGGGAGTTTTTATGGGAACCTGAAGGATGATTTAACGTCTCATTCTGAAAGACAGTGTAGCACCAACCGAGGACAGATGTGACACCTCAGCTCAGAGGTCAGAGAATATGGAGTCAGGGATCAAGTCACATAGCAGGAGTAGGCCATTCGGCCCATTGAGCCTGCTCTGCCATTCAGTAATATGAAGGTTGATCTGATTGGAAACTCAAATCCACATTCCTGTCTATCCCCTAATAAAGTTTCACCCCTCTCTTGCTTACCAAGAATCTGTCTACCATTCAAGGAATCTGCTTCCACCCCTTTTCAAGAAAAGAGTTCCACAGATTCACAACACTCTTGGAGAATGTTTTTTTGCCTCATCTCTGTTCTAAATAAGATGGGCCATCCCTGATTTTTAAACAGTGATCCCTGGTTCTAGATTTACCCATAAGAGGAAAACATCCTTTTCCACTTCTAGCCTGTCATAGCGTCTCAGGATGTTATGTTTCAGTCAATGGCAGAATGGGTTGTATGCAAGTTTCGAAACAGAAAACAGAGAGTGGGAACGCAGGGGAGTGTTTCAGAATGGCGACAGGTGAAAAGGTCTTCCTCAAGGCTCTGTGTTGGGATCACTGCTGTTCACAATTCACATTAACAGCATGGACTTCTGGGCACAAAAGTACCATTTTCAAATTTACAGATGACACCAAATTGGTGTGATTAGTCAATGCTGAGAAAGATGACAACAAATTACAGAAGAACATTAATGAAGTTGCTGAAAGAGCAAATATTTAATAAATGAAGTCTCGCACAGATAAATGTGAGATTGTATGTTTTGGTTGGAAGTACAGACAAGCCGTTTATTCAGTACTGCCCTCGATTAGGGTAACGTAACAAACAATCTAGGATTGTAGACACCAGATACTGAAAATTGCGCCGCAGGCTAGCAAGTCTTAAAAAAGCAAATCAAGCAATGGGCTTTATTTCTACAAAATTGAAAAGTAGGTACACTTTGCTAAATTTGTATTGGACATCCTTTTGATCACTGTTATAGTATTGCAAACAATATCATAAAGAGAAAATGAGAAAAGATGTTATTGAGACATAGAAGATTCTTAGGGCGTGACAGGGTAGATGAAGAGAGGTTGTTTTCCCTTGTGGGAGAGCCTATGCCCAGAAGATATCATCTCAGATTAAGGGGTTGCCCAGTTAGGATACAGATGAGGAGGAATTTTTCCTCACAGAAGGTAGTAAGTGTGTGGAATTCTTTACTGCAAAGGGTTGTCCAGGCTGGGTCATTATGTATATTCAAGGCTGAGGCAGATTTTTTTTCATCAGTAAGGAAATCAAGGGTTACGGGGAAAAGGGGGGAAATGAGTTGAGAAATATCAGATCAGCCATGATATCATTGAATGAGGGAGCAGACTCAATGTGCTGAATGGCCTTCATCTGCTCCTACACCGCATAGTAACATGGGTGAGGATTTCAGCAAAATGCCATTGTGTGGTCCACCTTTAAGGGACATACCTAACACTGTTGTCGTCACCATGTCGTGTAAACTCATGTAGTTAGCAGTTAGAGGAACAGGTGTGGCCCTAGAGAACAGATATGGTATCCAGCTTCCCAAATTTTGTTGCACATAATTTCATCTTCTCAAATAAAAGTACCCAGTTAGATGAGTTTACCCATCCTCCTTTTGTGCTTGTGTAAGGTAACAGGCATGAGGGGTTAAACGATCTCTCTCTATGCTATATTACACTATGTGACTATGACCCAGGGACAATAGAAGGAATATCCGACTTAAGCCACACTTTGATCTGTTGCTTTCATTTCCCACTGGTCCACTAGCAGCTAAATCCTAACTTCACAGAAATCTAGAGGGCACAGGACCAAGGGAACTGACAACCTAACTGAAACCCATTAGCACAATTACCTCAATGTTCCCTCTGGGTGACAATGATCTTGTTTCGATATATCCTGAGAAAAGGCTAACATCACGAACCTTGGGAACTTTACAAATCCTCTTAAAAAGTTTACAGTGACATAAAATGCAGCAGATACACGACTGCTACCCACCTGTCAGAGAGTATCATGGACACAGAATTCCCGAAAGCCCCGAAAACACCACAGTCTCCACCGCTTAAACCATAATCACCTCTTCACAGCAGAAGAACAATGTTGTAGGAGCCACTTTACAAAGATACTAATAGCAGCATCAGAACAATGAGCAGTTTTTGATCAAGTAACTAAGGAGAAACTAGTTCCAGGGATCAGAAGAGAGATAACAAGGTGTAGAGCTGGATGAACACAGCAGGCCAAGCAGCATCAGAGGAGCAGGAAAGCTGACGTTTCGGGCCTAGACCCTTCTTCAGAAAAGCTTCTCTGCTCCCCTGATGCTGCTTGGCCTGCTGTGTTCATCCAGTTCTACACCTTGTTATCTCAGATTCTCCAGCATCTGTCCTTCTATCCCAGGGATCAGAAGGTTGGGAGCAGAGGAAACAGGTTTGAGGCAAATGGCAAAATCCTGACAGGACAAATGAGCAGAAATTTCCATTTTTACACAGCGAGTTATAAATGTGGAACATGCCGTCTGAAAAGGAACAGATTTGATAGAGATTTTCAAAAGTGAATTGGGATAAATCCCTGAAGAGAAACATTTTGAACAGCTAGGAGATAAGAGTAGGGGAAGGTAGAGAGTCCTGACACATAGGATAGAGTCTAGGCAGCTGAGGGAATAGCGGAGGACAGAGCAATGCCAGTCAGGAGAGAGGTAAAGATCAGAATGGATGAAATGCAGAGATCACAGAAGGTTTTAGAGCTGGAGAAGGTTTTAGTGACAGACAGTAGTGATGGCCTAGACTGAGTTAGAATCAAAGATGAGAGTTTTAAAATGACAGTTCATTGGATCAGAGTCAGTATCAGTCATGGAGTGTTACTGCTGCTGATGGGGAGGTTGGGAAACAGTGATGTGGAACAGGGCTAGGTCTGAGTCACGAAAAGCTCACTATGTTTTGTTCGAATTCAAGTTTAGGGAGAAAAAGAACAGAAATGGTGTCAAAAGCCAGCAGGTCAGTTGGAGAGAGAATGAGAGTTAACGTTTCAGGTCTGTCATCAGAACTGAGAAAAGTTGGAAATGTAATAGGCTTTGAAAAAAAGGGAGGCTAGGGATAGGACAAAAGGAAAGTTTGAGAAAGGGTGATAGACTTAGGGGAGGCAATGGCCTTGTGGCATTATCATTGTCTCGGTCTCTGAGTTAACAGTTTAATGTTCTGGACACCCAGGTTCAAATCCTGCCATGGCAGATGATGAAAATTGATTTCAATAAAAATCTGGAATTAAGAGTTTAATGATAACCATGAATCCATTGCCATTTGTTGGAAAGCCCAACTGGTTCACTAATGTCCTTTAGAGAAGGAAGCTGCCATCCTTACCTGGTCTGATCTACACATGACTCCAGACCCACAGCAATGTGGTTGACTCTTACATGCCCTCTGGGGATGGGCAATAAGTGTTGGTCCAGCTAATGATGCCCTCATCCCATGAATGAATTTAAAAAAACAGAAGAATGGTAGACGTGTTATATCGCTCAGGCTTAGGAGAACAGTGGGGTGGGGGAAGGAGAAAAGAATCAAGGAGGTGGTTTTTGCTGGAAATGGATTACCCTCGTGCCACCCGACTCCAAGTTAAAAGCAGCTTGGCACCTTGAAATCTGGTTGTTCCCATGTCGATGATATACTGCCATGGACTTAACTGGACCGGAGAGGAATTTGAGCCCCTCAGACTCAGGGTGTCTTGCCCCAGGGTCTAGTCCCTATGGACTTCTGCCCCTTACCTGCCCACCTGCTGACTGTAAGCAAAACATAAGAGCAGAGTCAAAACATGCAAAGGAAAGGGACAGAAAACTGTGCATTGGGCTTATGGTCTGAAATTGTCGAACTCAGCGTGGAGAATGGAAAGTTACTTCATCTGAAGGTGAGGTTCTGTGTCTCAAGCTGATGTTGAGTTTTATTTCAGTGCAGCAGGTCAAGGACAGAGATGTCAGTGTGAGAGAAAGGTGGCGAACTAAAATGAATGGTGACCAGATATTCCAAGCCATGGTTTGTGGACTGAGGGGAGGTGTTATGTAAAACAGTTACCCAATCTTATGTGTAAAGTAGACCACATTGCAAGCAGCGACTCCTTTTTATATTCTTTCATGGGATCTGGGCATCACTGGCAAGGCCAGCATTTGTTACCCATCCCTTGTTGCCCTTTAACTGAGTGGCTTACTTGGTCAGGTCAGAGGGCAGTTAAGAGTCAAACCTAGTGTTGTGGGTCTGAAGTCACATGTAGGCCAGCAGATTTCCTTCCCTAAAGGAAGTTAATGAATCATAGTTTTTATGGCAATTGACAACGGTTACACAGCTGCTACAGATTTGAACCCGTTACCCTCAATCGAGAAGTATCCTGAACCTCTGAGAGCAACAATCCAGTGACACCAACCCTACGCCTTTGATTCCCAAGCTTCTTTCTTATCCTTTTTCACAGTCAACAGTGGTCTGCTCTAGACACAACTACTGTTTTAATTTGTGTCTTCTCTTGTCTCATTTCCCTTGCCTTTGGCTGTGTCGTTCAGACTCTCTTGTCCCCCAGCCTATCACCGGCCTTCCTTTTGTCCTTCTCCCACCTTGCCCTTGTTCCATCTCTGATTTTTCCCCATCCTGGAAAGGTCCCAGGTATGAAACATTAACTCGGTTTCTCTCTCCACAGGTGCTGCCAAACCTGTTGAGGGTTTCCAGCATTTTCTGTTTCGATTGCAGATTTCGATCATC
Source organism: Rhincodon typus (assembly GCF_021869965.1). Classification (NCBI taxonomy): domain Eukaryota; kingdom Metazoa; phylum Chordata; class Chondrichthyes; order Orectolobiformes; family Rhincodontidae; genus Rhincodon; species Rhincodon typus. The sequence goes on from NC_063332.1 coordinate 174,695,033, forward strand.
CATAGTAATCTGCTTTCGAGTTGAGGGAGATTGGAATATGGGGGTGCTGAGCAGAAAACCATTAGAATGTTTAAGCCTCAGGGGTTAACAAAAGCATGAATAAGGGATTTAGAAATAAGAGATCGAGCTACTGGTGGAATCAGGCAACGTTACAAGGGTGGAAATTGATGGTCTTGATTGAGAAAAGGCTACAGCGGGAAAGGAGGAGCTATGGATATGGGACAATGCAAAGTCATTGGTCCTGCATTTTGACATCCTGGAGATGTTCATGTGAATACAAAATATTTCTCAGTTCCTTGGTAATACAGAAATTCAGTATTGCTTGAGTATTGCAGCAACAACACAAGTCATGTTCACCACTAATAGGAAGCTACCATCAAGTCTAAAAGATGTCCTGCCTATCACACAAATGTGGAATGTAGTCTATGAATTTCAGTGCCAGTGTGATGCCAGGTATGTAGACCATACATTGTAAAGACTGCTAGATTGTATAAAACAGCATGTCCCTTTGGCTGTTCGCAACAGGCAAGATACTGCTTGTATGCAACAACCTGTGCTTGCAAAACAATGTCCACCATGAGGTATAATCTGTGATTAGACAACATTTATTAAATATTCCTGAGAGTGCTAAGAATAACTCTGACAACCAATTGAGGATTGTTAGTCAGGGTTAAAGTCTGACACACTTGCATGTACTGGAGGATCCTTAATACTAGAAACAGGGGTCCAGTCTTTGCAGACAGAAAGAACATGTACAAGGATAGAAATATAGAATATTGGAGCAGGAGTAAGCCATTCAGCCCTTCAAGCTCTTGATGGCAGCTTCCTGTTAGTGTGAACATGACTTGTGCTGCTGCTGTAATACTCAAAATCATGGCTGACTATCCAATTCAGCCCCTTGTTCCTGCTTTCTCCTCATGCCAATTAAACCCTTTATTGCCCAAAAATATATCTGTCTCCTTCTTGAAAATTAATTTTTTGCAAGTGTTTCAATTTAAGAAAAAGCAACAGCCGTTTTCTGTTTGATTCCTCAGGGGAATGCCTAGATTAATCAGGATCACCCTACCTGTTTTCAATTTAGTGAAAGCTTAGCCGTTAATGGTCAGTCATTATCTAGCTGGTGCATTCTCCATGGCAAAGCCTCTACCGTGCAATGAACACCCTCTTCTCATTCAGCACTAAACGCTGTTCCCCTGAACGTTGGTATTCTTGTGAATGTCCTGATGAATTAGAATTAGGTTTATTGTCACATGTACTCAACTACAGAAGTACAGGAGAACACTGAAAAGTTTGTAATTTCGCCCCACTTGTGACAAGAAACGTTTTAATAAAATGTGTTCATTCTTCCAGCAATACTAAAACATTTCTTAGCAGAACAAAAGTGGTGAATTGCACTCTGGGCCTCATCAAGGGAACATCTAATTCTGTGATACACCTCAGCCAGCAGACTATTAGATGTTACACCGTCAATAGTGGGTAGTGCATCAGACTTTTAATCTGAGCATCAAGGGTTCAGGTACCAGTTCAGGTCATGTTTTGGGGCACCTCAGTGGCACAGTGATTAGCGCTGCTGCCTCACAGTACCAGGGATGAGCGTTCAGTTCCAGCCTTGGGTGACTGTGTGGAGTTTGCACACTCTCCCCGTGTCTGCATGGGTTTCCTCCGGGTGCTCTGGTTTCCTCCCACAGTCCAAAGATGTGTAGGGTTGGATGGCTTGATCATGCTAAATTGCCCCATAGTGTCCAGGGATGTGCAGGCTAGATGGATTAGCCATAGGAAATGCAGTGTTACAGTGATAGGGGAGGGTGTGTAGGTGTGGATGCGATGATCTTTGGAGGGTTACTGTGGGCTTAATGGGCTGAATGGACTGCTTCCACACCGTAGGGATTCTGTGATTGTATGGTATGATATGATAGATGAATGCACAGCCTAGGAATGGACTTGTAACTGTCCAAGTTGGAATGCAGTGCTGTTGTTAATTGGTTGCTAGGCTTTGAATTTCAGCTCACAGAAGCAGTAGGCGATTTTGGCTGACATTTCCAAGCCTTTGAATCATCTTCCTGAAAAACTACAATGATGTCCAGCCTCCCAGGAGAACAAGTCAAGAACTACAGCACAAAACTGTTTAGCTCAGTTCTTTTGGAGCTCTTAGTGATATACTTTTCTGAACACAATAGTCAAATACGTTGTCAAGGCATGGTCACAGGATTTGAACTGAGATTAAAAACAAACCTTAGTAACTTGTAATTGATCATTTTGAATTGAGGGGTCACCTGCTTTGGAGCAGGGTAAATTGTGATTATCTACAAACCTAGTCTTTGTTACATGCATTTGAAGCAGGAGCAGAATTAAACAATAAGGCCCTTCAATAAGATCTGCTCTGCCATTCAATAAGATCATGGCCAGCATTCCCTCAATAGTCTTCTCTTCTGTAAGGACCTCCAAGGTCCATATGTGGCAGTGACTTCCAGAACCAGATGTGAATGTTGTGATTAGCAATGGCACAGCGATCCACACACATGGAATGTTGGAGCAGCTGTGTACAGGCGCAGCAATGTAATCTCGAGAGCACGGTGATCATGGCTGATCCAAAAATCTTTCAAATTCCCCGTAATCATCAACCCTCAAGAACCTTTCGTTCTCTCTCTTAAAAAACACTCAATGGTCACATCTCCACTGCCATCTGAGTTCCAAAATCACGCCACCCTCTGAGAGATAAAGAATCCCCTCATCTTTGTCCTAAAAGGGTGAATTCTAATTTAAAACAAAAGTGTCCTCTGTTACTCGGCACTCTCCGCAAGAGGCCTTGTCAAGGCCGTTCAGAATATTATTTATAAACCTCAGTCAAGGCTCCCCTCACTTCTCTAAACTCCAGGGAAAACAAGCCCAGCCCGTCTAAACTTTCCTCCAAACCACTCATTCCATGGATTAGTCTGGGAAACCTTCTCTGAACTATTTCCAATGCATTTATACCCTTCCTTAAATTACAGTACACAGTAACCAGATATGGCCTCACAGTGCCCTGACTAACTGAAGCATAATCTCCCGAATATTGTATTCAATTCCCCTCATTATAAACTATAACAGATTATAACTGTTGCTAATCATATGCTGGACCTGCCTACTAACGTTTTGCAATTCATGCATTAGGACGCACAGATCCCTCAGAATCTCTGCAAGCTCTCAACCTTTAGAAAGTATGATGATTGCTAAATCACCTGTCCACTGAGTATTGGATGAACAGAAATTTCCTCAATTTAAATACCGGTAAAACAGAAGTCATTGTTTTCAGTCCCTGCTCCAGGTTCTCTCCCCTTGGTATCAACTCCATCCCTCTCCCTGGCCACAGTCTATGATTAAACCAGTCATTTTGTAACTTTGATGTCACTTTTGATTGGAGCAAGGTTGATTTCCAGTTTTGTAATATTGCCTGTCTTTGTCTGTCTCAGCTCACCTGCTGCCTGGAACCTTCATCCATCTCTTTGCTACCTCTTGCCTCAATGATTCCAATACACCTTGGGCTGGTCTCCCACAGTCTGACTTCTGTAAACTTGATTTCATCCAAATCTCTAGTACCCATGTCTTAACCAACATCAAATCCCATTCTACCGTCACCTCTGTGCTCACTGGCCTTCATTGCCTCCTGATCAAGCACTGTGTTGATTTTTAAAATTCTCACATTTGTTTTCCAATTCCCTCATGATCTTTCCCTTAAAAACCGAAAGAACTGCGGATGCTGTAAATCAGGAACAAAAACAAAGTTGCTGGAAAAGCTCAGCAGGTCTGGCAGCATTTCTGAAGGGAAAAACAAGAGTTAATGTTTCAGGTCCAATGACCCTTCCTCAGAACTCTGAGTTCTGAGGAAGGGTCACGCTAACGATGATCTTTCCCTTCCCTACCTCCCATAATCACCTGCAATTCACACAACATTCTGAATTATCTGTGCCCCTCTAATACAGGTCTCTTGTAAGCTTGCTCCAATTGCCCTACCATTGGCTCCATGTGTCCAATTGTCTGGGTCCAAATTCTTATAATTACTTCCCTCCTTCCCAGGACACCTGGCACGTTTCCCTGCAACCGCAAGAAGTGCTACACCTGCCCCTACACCTCCCCCGCCCTCACCTCCATCCAAGGCCCAAAGCAAATCTTTCATATTTGACAGGCTGTATATCCTACAACTTGGTCTACTGTATCTGTTGCTCCCGATGTGGCCTCTTCTACATTGGTGCGACCAAGCGGAGACTCAGAGACTGTTTCATAGAGCATCTGCACTCTGTACGCAACAAACAACAACACCTTCCCGTCGCCAACCATTTTAAGTCTCCCTCCGACTCCCTGGGTGACATGTCCGTCCTGGGCCTCCTCAGTGTCACAATGACACCACCCGCAAACTGGAGGAGTAACACCTCATATTCCGCCTCAGGAGGCTACAGCCCGATGGCCTAAACATGAAATTCACCAGTTTTAAAAGCTCCCCAAACCCGGCCTCATCCCATGTCCACCCCTCCCTCTCATCTCTGCCTCCTTGACCTGACACAACCTGTCCATCTTCTCTCCCACCTATCCACCCTTCCCACCTCACCGACCAATCCCCACCACTCCCTTCCTGCACTTACCTATCGCCATCCCACCTACCTTTCCCCAGCCCCATCCCTCTTGTCTCTGTTTATTTCTGAGCTCCCTTCCTGCTCCCTATTTCTGAAGAAGGGTACTGACCCAAAACGTCAACATTCCTGCCCCTCTGATGCTGCCTGGCCCGCTGCGTTCCTCCAGCTGCACACTGTGTTATCTCTGATCCTGCCTGGCCCACTGTGTTCCTCCAGCTCCACACTGTGTTCTCTCTGATCCTGCCTGGCCCGCTGTGTTCCTCCAGCTCCACACTGTGTTATCTCTGATCCTGCCTGGCCCGCTGCGTTCCTCCAGCTCCACACTGTGTTATCTCTGATGCTGCCTGGCCTGCTGTGTTCCTCCAGCTCCACACTGTGTTCTCTCTGACTCCAGCATCAGCAGTTCTTGCTATCCCTTTGATGGGCTTTCAGACGCCTGACCTAAGATTCCTTTATGTGGCTAGGTGCCATACTTAATTGTATCGTGCTCCCATGATTGGGATGTTTGAATGCACCCGAGACACTATTTAAATATAAATTATTGTTGCTTCTGAAATCTACAAGCAAGCTTTTGGACTTTATATCTCCTAATGAGGCTCAATGTTCAATGCTGAACACAAACTGGAGTCATTTCCAGCTGAATCACTTTACAGCCTCTCGGATTGGTCTCCACATCTTCACAGCATGACCTCTGACTCCCATTATCCTACATTCCTGCACCCCACCGGCTTCTCCCAGCTATGTCTTGGTGCCTTTGGACTCAGCACATGGACCCATTTTCTCCTTTTCACACCTTCATTCACACCTATTTTACAACCTCTCTTTAATTCACCTTCGTGAACATTTATCACTCACTTTCTCTTTTTGCTCTGGGCACCCTCATTTCTGTTCCGCTCGCTCCTACCCCACCACCTCTGAACAGCATCAAAGGCACAGTTTTCCAGCCCCTCTCATTTCTGAACGACTTGAAACATTAAACTTGTTCCTCTCGCTACAGATGCTGCCAAACTGCTGAGTTTTTACAGCACTTTCTGTTTTTATTTCAGATCTCCAGTGTCCACAGTATTTTGCTGTTATTTCAATGTTAAATGTTGTTGGTAGTAGTGTGATGGAGAAGCCAGGATAATTTTAACGTTCTAAAGGCAGGCAAGAAATGAAACCTGATCGATTGAGATTTAAGGTCAATGTTGGGCAATTGATTCTGAGCAATCACACAAAACTGAACTTGTCAGAATGTCACAGCCAGGTCTTACAGGCAGAGTGGATTACCCTGGGAGTACAGATGTGCAAAATCCACCCCCCCATTTCAATGATAACGAGTATTTAGTTAAAAATCCTCTGAGTGTTGCATCCGGGTTCCATACTACAGGATTGAATAGAAAGTTAATTTGTAAGTTGTAACTCTTTACCCAATTAGATATGTTGCTACCTTAAGTAAAATGTTGCGTTGAATTATCAGCAGTTCGTGTTCTTTGGACCCACATTGTGATTATCCTTTAAAAATTATCACAGGGACTTATCCACATTAAGCCACTTGAAGCTGGAAGCTGTTTTTTTTTCGTGTTTGATTTATTGCACTGACCTGCTGGTGGACCCTCATTTTCTAAATCAGTTCACTGGTGGAGACCTTTCGGAATTGAGAAAACTAATCTCACTGTTGGCCTGGAGATGGGCTTTTAAAACAACTCCAAGATGGATTAACCTAAAAATTGTGGCATCTTGAATCAGGGACTGTTGACTGTTCCGAGGAATGTGAACAAAACGATTGCTTTGCTACAATTGTAATCCCAAGCTTGCCTGGTGGGGTTAGATGTCAGCCTTTAGCTTTCTCACTGTTTGCTGCCAATGAACTGGTTTTACAGAACAAAGCAAGGATTCTTGGCAGTTCTTTGTCCATGGCTCTCTTTATGATCATAGATTTGGGAACGGTGTGTTAATCAGTCAAAAGAAAAGCAGCTTTGCTTCCCAACATGTCTTCATGGGTTTAACAGAGCTTTGTGGTTCTACACATTAATAAGGGGGGTGCTTTCAGGTTTGTATAAAGAATTTGAAAGGTCACTGTACAAATCACCCAGTGAAAGTCCACTTAAGTTTTCAATCCTGTGGCTTCATCTAATGAGCTCTCTGAATGATGTGAGATTTATTTTTCCTGTACGAATGGTATGCTCAGCAAGCTTCTGTGCACGCCGTCATTTCAAGGTGCACTTCCTCTCAATGAAGTGATTGGTCTGTGTCACAGGCTCAGCTCAACTGCTGAAACCTTTGTCTCTGACATTTTCTCCATGAAGACTCGGCTATTTCAACGTGCTCCTAGCTGGCCTCCTGCCTAACACAGTCAGCTCATCCAAAAATCTTCTGTTCTGAGATCAGTTCTGAGGAAGGGTCACCGGACCTGCAATGTTAACTCTGATTTCTCCTTCACAGATGCTGCCAGACCTGCTGAGCTTTTCCAGCAACTTTGTTTTTGTTCCAAAAATCTTCTGCCCTGTGTCCTAACTCGCACCAGCCCCTATTCTTGAGGCAGTCCCTCTCTGCTCACTGACCAACGTGAGTTCCTGTTCCAGCAATGCTGTGACTTTCAAATTCTCATCCCAGTTTTCAAATCTCACCACAGGCTGGTGTCCTCTCAACTTCAGTAACATCCTCCAGTCCTACAACCCTCTCAGAACATTGTATTTCTTCAGTCCTGGCCTTTTGCATGTCACCAATTTTAATCTTTACCCCACTGGCACTGTGTCTGCAGCTGCCTGAACTTCAAACACCGGAAGTTCCTCACTATTTTTAGAATCTTCTCTAAAATCTCCATCTTTGACCATGTTTTTAGTCATCTTTGTTAATGTCAGTGGCCATTTGCAAAGTATTAAGTGGAGAGATGTTGGTACTATTCATCAGTTTGAGTTATTTTTAATTCATTCTCAGAATGTGGGCATAGATGATAAGGATAACATTCACTGTTACTTGTGTAGTTACTGCCTTCTCAAAATGTCAATGAATTCACACCAATAATGCCATTACAGAGGAAGCACAGTGATGATGAAGGAATATTGACATGAGCAAAAACAGAAATTAACGAAGAAGCTCAGCAGGTCTGGCAGCATCTGGGAGAGAGAAATCAGAATTAGCGTTTTGGGTCCAGAAACCCTTCTTCAGAACTGACAGATGCCTGCCACTTCAACACACTACTATGTACCATCTCATTTTCCACTTGGGGACCCTGGAGCCTTCAGAATTCAGTATTGAGGTCAATAATTTTAGGGCCTGAACACCTCCTTCCGTCTCCTCACTGCCGGCCCCACGCCCAGGCCCTGTTGTCACATGGCCTGCTTTCTGCACAGCCAACCCATTCTCACCTCCTCATTGCCCTTGTTATCCTTCCCTGGTTCACTATTAACTATCCCTTTGTCTGCCTGACTGACTTTCTCTCCCTCTTTGCTCCATTTCCACTTATCCGCTCACTCCTTTTCTCCATTCTGTCCCTTGTCATCAGCATATATACCACCTTTTCCAAGGTACTATAAATTCTGAGGAAGGGTTGCTGGACCCGAAACGTTAACTCTGGTTTCTATCCTCAGATGCTGCCAGACCTGCTGAGATTTTCCAGCAGCTTCTGTTTTTGTTTCTGATTTCCAGCATCCGCAGTTCTTTTGGAACGTTGACCTGAACCTAAGTGTGGATAGTGAGTGATCTGGACGAAATGGTGTTAGCTTGTAATTGCTGTCCTTTTCCGTCTAGGTGTTGTGGGTTGAGGTTTGTCGATGATACATCCATTCAGGTACACCTCTGGCCTCGTGTTAGTCAGTTTCAAGTTGATGCTAGATTGAGTGGATTTCTGTGAGAGGTTATGAACTCACCTGCACGTTGGTTCAGTGGGAACTTCTGGGCGTCAGGTTGGTAGAGTGATTGGTCTCTACAGGTTTGTAGCCAAAACGCTGGGAGTCTCAGCAAAGACACAGACTGGGCGCTGCTTCTCTGACTGGTGGTTTATTTCAATATGGAAGGAAGTGCTGTGCATTACACAAGGGTGGATAGTTCCTTCGTGCCATGACATAGAATTTACAGAACAGACTGGTCTTTATGTTCCACACAAACCTTTACCTAACACTGCCTGCATATCCCTTCTTGACACAGGGTAGCATTTTTTCAAGTCCCATGCAGGAACTTGATCACGAGCCTCATCCTTAATTTTAAATATTAATTTTAAATCTGAGATAGATAACTTTTTATAGGCAAAATATTAAGGTCAAATACAGGTAAATGGAATTAGACCACAGATCAGTCCTGATCTCACTGAATAGTAGATCAGGCTAAAGGGGCTGAATGGCCTATTCCTGTTCCCATGTCCCTATAATCTTGCTCCTCTGACAGTGCACCATTTTCCCCGATATTGCACTGGGGAGATTTCTGTGCTCAAAGTGTGGCCTTAACGATCCTGTCCCATTCAATAAAAATTTGAATTGTGCATTGGAAATATCAGTAATTTGAAGTTCTGGTTTTGATCAATTCTCTGGTGTGAGACTTAAAACCGTGACTTTCGGAATTGGAGCTGCAAGTTTCTACAATTCAATGAAGGTTTAAAGGAGAGAGTTGTAATCACTTATTGTCAAGAGAGATAAACACAAGTCAACATGATCATCATCAAAGCAATTGGTGCAATCATTTTATCTTTCATTACCCCACCAATAGATCCAATTTTCCACTTGAAACATCTTGTTTCCTGGAAAGTTATTTATGATGTATTATAGTCTCCTAAAATTTACATTCACTATTTAAAACAATCTTGTTAATGTGCAACACATACCTCCTTGGCTAGCATTGGCTAGTTACATGTAATTGTGTCAGTGGGAACTTAGCAGGTTTTCAATTTTAATTGAAAATATTTACAAAATATTCATTGTAAACGTCACAGCCTCATGAAGGTAAATGGATTAGGGGCTTGGGTGGGTCATATTGAACCTTAAGCTTGCTCCACCATTCAATAAGATTGTGAATCACCCCAAACTCATCTTTACATTAACTCCCCAATTTGTTTATCACTCTGCCTTAAAATACACACAGTGACTGAGAATCCACAGCTTTCTGGGCTAAATACTTTTAAGGCCCACAATCACCTGAGTGAAGAAATTTCTTCCCATCTCAGTCGTAAAAGGTAAATAATTTTGACAGAAAGGAATAGAGGGTTATGTTGAAGGAGTTAGATGAGACCAAAATGAGAGAAGGCTTGAGTTCAGCATAAACACTGATATGAATTGGTTCAGCCAAATGGCCAGTTTCTGAACTACATATCTTATGAAATCAACCTCGGGATGAGACTAAGCCAATATAAAATCATATTTTCTCTCTCAGTCTACACATCACATCAATGGATGTTGGGCTTGGAAAGAACATCCCAACTCTCACTGGCTGTCCCAAAATCTGGATTAATGTTGATTTAATTTTTATGTTGAAATAATGTTAACTTCTGAAGAAAGGTCCCAACCTGCTCCTCTGATCCTGCTTGGCCTGCTGTGTTCCTCCAGCTCCACATTGTGTTATCTCTGACTCCAGCGTCGGCAGTTCTTACTATCTCCGGACTAATGTTGATTTATTAACTGTGATTTCCCCTTTTCGTATCAATCTTTTTAGAAGTAATTGAATTCAATTAAAGCCACTCCTCACCATTTAACTGTGGCTATCTTTGTAGCTGGAAAACTACTTCATCCAATTATTTGTAAATGAAATAAATAAATTCCTGGTTGTGCTGAGTAAGCAAAAAGGGATTTGCAAAAGGCGTGATGGTAAAGAGTGGGTTTCAAGGAGAAAAAGGAAGGGAATATCAACATTAAAAGGCTTGAAGGAATGGCATAGGACAGAGAGACACAGAAAGACAACCATGAGTAAAGGACCTGCCTTCATGTGCAGTACACACAGTGATGACGGTGAAATACAGAGTGAGAAAAGGTGTGAAATTCCATTCAGATAACTTTAGTTGAGCAAGATTTGAATAAATAGAAGAAGATTGTGAGTATTTTTGGAAACTGATTACGTTTATCTACGGATAAAAAGAACTTTATCTTAAAACAGAGTCCAAAATCCCATAGGCTGAGGCTCATGAATGGAAGCACACAGAACATTATTTTGATCTTCAGCTCCACTTTAGATGCAGTTGACAGTACAACTCTATTCTGTCGCAAAGTGCCTGAGACAGAAACCTCTGGAATAAAAAGGGGCCTGAACAATTCAATGATCTTAATGCTCTTAATTTGTTTGCTGTTGGAAGTTCATTTGTCCTTGATTTAGTCAGAAACCATGGAAAGTTTCATTTAATGTCATTTTGGCATAAAAGGTGTCTTATTTTGTTAGAGACAGATGGACAGTTATCCTTCAAAAAGATTATCGTGCCATACAAAGGAGTACAATGTGCTTTCTGCTGGTAGTCACATTGTTTTGTGTTCATTCCTGGGACATGAGCGTCACTGACAAGGCAAGCCTTTTCTTAATTGTTCTTGAGAAGGTGATGAACAGCGATTATCAATATCCCTGTCAATTCATTTAACATCTTCCGTTTTATTTCCTAAAAAGATGTATCACAATTGAGAAGTCCGTTTAGAGTTGTGCAGCACTGGGGAGGGCTGACAGTTTCGGTTTTGGTTAATGTGTGGACAGGTTTTATAGCCCAATTTCTTGCTTATAAAATTTCCATGAACCTTACACTGTTAAAGTTTTACCAGATGAGAGCGAAAGATGTATTTAAAGAGAGAAGGAGGATAAGGGGCCAGAAACATTTGACAAAGTGTTGACAACAAGATCGCACGGTAATACGAACATTCAAACAAGAAACAAGAGATGGCCATTCAGCCCTTTAAACCCCTTCCACCATTCAATAAGATCGTGGCCAATCTGATTTTAACCTTAGCTCTACATTCCTGCATATCCCCCTGTAACCTTTCATCCCCGACCTTGGTAATCAAGAATCTATCTACCTTAAAAATATGCAAACATCTTGTAAGCCTTTTGTTGAAGGCAATTCCAAAGACTCACAATCCTCAGGGAAAAGAATTCCTCATCTCTGTCTTAAATAGGTGCCTCCTCATTTTTAATCAGTGGTTCTAGATTGTCCCACAAGAACAAATATTCTTTCACCATCCACCCAGTTAAGTCCCCTCAGGATCTGGATAGTACAGTGGCACACCAACACAGAGTTTGACATCAACTTTCAGATCCCAAAGCCCATATTAGAAAAAAAATGAAAGAACTGCAGATGCTGTAAATCAGAAACACAAACAGAAATTACTAGAAAAGCTCACAGGTCTGGCAGCATCTGTGAAGAGAAATCAGAGTTAACGTTTCAGGTTGAGTGACCCTTTTTTAACTCTGATTTCGCAAAAAGGTCACTCGGACCGAAACGTTAACTCTGATTTATCTCCACGGATGCTGCCTGACCTGCTGAGCTTTTCCAGCAACTTCTGTTTCTGTTGCTCCATCACAAAGCCACTCGGAATTGATGCAGTGCTATTGAGATCTACATCCATGTCTAACTCTCAGGTAAGAAGAATTCTCTGAACTTGCCTCTGTATTTTTCTGTGACTCTTGGTTTCACAAAATAACATGGTTGTCATTGCCGATCACCCAAACTGATAACTCTCATTAAATAATACCTAGGGCAGGATACAGAGAAACCATCCTGTTTGCCCCTCACATATTTGCCAATAACTTCCAAGCAAAAACATCAAGAAAAAGAAAATATAAATGATTGTGCATCAGACACTGACACTCTGAATATCTTGTGTATCGCTCACCAGTTCAAAGGGACAGGAGGATCCATTCAGCTCCTCCAGTGTACTCCAAATTCAGTTAGATCATGGTCAATCTGTCTAGCGGTTCATTTTTACCCATCTTCGTTCCATTACCCTGATGCCCTTGCTTCACACAAATTTCTTCATTTCAGTTTGCAGGTTATCAATTGACTCGCACTCTTACAGCTTATTGGAGGAGAGGGGTCCAGATTTTTCACGTCTCTTTGGGAAATTTTCTGACTGGCCTAACTTTAAATTTAATAAATTTGCACTTCCCACCCTCCACATACCCTCCTCCCCAGCAAACACCCACCCTCTCCATTATGGATCGCCCCACATCAGAGCATATTGTTGTTCTTCATAAAACCATTCCATCCATCAAGTTGCTCCATTATTCAATGAGATCTTGACTGAGCTGATAATCCTGCCTTTCCACCATAACCCTTGATTCCCTTATTGATTAAAAATCTCTCCATCTCAGCTGTGAATGCTTAATGACCCAGCCTTGACAGCACTCTGAGGTAAAGAATTCCACAGATTCACTCCCCTCTGTGAGAAGAAATTCCTCCTCATTACCGTTCTAACTGGGTAAACCTTATTCTCAGATTTGCCATGTGTTCCTAGACTTTCCCACAACGGTATATAACTTCTCAGCATCTACCCTGTTAGCCCCCTAATAATCTTACACGTTTCAATAAGGTCCCCTCTCCTCATAAGTCAATCCCTCTGTACCTGCTTTCAGTTTAGTGAACCTTCTGTGGACTACCTCCAATGCCAGTATATCCTTCCTTAGATAAGGGCCTCAAAAACTGTTCACTGCATTTCAGCTGTGGTCTGACTAGTCCCTTGCATAGTTTTAGCAAGATTTCCCTATTTTATACTTCATTCCTTTTGCGTTAAAAGCCAACGTTCCATTTGCTTTCCCTATTAATATGGATGCTAGATTTTTGTGATTCATCTTGACTGATACCCTACTCACCCAATCAAGTTTTTGAATTTGTTAAATCTTGATTAAGTCACTCTTTAATCTTCTACCATCAAAGAAATACAAGGCCTGTAAATGTCATCTGTCACTATCATTTAACACTTTTACAGCCAGTATCACTTTGGAGTAACAGAAGCAAAATCTTGCGGATGTCGAAAGTTTGAAATAAAAGGGGGAGGTGCTGGAAATACTAGCTTTGGTGGAGCCCTGAACAGTCAATCTATCAGTCAGCTGAAAAGTGCTTGAGCTGAACAATTAATTCTGCTTCTCTCTTTCCTAATCTCCTGAGTATTTCCTATAACTATTCTGGTGAATCTACACTGCACTCAATACAATGTTAAGTTCAACTTCACAGAGTCATAGAGCTGTACAGCACAGATATAGACACTTTGGTCCTAAATTAATCAAGTCCCACTTGCCAGTGTTTGGCCCATATCCCTCTAAACCTTTCCTATTCACATCCCCATCCAGATGCCTTTTTAAATGTTGTAATTGTACCAGCCTCCTCCACTTCCTCTGGCAGCTCATTCCATACATGTACCACCCTCTGCGTGAAAAAGTTGCCCCTTAGGTCCCTGTTCTGAAGAAGGATTGCGGGACCTGAAATGTTAACTCTGCTTTCTTTCCACAGATGCCGCCAGACCGACTGAGTTTTTGCAGCATTTTCTGATTTTGTTGGCAACGTTAAGCTCCTCTTTCTGAAGGACAGTGCCCAGGACCAGACCAGTAACTCTGCATGGGGTTTGAAGCTTTGTCTTGTGTCCCCTTTGTCACTTGCCCACTGCAAAGTGAGGCCAAAGGCCAGGGATTGCCAATATGCCAATCGATAATGTTGTGTATAAGGGAACAGAAAAGACATGGAGATGTTCAATGTAGGGTCAGATACTGGTTATGAAACATCACTGTGACTTGCGCCAGAATGGATTACACAGATTCTGCACTGGCATTTTGATTATTTTAATCAGCACCTGAATCCAAAGTCCTTATAAAATTTTAATCTTATTTCTTACATTGTAACAATGCCAACATGCCAAAAAAAGGTTCTTAACTGGGTTTACTGAGCCCATAAAGAGCTAACTGTCAGCTCTTTTTTGTAATCATTTCAATCAAGAATTCTTGTGCTCTCTCTATCTCTCTCAGTAACAGCAAAGTGGTGTTGTTTCTGATATCGTTGCCTTTTTTTCACCATTCTACTCACTGATAAGCAGCAGGAGAGCAGCCTCTGAAAACCCTTAAATACTGTGGATGCTGAAGATCTGAAACAAAAGCAGAAAGTGCTGGAGAAACTCAAGAGTTAATATCTTGAGTCTTGTGACTCTTCATCAGAACTGTTCAGAAGAAGTCATACTGGTCTCGAAACATTAATTGCTTTTCTCTATCCACAGATGCAGCCAGACTGCTGAGTTTCTCCAGCACTTGCTGATTGTCTCTCAAAACCCTTCTCTGCACAGATCTGACTGAGATGTTGTATTTCGTTTTAAAGAAGAGTTCAATATTTGCAACATTAATGTGTCAAAATATTTTCATTTCTTTTGAACTGTAATTATTATTGGGGAGTTAGCAAATTGATACCACTATACTGTGAATAAACAAAATCACCCACTAATTTGTTCAAAATATCAGAAACCGATTGAAAAAGCTGTTGGAAACTGTGAACAGGAATATCTGAGTGGAACTTTCTTCCTGGTGCTATGAAATACACTTACAAAACTGATAAGAATATAAGAAACAGGAGCAAGAATGTGGTTCACAAGAATCTTCTCAGTCGATGGGAAAACTTGTCCAAAGAAAGTTGCCCAGAAAATTCATTGGATTC
This sequence comes from Rhincodon typus, assembly GCF_021869965.1. Taxonomy (NCBI): domain Eukaryota; kingdom Metazoa; phylum Chordata; class Chondrichthyes; order Orectolobiformes; family Rhincodontidae; genus Rhincodon; species Rhincodon typus. Next base: position 174,710,213 of record NC_063332.1, read on the forward strand.
ACAATTTGTCAGATGTTTCTAGTCAGATTCTCAGTCTGTCCACGTAACCATTTCCACTGACAATCTTAAACATCCCCTCCTCCCCTTCCCTCCTCCCCACGTGTCCTTGACAAAGTGAGGGCAGTATAAATCTTTACCAATTGTTTATTGAGTGCACTGGGAAGTCTTTGTTGGCTCCGTGTCAGTGGCCTCAAGTGTGTTGTTGCACATGGTTGATTGCGAGATGGCTGCAAAATCATGTCTTGGAAACAGCCAGACCCATATAAGTTAATAGGTGCCAGTGACCTGCATAGACTGTAATCACTATTGACCTTATATTTATAACTGGTCTTGAAATTCTTCCACTTTCCATCTTCAGGTGGCACCCCTGGCTCAGTGCATCACTCTTGCCTGAAGGTTACAGTCGATCAGCTCTGGCCCCCATGACCTGCTGTATTACGGAATGGTGCTGAGTATGTAGACTGGATGTCCCAAAGACAGATGGGCTGTTTTAAGCAGCGTCATGCTTTGGTTGTTCACAATAAACCAGCACACTTCTGCAAAATTCTCAACACACTGTTCCATAATGGAATTGAACCTACAATTGGACAACATTTAGCGGACAATCCTAAGAATGTGAAGAATTTCACTGATAGCCAATTTAAGGTTGTCAGTTGGGCTCACAATGTGGTGTACTTACATGCACTGGAAAGGGCATATATTAATACAGAGATAGCAGGAACTGCAGATGCTGGAGAATCCGAGACAACAAGGTGCAGAGCTGGATGAACACAGCAGGCCAAGCAGCATCAGAGGAGCAGAAAGGCTGATGTTTCGGGCCTAGACCCTTCATCAG
>NC_063332.1:174716047-174744815 GCF_021869965.1 Rhincodon typus
GCTTGGCCTGCTGTGTTCATCCAGCTCTACATCTTGGTATCTCAGATTCTCCAGCATCTGCAGTTCCAACTATCTCTTTAACACAGCTAGATGGCAGCACGACATGTGATCAATGTTGTATTGAAGGTGACATTCAGTAGTCAGTCTGGTCAGTTTAGTGTAGACCATGTGCCAGTTAGTCAGTCAGCTGTGAATGTAATGTAACAAGAATGTAGGTGAGCACAGTTCCCAATCTCTATTTGTAAGTCTTAGTCATTATGTCAATATGTATGTTAGTGTTAATAAATTTCAAGACATCTGTCTCAATGGGAACCCTGTCACTGTAGTATATTTTACATGGGCTAACATTGGGCAAATCAAATCACTGCCATTTGGATAAGATGTTAAAATGAGGCCTCAACTGTCCTCTCAGGTGTGGTAAAGGATTCCACAGCCACTAATTTGAGGAACATAAGAAAATGCCAGAAATTGCTGGAGAAACTCAGCAGCTCTGGCAGCGTCAGTGGAGAGAGAAACAGTTAATGTTTTGGGTCCAGTTCTGAAGAAGGGCCATTGGATTTGAAACGTTAAATCTGTTTCTCTCTCCACAGATGCTGCCAGACATGGCGCGATTCTCCAGCAACTTCTGTTTCGTTTTGGATTTCCAGCATCCACAGCTCTTTGGTTTAATATGTAGGAAAAATCCACTCAACCCTCTGAGCCCAGTCTGCCTTTCAATGAGATCGTGGCTAATTTTCTTGCTTTATCTCCACAGCTCTCAGTGGTTTCAATATGTAGAAATATATCAATCTTTGTCTTGAACATACTCAATAACTGAGTCTCCACACCCCACTGGGGCAGAGAATTCCAAAGATAGACCACCCACTGAGTGAAGAAATCCCTCCATAAACGTATCTGGATGGGTACATGAATAGGAACGGTTTGGAGGGATGTGGGCCAAATGCTGGTAAATGGGACTAGGTCAGATTGGGATGTTGGGTTGGCATGATCAAGTTGGGCTGAAGGGTCTGTGTCTGTGCTGGGTCACTCTATGACTCTATATTTCAGTCTTCAACAGCCTACCTCTTTAACCTGAGCCTGAGTCTCACAGTTATAGACCTCCCCACCACCGGAACCAGTGAAAACACCCTGTCAATCCCTGTAGGGATTTTGCACGACCAAGAGAGTTGATCCAATGCCCTTGGTCAAAACTCACCAGATAATTTAATGAAGTATTACTCAACCTGGTTAGTAAAGTGGAAAATAACACAACAACGAAGTTGTTGTTAAACCACTGACTTCATCAGAGTGTTGTTTTGTGTGTGAGGGCACTCAGGGGATTGGCGTGTGGCAATGTAGCGAGGCAATGTACACAGCATTGGGAAGTTGTTCTAGGTGTGTGGTGTGAAGAGGTGAAGCTATTACAGTCCTATAATAAACATTATGAAGCACAGAGCGAGAAAATGCACTTACGTTGACCAGATTATTGCACCATACAAATCCTCATTCCAAAAATCCAGCACAAACCACTCTGTTGTCCTTGAACCCAGCACATAATAAATTATATTACTTGTTGAAGTTCAGCAGTTTTCCAGCAGCCACCAATCACTGCGTTAGAGATAGTAGGAACTGCAGATGCCGGAAAATCTGAGATAACAAGGTGCAGGGCTGGATGAACACAGCAGGCCGAGCAGCATCAGAGGAGCAGGAAGGCTGACGTTTCAGGCCTAGACCCTTCATCAGAAAATGATGAAGGGTCTAGGCCCGAAACGTCAGTCTTCCTGCTCCTAACCACTGCATTAGGTGGTAGTGTGTTCCAAACTTTTGAAACTGTAGTTCCCCTGAATTTAACAACACACCCCATACCCCCAAGAGAATCATGTTGACTAGAATTATACTTACTGGGTGTGTGTGGTTGTGAATGTTACCTAGCAACTATGGAATAGCATTAATTATACAAAACGACATACAGTTATTACAGATGTCCACAGGATAATTAATAAACCTCCTGTCTTTAGCAGAGGATTCATTGAGTTCCACTCCAGCTGAGGACTATTGGTTAAATCCTTGAATAACACCCATTGTGTAGCATTGGTGCGGGTGGCTGAAATAGTGTTAGAGACATAGAATTATCAAATGGTTATAGCACAGACAGAGGCCATTTGGTCCTCGCATGTCTGTGCTGGGTTTCTGTTAGAGCTACTCAATTAGTACTGCTCCCCTCAGACCCCAAAGGTTTTACCCTTTAGATACTTTCCCAAGTTCCCTTTTGAATACCCCATTTATGATTAAACACTCCTCTCCACACTCCAGTTCCTAACCACTTTCTGCATGAAAAGGATTCTCTAAATGATCCTCGAGTTTCTCTTGTTAAACATCCAGAATCTGTGGCCTCTGGTTTTTGCTTCTTCCAACATCTTCTCCTTTAGCTGCCTGTGATTTTGAATACCCTTATCGAACCTTCCCCTGGTCTTGTCTTTAAAATGTTTTTACCTTATTCTGAACTAAGCAATGGCATAATGCTAGAGGCACACATTATGTTTGGATAGTCAGACCTGATACAAGGTGTTGAAGAACATGTGAAATTGGAAAGCCAGACACCATGTGGCCCTTCAATTCTGCTCCACGATTTAACAAAATCTTGCCATTGCGGTGGGTGGGAATGGTGGACGGAGGGGAGGGGGTGTCAGATTACACAAATCTAGTGGGGTGCCCGTCCCTAATTGCCCTGGAACTGAGTTGCTTGCTGGGCCATTGAAGAGGACAGTTAAAAGTCAAGCACATTACTGCCGGTCGGGAGTCATGTGTAGGCCAGTCCAGGAAAGGACAGTAAGGAATGCTTAAAGGGTATTGGTGGATCACATGGGTTTTCTTTATAATAATCATTGATAGATGCATAAACATAATTCCAGAATTATTCATTCTACCATGTACCATGGTAGGATTTCTCCCTCTGTCTTCACAGCCTGAGCCCCTGGATTACCAGCCTAGTGATATGACCACTACACTACAATCTTGCCCTTTGCTGTCTTTATTCTCCTCCTCCTCAAGTTCGTTGTGAAGTGGAAATGAGGCAGAGTGCCATGACAAGACTCGTTAAGTTACAATCATGGGAGACAATGATGGAGAGCTAATGTCCCATCTGACACTCAACCGAGGTGGGCATCACTATTTAATAGCTTCTGCCAAGAGTAAATGTTACAACATTTGAAAGGAAAGAAAACAATGCTTTTTCTTTGGTTTGAATAATTTACGTATTGCGGTTGTGATTAAAGAGATTATTGATGTGGAATTTATTTTCTTCAGCCCATTACCAATCCACAGTCTTGCCTGGGTGGTCATTGTTCTTACTTTCTGGCTGGTTTTTCAATGTTCCTTGGCTTGAGAAGATGTTGATTTCTGCCAGTGATATTTGCTGCCCCTGGTCACTGCCAATTCTTTAAAAAATACCTCACTCATTAGCTGCTTGTGACATGGCACATTTTGTCTCCTCTGGCTTCCATCGGCTGGTTTTTGTCTCCCTACTAGCCCCACCCTTCCTGCTCACACTCACCATCTCCCCCCAGCTAATTCCCCCAACCACCATCACCGTAGATACACTGCCATGTTTTGAGAGGTTTGGAATTCCAAATGCAGACTAACAGCAAGGCTTGAATCCACATTCTATTTTCCCAGAAGGAAAAACCAATTCAACTTGGAAATGAGACGTACAGGTCCAACTTATTCTGTATACCTCGAAATGGAACTACAGTACAATCAATCCAAACGCAACAAGACTTGGGCAATATCCAGGTTTGGGCTGACAAGTGGCAAGTGCCGATCGCACCACACTAGTGCCAGGCTATGACCATTTCAAATAAGACAGAATCAAACCATCTTCCCTTAACATTCAATGGCATTGCTATTGCTGAACTCCCTGTGATCAATGTCTTGGGGGTTACTATTGACCAAAAACACCACATAAACAGCGGCTACAAGAGCAGGCCTGAAACTAGGAACACTGAGCAAGTGACTCACCTCCTGACTCCCCAAAGCCTGTCCCACCATCTACAAGGCACAAGTCAGGAGTGTGGTGGAATACTCCCCACTTGCCTGGATGGGGGCGGCTCCAACAACACTCAAGAAGCTTGACACCATCCAGGACAAAGCAGCCCCCACTTGATTGGCACCACATCCACAAGCATCCACTCCCTCCACCACCGACGCTCAGTAGCAGCAGTGTGTACTATCTACAAGATGCACTGCAGAAATTCACCAAAGATCATCAGACAGCACCTTCCAAACCCACGACCACTTTCATCTAGAAAGACAAGGGCAGCAAATACATGGGAACACCACCACCTCCAAGTTCCCCTCCAAACCACTCACCATCCTGACTTGGAAATATATCGCCGTTCCTTCAGTGTCACTGGGTCAAAATCCTGGAATTCCCTCCCTAAGGGCATTGTGGGTCAACCTACAGCGGTTCAAGAAGGCAGCTCATCACCACCTTCTCAAGGGGGCAACTAGGGACAGGCAATAAATGCTGGACCAGCCAACAACACCCCCATCCCATGAATGAATTTAGGAAAAGTTACTTTCTGAGTACTACATTTTGTTTTAAACTGGTTAGTCCCTCTGGGTGCCAAAGTGTGTTCATTGGAACTTGGTCTCCTGACAATAGTCAGTCTCTGACAGAGCAGCAAATGGGCAAGTTTGAGGTAGCTTTGGATTCGGAATGGGTGGTGGTGGTGGGACATTGCTTTCTGATTTATTTCACTTTATTTCTCCGCCCCTACCCCAGGGTTGCCTGTTTTTTCTTTCTCTCTTGTTAAAGTGTTCCACATCAAGAGTCAAGTATTTAAGCAAAATCTCACATGTAAGAAAAAGGAAAGATTTGCACTTGGCACTTCTCAGAGCCACATCTAAACTGGGAATTCCAAAGATTTGCGATCCTTTGTGTGGAGAGATTTCTTCTCAGCTCAGTCCTAACTGAGGTGAGGGCGACTTAACAGTCAGCATTCTATTGCAGTGGTGAGTGAGCAGATCTTGCATGAACTAACCAGTCTCGTCTAGTCATCACTCCTCTGGTCCTGAGCCACCTCTGTATGATGGTCTGTCGCTAATGCACTTTATGGGATGAGAAGATCATTGTGACAGTGCTAACTCTCTGGTAGAGATACACACCCTTACAAACCCTGTCTTTACACCTTTTTAATAATAAATTGACACGGACACACGAAGAAAAGTAGTGCATAAAATTGCTTTATTGTCCTTGCTTCTGAAAATAATGTGAAATTTCCCCAATATTTTTCTGCCCGTATGATTTAAGAACAAATCATCAGACTAGCACTGACAATGTAGATTTGTATAACCTTATATTAATCCGATACTTCATAATGCTGCAATTTTCACATACTCAGCAAAAAGTTTCATTGTTTCTCTTGTTCAAACATGTCAAACTACAGTTAGAATGTTTTTTACATTTCTCTTACAAGGCAATCAAAAGCCCTGTTGAGATCATTAGTGATTTAAGTGGCTCAAGGTGCATAGGAAGAGTTTACAAATATACACAGAAAGTCTATCCCATGGTTGAAGGGGATGGACGAGGTTACAATGAAAAGAGATACAGAGGAAAAGTTCATACATGTTACATCCCTCGCTCCTCCTCTCCCTCTCCCAAAAAAATTACTACAAAATAAACTTAATACAAAATAATCAAGTTTTGGTATCTCAGTAAATGATTGAAGTGATTCAGTAGTCATTACATTTCAAGTATAATCATAGTTTGGAAGACCTTGCTTTGCAGAGATAGGCACAATTCCACGATCTAGCAATTGCAGGGAGCACAAAGTGCCCAATCCCAGGAGTCCCACTCACCCATCACCCCTGAGCTACCTCACCTGCATGGGTTCCCTGCCCTGAACTGCCTCAAATTTAAAATTCTTATCCTGAAAATCCCTCCATGGCCTCCTCACCCTCTCCCCACCTCCTTTAGACCCATATCTCTCCAAAATCTCCTTCAACTGTCTACACTCCTCTGCCCGTTGCCCTGCCTTCAGCATCTAGATCCTAACTTCTGGAAATTTCCTCCCCTAAATCTGTCTATCTCTCCAACTTTCTTCTCCCTTACAGTCATCCTTAAAACCCATACCCCTGTTCTAATACAGATTCATAGAGATGTACAACATGGAAACAGATCCTTCAGTCCAACTTGTCCACGCTGACCACATATCCTAAATTAATCTAGTCCCATTTGCCAGCGTTTGGCCCTTATCCTTCTGAACCCTTATGTGGCTCAGTGTCAATTTCAATCTGTCAATGCTACTGTAAAGCATCTTGAGAGAACTGACAACACATAGATCTCTGCCTAATGGTGAGCTGTTCTATAATTGTCTACATCCAGGATTTTCACAGTGCAATCCCTGGGATGGCTGGAACAAAGTTTTTATACAGGATAATGTCTGTTTGCAACATGAAATTCTGCAACATGTGCCTTGTACTTGACCTGAAGATTTTCAAACGTGGTTCAAATAGCAGCTCATCCATACAGCATTTTGAAGTCATCAGGGAGGCAAGATTCCTTCCCGGATTTCCATCACAGCTCACAAATTCCACGTACTTGCAGGATTGCTGGTTTGAAAATTCCCCACACAACGATCGGATCCGATGACTTCGCTCTGATCAGACGATACGATGAGCCATCAAGCCAGGGTGTTGTGCTGTCTCCTCAGCCTTCAGGTTAGTTAATGACTGCCCCATATTCCAGAATATGTTGATGCTCGAGATGCTCTGTGCCAGGAGTGGAAACGTTTTCCACCTTTTGTATATTCCTTTCAATTAAACTGGATGTTCTAAGGTCTCTCTACTAGACACCAGTGTTCAAAAGATTAACAAACAATGGGCAATTTCTAACATGTAAAACATAAGTAGCACTCACATAGAAATCTCCAGTAAGTATCAGTGCTGATGTTACAAAGAATTGTCTGGCTAAATCATGTCTCAGGATTATTTCAATTCTGCTGTGTCTAGCAAACTACAATGTGGTGCATAATTAAATGATACTCTGTCACAGTGGTTTCCACTTTAACTAGCAGTGAAATTCTAGTGCAGATGCGTTGTTCTTCTCTAGGAGCAATACTTGGGCTCCTGGTAACCCCAGTCCCATCTCTGCTTCTTCACCCCATCTCTCTTTGCCAACACCAGCATCCATGCCCATCTTAGCCACCCCTAATCCTCACCACCCTGTACTCCCCCGCCCCCATCCTTTCCTCCACTGCCCACAATCTAATACGATTAACACACAGATCTGAAGCGGACTGTCTGTAGCACAGACCCCAGTAAGGTGAACCTCAAAATTGGCTCACTGTATCACCAAACATCTCTCACCACCATGGGAATGGGCACCCCTCAAATTCAGATTATAGCAGCAACAGTTCGCTTGTTTCAGAGGGTGGTTGAGAGGTGATCACATTGCAGTGTGTCTGGAGTCACATGTGGGCCAGACCACATGAAATCTCCTTTGCTAAAGGGATTAACAGCTCAGCTGGATATTTTTACAATCAATGATGGTAAGCTTTACTGACACCACCTGATTTTCCACATTTATTAATTAAATTTAATTTCCTCCAGCTCTGGTGGGGTTTGAACCGACGTCCCCAGAACATTACTCTGGGCCTCTGGGTTACTAGCTCAGTGACATTACCACTGCACCACCACTGCCCTTATTACACACCCCATTTCAGTGGAACTTTAGGGCCAGTTTTTTTTGTTGTTGTTTGAGTGGAGCCCAGAGAAAAGGGGGAGCCCAGATGAGGATCATGTCGTATGATTGTAATACACCTCACTCAATATTCCACCTTTCAAATTAATTGGGTGGTACATTGAGAGCATTGCTCAGCGAATAAGATACTCCTGGTCCCAATCACCTCAATGTTTTCGATCCAAAATCTCACCCCATCATCTGGCTCATGTGGAGATGCTTGACAAGGATGCCTCAGCATCTCCTTTACATATTGGGATCTAGGAGACAGCAGCCAATGATTAAAGGGTTCAATAGGAGAAAAGTGGTTTCCCCCCGATTAAGGGGGAGTTCCAATCACACAACGACAAGAAGAACATTCTCCCCAAAACATCCAGCTGAGGCCATGGTCACATTAAAATCTCAAAACTAAGACTGATAAGATTTGTTTTTTCAGGGGAGGGAACTGAAGGTTACAGAATCAAGGCAGAATAATTGGAACTGGTGTACAGATCAGCCATGATCATGCTGAATGCTAGAAGAGAATTGAGGGACTCAATCACCTCCTGTTCCTTGTATAAATCTTGTAGCAACTGAGTGCACAGAAGACCTGGGTTATTCCCAATGTCCGGTAACAGCACCAAAGTTGCAAACAGCATCCGGCTGGAGAGGCAGACCTTTTGTTGGGAAGGATCAGAAACACTAACCGATCATGCTAGAGAAACTCATCGGGTCTGGCAGAGAGAAACAGAACTGATATTTCAACTCCAGTGGCCCTTTTTCACTGAACTCAAAACGCTAACTCTGTTTCTCTCTCCACAGACCTGCTGAGTTTGTCCAGCACTTACTGCTGTTGTTTCAGATCTTTGTTTTTTCTTAGTTTGGAGATGAATTGGATTGACTTTGTTAGTAACTTTAATAGGGGAAAAGAAAGGGTTCAGTTGCATTAAAGCTAACGGCTATTCACTAAAATGCCTCCCCCCTTCCCTTCCACACTCCACCCAAGGTGACTGCTCTGTGCCTCGCTGGGAATACGAGGAGGAGGAGGGAAATGGGATGGGGTGTTTGGACAGTCAGTATTACGGTAGAACGGAGATCAAGGCTAGGGAACCATTTAGGAGCAGCATTCACAAAGCACAAAGCAGCCTGGGTGGCAAAAGCAAAGGAAATGTTTGAAAATTGGTCCCAGATTAGAACAAGTTAAATAAAAAATCACCAAATTCAATCTACATTCCACTCGAGTGGCAAGGGACTAAACACTGTACAAAAAAGAAAAGGTTTTCTAAACAAAAAATCATTATTTAAATTACTGCTTGCTGACAAATATATCAATCACTTATAACAATATAATTTTAACCTTTTAAAAACTCCAGAAAGGGCAGATGAGATAAATTGAAGTGCTTTAGTATCCTAGAGAGTCCCAAATTCTTGCCCTTCAGATTGAAGTTAATAATCACACAGTATACAATAATAATAATTTGTACAGAGTCTCTGGCCTTCTAAAAATAAGAGGTAGAACCATGTCTGACTACGGTCAGCTGTTGTAAGAAAAATGTGTCCCATTAACAGTAATTATAATAAAGGTGGCAAGCAATAGAACATCAATATGAGCATTCAGGCCTGAAGAGATTGTAATGTGTCTGCAATCACTCGTATCCCATTTAGATGGGTTAAAGTGTCATCGGAAAAAGAGTCTTTGCATAGTCAGCAATTTGCAGCAAGTCACCCAAAAGAGCACTAGTCCTTCACATTGGCTCGAAAGGAGCAGAGCAGGTCCATCAACTCATGTCACAGGGGAAGGTGGAGAGGTGGGGGGAGGTGAGGTAAAGCAGAAATAGATGGGCTGGGGCTATGTGGGCGATGGGGTGTGGTGTGCGCAGTGTCTCACAGTCACAGTATACCTTGGAAGTGCACACACCCCCCATCAACATATTAGCACCCCGCCCCCACCCCACCCCCACACATCCTCCCAACCCACCCATCCTCACCTCACCTCACCCACCACCCCACACTCCCACCCCACCCCTGCCCCCCCAACTCTTTTTTGTTCTTCAAGCTGGAAACCAGTCCCGGGAGAAGGTCTCTGAATTGGGGCAGGGTGGGGGGACGTGAAAGGGATGGAGGGAAGTGGTGACCACCACCCCCAACCCCCTCCCCGGGGTGTAACCCAGTCGTGATTCCATGGTGTGGCTGCCAAGACGGGAGAAATTCATCTCGAAGCATTGGCAGATCTGAACATGTCCTGTGTTGTAGGGAGAGTTACAGTGCTGTTTCAGACCCCCTGCCTCTCCACGTGGAGCCTGGGTCAGAGTCTGGATCAAGCTCTATTCTTATTTGAGGCACGTTTCTTGCTGGAATGGTTGGAGGGCTGGAAAGAAATATAAATATGCAGGTATTAATAGTAACTCTCTCAACCTGTGAATGTTCTCCCTAGAAATAACACACCAGAACTCGCAACCTCTACCTCTTGAGAAGGACAAGAGCAGCAGATACATGGGAACACCATCCCCTGCAAGTTCCCCTCCAAGACACTCAACATCCTGACTATCCATGAACCTGCTGACCCTGTCCTTCTGGATGGTCGAGGTCATGGATTTATACAGTAATCACATCAACTCTCACTTCGAATGCAGTCACTGTTTACTGTATACTACACGAAAGGTAAATTGGGTATTAATATGTCAAACCTACAGCTACCTTTTGATTGGAGTTTTGATATAACGCACCCATTTCTTGGCAGCACACTTTAACATTCCTGCCAAAGAAAATTGCTGGTTCCAAACATCCACATTCCCTTCCCAAATGATAACTTGGTGTTTCAGAGAGGGAAGGTAATCATTCCTGACTCCAGGTATCTGTGTCGTAAGCCTATCTTCTGTTTCTTGCATAATCCAGAGATTTTTTTTGAATAAGTCAACCTTCCCTAATTCCCCCAGAAACCGTGGATGACCGAGGTCAAACCAGATTTAAGATAACAAATTCAACTCCCTAACTGGCAGCCTGAATGTTATTAACTACTGCTGGCTTCTGGGAAGCTGTCGCAGAGGTAGTAAACTTCATGCATAATTTCACAGAATTTTTCATTCAGTAATATCTAAAGAAAGACACCAAAAGGAGCAACAGAATTGAAAAACAAAGGAGTTGAATTGATACAGAATCTTGGCTGAAGTAGACTTGTAGCAAGGTGACCAATTCTGGTCTCTGATTCACAATAAGGACAGTGCGGCACTTGCAAGGTTGGAGAGGAGAGCACTCGATCTGAGAGATATAAAAAAATAAAACAACTCTTGGGGCTAGGGCTCTTTTCTTTAGAAATGAAAAATCTGAAGTTTAACCAGAGAGAGTTCTTCAAAGTTGTTAAGGGGTTTAAAGGCTGGATGGAGAGAAGAAATAAAAATAGTAAGTGCTGTAGAAATTCAGCAGGTCTGGCAGCATCTGCGGAGAGAGAAACAGAGTTAATGTTTCAAGTCTATTACGACTTCCTCAGAAGAGCTGTGGACTTTCTTCTGAAGCACAGTCATGTTGAACTTGCCGGCTTTGATCTGCTCATGGACCTCCCAACCAGTTCCTAACTTTGTCAGAAACATCAGTGAGTGATGTTCAAACGCAGGAGAGAGTCAGTGCCCACTGACACAGTACCAAGCAGTGAGAAGGATCACTGGCCTTACCTTGGCATAGTGACTGGCTGAAGAAAAGAAATTGGATCAGCATGAAGTATGTCGTTCAAGGAACATCGGGGGCTTTTCTCCTGAGTGAAGAAAACAGACTCCATTAGGCACTGGCTCACTTTACGCTGCAATTATTCAACCAGGATATAAACCCAAAAATGGCTAGTGTTACTCCAGTCACTGTTCCTGTCTTTCTCAAATGGATTCTGAGTCTGCGCTCCACACTTTTGAAAGGATGGATGTTAATTTCCACTCCTGACGATAGGGAGAAGGGGAAAGAGAAGGATAAGTTAGCATTGGAGAAAAACTCCATTGCATTGGCTTGAAAGGAGCAGACCAGGGCCAACCCTGCTCACCAACTTTGTAATGAAATACTGGAGGAGAGGGTCCAGCAATAACTTCCTCAACTTACAGTCTTTATGGGAAAAGTCTGTCCATGTGGGCGTGTGTGTGCCTGCGCGTCTGTGTGTATGTGTGTCTGCGTGTATGTGTGTGTCTGCATGTATGTGTGTGTGTGCGCCTGCATGTCTGTGTATATGTGTGCGTGTGTGTGTGTGTGTGTCTGTGTGTGCGTGTGTGTGTGCCTGCGTGTGTGTCTGCGTGTCTGTGTGTGTGTGTACGTGTGTGTGCGTGTGTGTGTGCGTCTGTGTGCATGTGTGTACGTGTGTGTGCCTGTGTGTGCATGTCTGTGTGTGTGTCTGTCTGTGTGCATGTGTGTGTCTGTCTGTGTGCGTGTGTGTGGGTGTATGTGTGTGCATGTGTGTGGGTGTCTGTCTGTGTGCATGTGTGTGCGTGTGTGTGGGTGGGTGTGTCTGTCTGTGTGCATGTGTGTGCATGTGTGTGCCGGGGGGGAGTGGTGTGGTGAGGTGTCTTAATCTGGGGGAGATCAGGTCATGAGGGGCAGGTGACAGTGTCCTCTCAAAGCCACCTTCCACTCCGTGCCTTTGAACTCCCCGAGTCCCCTCTCCCCACAAACAACCCCCCCACCACGCAGCCCAGGACAGGGGATAAAAATCACCTCCGTCTTGCCGGTGCCCCCAAGGGGCAGGCCCTGGGCTATAGCCTCTGATCGGAATGTGCAGGCAGTGACTGGACACGGTCTCACCCTCTGTTCCTGGCAGCTTGGAGGGACACAATTGGCAGGTAATCACATGGGGTTTTCATTGGTGGCATTGGCTGCCATCTCACAACCCCAACCCTGACACACACACAGACACACAGACACACACACACACACACACACACACACTCTCACACACACAGACACACACACACACATACACACACAGACACACACACACACACAGAGGCACACACACTCTCACACACACACACACAGACACACACACAGACACACAATCACACACACACACACAGACTCACACACACACAGATACACACACACACACACATACAGACACAGACACACACACACAGACACACACACACAGACTCACACACACATAGATTCACGCACACACACACACACAGACTCACACAGACATACACACACAACACAGACACATACACAGATTCTCACACACACACACACAGACATACACACACACGCACACACAGCGACATACACACACAGACATACACAGACACACACACAGACAGATGCAGACACACACACACACACACACACACACACACACAGACATACACAGACACACACACACACACACAGATTCACATACACACATACGCACACAGACAGACAGACAGACACACAGACAAACACAAACACACAGACACAGAGACACACAGGCAGTCTCATACACTGAGGGAAGGGACCATCTCAGTTGATGGAGACAGTGTGGAGGCGATTTACCAGGAAGATACCAGGGACGAGGAATTCCAGTAATTTGGAGAGGTGGGAGCATTTGTAGTTGTTCTGGTTTGATCAGAGACTGTTAAGGGGGAGATGCAATATCAAACAGGAAGGGTTTAGATATAACCAATTTCAGAGAAATTGTTTCCACTGGAAAGAGGTTGAGTATCTGGAGGACAGAGATTAAAGATCATTGGCAAACCAACAACAGGGAAGATGAGGAGCATTTCTTTCTGGCAGTGAGTTGTTGTGATCTAGAATGTGCTTCCTGAAAGGCCATTGGGAAGCAGATTGCGTTGGAATTTTCTGAAGGGAACTGGATAAATACCTGAAGACGACAAAATGATTAGGGCCCTGGGGAAAGGGCATTGAGAAGTGGGACTAAACAGAAAATGCTGTCAAGGAGCGAGCACAGGCACGAAGGAATGAATGGCCTCCGTCTGCACTGATGAACAATGGGTGTCCCTCCTGTGACCTTCTTCCCCGAGTTCTGTGACCCCCATCGTTTAGAATCTGTCCCAATGGAGATGTGATGAGGATCAGAGCTTTCTCCTCACTCTGTGAGGGCTGTTTGCAAGTGACATTAATGTCCGAGTCAGCCTGGCTTTTCAAACTCTTTCTGTTACTTAAAGTGTGAAACCCTCATTTCCCAAGCCTGCTAACTTACTGCACACCATCTAAGGCTGAGTTCAGTGTCCACTGTTAGCACATGTCCCCACATCAGGACCAGGGGGTCCTCCACACTTCCAAATGGCAGACTTTGCACTACAATTTGGATTGAGGTGGAAGGATGGGATTGGGATAGACTGGGGTGAATGATGATATCTGATTCTCAGCCTTGGCACAGAGCTACAGTATTGACATAAACCAGAGCGGCCAGCTCGGACTGAATGGAGCTCCAACTCTTTGAAATGGAGTTGGAGACATGGCACCAAACAAACCTGTTGTTTACGATGAAAGCAAAGACCACACACAAACCAACGAGAATCGCCAACCCGTCAACAATCAAACAAATCATTCCCCGGTAATGCATGTGTATTCTGAAGGTGTGGAGCAGGCAGGTTGAAATGCATAGACAATAATTCCACTGATTGTGCTTAGAATTTGCAATGAAGACACCAGGGCTTCAAGCTTAATTGATTTGAAATCGGTAGATCGCCTACCTGTTGGGATCTTCTACGTGCTGCAAATGTTATGGGATCCTCCACACACTGTAGGCCTTTAAATTCTGGGAAAACCATAAGCTGAACATTCCTAAAATTTCGACCATGCAGTTTGGCAGTGGCTGGCTTGGGTATGTTTCCACCTACCAGCCCATAGTGACCCAGTCAGATTGATGGGGCTATTAAAACTGAAGCCATAACCAAGCTCCAATTGGGGCAAGATTATAAGTCAGTGGTGAACAGATGCTGGAGATGCACTGGAATGTGGGTGGGCATTGCCTGACATTACAGTGAAGAAGTGAATAAAGTGATTTTTATTTCACATTCGAAACCCTACCTACCACAAGGGTTGGGAGACATCATCATTGAGTTAACAGCACCTCTGTCTTTGCTGTGATACCAAACACCAGCTGGGAGGGCTGCTTTCTGTCATACATGCATCTTGTCTTTAAGAGGACTGGACAGGGTAGTCTAACAGTACTAGAAAAGATAGACATAGGAAGGATGTTCCCAATGACCGGGCAAATCTAGAACCGGGGATCGCAGTCTAAGCAAACGGGAAGGCCATTTAGGACTGAGATGAGGAGAAATTTCTTCACCCAGAGAGTGTGAAGCAAGTGGAATTCACTGTCACAGAGAGTGTTACAAAACATTGTGTTTTCAAGAAGTAAGTAGATACAGCTCTTGTGGCTAAAGGGATCAAGGGATATAGGGAAGGTGGGATTAGGGTATTGAGCTCAAAGCTCAGCCATGATCATATTAAAAATGGTGGAGCAGGCTTGAAGGGCCAAATGGCCTCCTCCTGCTCCTATTTTCTATGTTTCTATGTAAGAGAGTTCACTGCTAAGTACTCCATGTACTGTGGGTATGCACTGTTGTGACTCTGCCTGACAGTTAGTCTGCAAACCACACACTCACAGGAGTCAGTTAGCTTGCTGGTAATGTCTGCTTCATAACTTGTAATGTGTTGTACTGTTTTGAATAAACTAACCCTGTTGAGCGATTACTTATCTGATTGTCACCATTAACGTGATGTCTGCGTGCCAGTGGGCTCTCCCTGCATGTGCTGTGATGTCACACACCAACCAACAGGAACAATTTTTCACTTCAGTGAAGATAAAATGGGATGAATTACAGTCAATGGGAATGAGATTAAAACTGTGGCCAAATACTCTCACCCACCAAGCAAGGTCAACATTAACGGCCTAGATCTGATCGTCAGTGAGGAGATCCCTCTGACCTTGAGTTCAGAGGTCCTAATAAAGCCCCACGTCAGAGGTTCGTGGGCAAAATGACAGCACATTGGGGTTTTGGGGTTAATACCATTGGGGGCATGGATTGAGAATTGGTTAGCAGACGGGAAACAGAGGTTAGGAATAAATGGCCTTTTTCAGAGTGGAATGTGCTGATGAATGAGGTACCACAAGGATCAGTGCTTCGGCCCCAGCTACTCACAACGTAGATCAACAAAATGGATGAGGGTGTCAAAAGTAATACTTCCAAAATTTCTGACAACACAAATCTAAATGGGATTGGGACTGGTGAGGATTCAGGTGATTTAGACTCTCAGGTGGGTGAGTGAGTGGGCATATGTGTGGTAGATGCAGGATAAGGATAAATGAGAAGTTTGATGGGAAAAACATAATGGCTGAAATGGAGACAGATTGGGAAATATTGATGTACCAAGAAACCTGAATGTCCCTGGATACCAGGGACTGAGGCAAGCAGGGTACAGCAAGCAGACAGGAGGTGACTGCTATATTGGTTATCATTGCAAGAGGGTTTGAGCTCAGGACCAAGGAAGTCTTACTGCAGCTGTACAGGGTCTTGGTGAGACTACACCTGGGGTACTGTGTCCTTATCTAAAAAGAGATGTACTTGTCATAGAGGGAGTGCAGAGAAGGTTCACCAGACTGATTCCTGGGATGGCAGGTTTTTTGTATGAGGAGAGATTGGGTTGATGGGGCCTGTATTCACTGGGATTTAAAAGAATGAGAGAGAATCTCATTGAAATTGGGATTTGACACAAAGAATCAGCACACTGAATGGTGGAACAGGCTCAAAAGGCCAAGAATCCTACAATGTTCCCATCTGGATGCAAACATGAATTTGACTTCTGCAGAAAATGATGGCCAGGATGTGGAGAGCTTGGTGGGACTGGGGACTACCATATTTTATGTGAATACCCAGCCCAGGGATTTCCTGCAGAAAGTGCTAAAGCAGTTTTCCCAACTATGTACGGACAGGCAAAGAATTAACTTTTCATGTCCAACATGACTTTTATCTTAGAACTTCTGCGAGGTCACTGGCCTCAAAACGTTAACTCAGTTTCTCTCAGAGTTTCTCCAGCAATTCCTGTTTTTAACAGGTCTCCAGCATCCACAGAATTTTCCTTTTATTCATAGTCTTCACAGAACATTTGGGCAGAACACCATGCTCCTACTGTGTGGGGAGGCTGCAGCCTGAGGAGCAGATTTACAAAGCAGTTTCAGAAAGCGACAGATCACTCCCCATGCACTTTAGCAGGCAGTCAAGAACAATTGCTGTAAAAACCACTTGCACTCCCACATTGACCGTTCTGCAAGGTCAAGGTGTGAGCTCTGTATTATAATAAAATCATTCTGTGTTGTGATTAGGAGAAAGAGCGTGTGAACAGATTAAAGGAATTCACTGACCTGAAACACAAAGTGAACGACAGCAGAGAGAGACAAAAGGAGCTGGTTAGAATTTGGTTAAAGTTTCCACTGAAGCATAGCTAGTTGATGACTGTTGGATCAGTCCAGGGCTGCAACAGTTAGAATGAGGCACAAAAGGGGAAGGAAAGAGAGAGTGCGAGTGAAAACTGGATGGACAGACAGCCAGAGGCACCATTTGATGTGGGTCAGAATAACGAAAGGATAAGGATAAAGATGACGACATTTCTCACTGAAATAAATGAAGTCAGGCAGGCAGAAGATATTACTCACTGCTTAGGAAGGGTTCTTGTTCCATCATATCCATTGAAATATTAATAGCAGGAACTTTTTCTGAATATGGGTAATCAAACTGCGAAGGAAATGTGCACAATGCTTAAACACACTAAACTGCAAGCTGGAAAATACCAAAAATAACTGACTGTGAATTAACACATTACTGGTCACTAAAGAATGATGAGGGGCTTAATCTGTCTTGTGTAGAAAATGAATTTGAGAGACCAGCAAAAAGCCTTGAATGTAGTAAATTATTCTCCAAATTAAATGCATTATTTTTCTTAAATGAGTGCCAGAGTCTTTCACTGATAAGTGGCCAGTGAGGATTCGAATCTGTCAGTTAAACAACTGTCTTTGTTTGTTAGTCACTGCACGAACAGTCTGTTTGACCTGTCTGTGAAGCAATAAGTGCCATCCCAAAACCTACTCTTTCCTCAGCGCTTTTAGGATTGTTTTCAAAATGGAACAAGAAACAGCTGAAAAATATCATGTTGTTAGTTGCTTCTTTAGTAAGAAATCTCACTGGGCTGAGAATGAGACGATAAAAACCAAAGGAATACATCGATTGATTTGCAGAAGCCGATAAGAAGAAGCGTGGCACAATTTTGTGGCATCAGCGCAGTTACATGGTACTGAGGATTACATGGAGACTACACGTATGACTGATGACATGGGGCAGCATCAGAGGCCAGCTAGATCACAGTGAAACAAACAATCCCATGGGCTGCTTTGCAAAGAAAGAGCAGAAACGTGACTCAAAACTGTAAAACATTTCAGAAGACATGTTAAACAAGGTAGCAGCAATGCACAGCACATAGAAAACAGCATCTATTATCTCACGGCAGCAAATTTCACTAACAGTTAAACACTACACAGCTTTTACAATTCATAGTAACTGGGTTTTTGGCACCTGTAATGTGAGGATATAAACTGGTGTGATATGCCACGCTCCACAATATAATCTCTTTGAGAGGGAAAGATCTCAGACCCTGCAACCAGCCTCCATAGAATCCCTACAGTTCGGCTCATCGAGTCCACACTGACCCTCTGAACAGCATCCCTCCCTACCCTATCCCGGTAACCCTGCATTTTCCCATAGCTAACCCACCCAGCCTGCACACTATGGGGTAATTTAGAATGGCCAATCCACCCTAACCTGCACATCTTTGGACTGTGGGAGGAAACCAGAGCACCCGGAGGAAACCCGCACAGACACGGGGAGAATGTGCAAACTCCACACAGACAGTCACCGAGAACGGAATTGAACCCGGGTCCCTGGCGCTGTGAGGCAGCAGTGCTAACCACTGAGCCACCATGCTGCCCTTACTTCCAAGTGACTAAATCCTGGGCCAATCTGCTGATGGCTGGGAGACAAAGTTGCAATTTTTGCCTTCCTGTTACCTGCATGATTGATAACAACCATTTACCAATGGTCTGGTAACGAGTTTGTCACAGCGAGTGTCTGAGTTTCTTTTCATTCGTGGAGTGTCACCCTTGAGGCTGTTACTTGTTGCCCTTCCTCAGTGCTCCTTCAGAGGGTGGTGAGGGGCCCCTTCTTGAAGTGGTGAAGTCTGCATTCACCGTATTGCCAGTTTGGGAGAATAGCCCAGCCATTGC
The DNA here is from genome assembly GCF_021869965.1 of Rhincodon typus. Lineage (NCBI taxonomy): Eukaryota > Metazoa > Chordata > Chondrichthyes > Orectolobiformes > Rhincodontidae > Rhincodon > Rhincodon typus. The sequence continues at coordinate 174,734,998 of NC_063332.1, forward strand.
TCAAACAAGAGGGAAGGGAAAATGCAGAGGGAGAGTTAACCTGGCTGTTGTTTAAATTCTCTCCCCGGTAACTAGAACGAGGAAATGCATCCATAGCATTCTCCGTGGTACTGCCAACCCTGTAGTCCCCAGGGATTCAGGATCAAAACACAGCAAAACCTGGAGGAAAAGTCACCGGGGCTTTCAAACTAAAAACTATTTGTGTTTTTTTTTTCTTATTCCTTATTCGTTGCGAGGGTATCACAGATGAGGGAAAATGACAATGAAAACCAACCAACCTGGGAAACAAAGAAACTTTGCTTTTCAATTGGTCGTGGGAAGGAGGGGTGGGATTGGTCACAACAATGATGGACATTCGAAGTGACCAATAGCAGGGCTATGTGGGCAGGATGGTTAGAAACCATGTGATGTAAGATGCGTTTGGTCAGGATAAGCCTCAATGCAGAACAGGGGCCATCATAGAATTACACAGTTCAAAGGTGAAAGCATTCATGTTTCAAAAGGTCATGGTGACAATGCTCTTGTCCTGACTTCTACATCATTAGGACAAGCTGCAAGTCTTTGTGCTTTATTAATGCTTCCCCCATAGCTCAGGAAGGAACATGAAGCAGGCAGTGTACGCACTAGTCAGGGGATTACATTTGCCTCACTCTGTTCCTGAAACAGGATGTGTTTATTAACTCTGATGAAAGGTCATCGACCTGAAGCATTAGCCCTGTTTCTCTTTTTTTCCTATTCATTTGTGGGACGTGGGCATCGTTGGCTGGGCCCAGTATTTATTACCCATCCCTAGTTGCCCTTGAGAAGGTGGTGGTGAGCTGCCTTCTTGAACCGCTGCATTCCTCCTGTGGACACTGCCTGACCTGTTGGGTATTTCCATCATTTTCTGTTTTAATCTCAGATGCCCTGCATCTGTAGTCTATTGTTTCGTATTTGTGAGTTTGCTTTTATTGCATTATGGAACAAATTCCGTTTAGCACTGCATACCACAAATACCAAATCTTCCATTCCCCTTGTAGCCAGGCACCGATACAACAAAGGACACCCGGCAATGGGCTCCTGGTCCATAGGCAGCAAATTCCAAATCAAAGACAAGTTTCCTGATGGGATCTCAGCTGCTGCTAATCGAGAGCCCAGATTGAGACATGCATATCACAGAGAGGCTTAGACTTTCATTCCTAAACAAACAGTGCGCCTCACATTTACGAACTCTTCACCAAGTCACTGCATTATTGTCGCGGGAGTAACATATGCTCTTGAAGTAATTATTGGGGAGGGGCTGTCCCAAACAAGGGGACAAAACCCTAACATAAAAACCAGGCCATTCAGGGTGATGTCAGGAAACACAAATTTTTTTGTACAAAGGGGAGTGGAAATCTGGAACTCCCTCACTAGGTGCTCCCTCCCTCCACTGTGGGGACTGGGGAGCAGTTGAGAGAGCTGGAAAAACATTTGATAAATTTTTATTGAGTGAGGTGGTTAAGTGTCATGGAACTGAGATGGGTAGATGGAATTAAGATGCAGATCAGCTAGAAACTAACTAAACAGTGGAACAGGCATGAAGGGCTGAATGGCCTCCTCTGAATACTACCTTCCTCAGATTCTTGAACAAAGTTACTTTAGTTCTATACTGGACTGAAGGACAGAAAAACACAAATTCCAACTTTCATCCTTCTGCGAGCCCAGTACCTGAAATTGCTGAAAGGAAACTAGAATCAACATCGCCGTAATAAAACAGTAACAATCTACATTTATATTAGCAGGTCTGGCAGCATTGGTGGAGTAAAGATGTTTCAGGTCAAGTATGACTCTTCCCCAGGACTGAAGGAAGGTCGATGTGTGATACAAAACTGGGGGCTGCTGCAAATGCTCAGAGCTCGGGCAGCATCTGTGGTGAAGAGTGAACTGTCATTGAAGCTGGGGGCAGCGGGGAGGGGAACAAAGAGCCAAAGGCAGGGTCTTCGATGGGATACACAGCAGGAAAGCTTCAATCTCACTGAACAAAAGGCAGAGGAAGTAGTAACAGTACGGCAGGTACACTACCTCAAAGGGCAGGTACACTACCTCGTAGCCGATACCCATGGGAGAGTGTGGCTATGCCAGTGTTGTGGTCTTTCTGGAGTTTGGATTGGACTGTTCAGGTCAAGCCCAGGTTGGGTGGGGTCAGGGGTCACATGGAGAGTTGGGAGAGCAATGTATAAAGCAGTACAGTGAGTAACCTGTAACCACACCAATGCAGTGTTAATGGAATTATTCAACCAAGTCATTTCTTGTTAAATTTTACTCAACTAACATTGATTAGATGAGATTCAATCAAATTGAAAGATTAGAAAAGGGTCCAGTTCTCAGACACTGTTAGTACTTGGGAAGTGAGATGTGATGTAGCTTCCTTGAGCGAAGAAACAAAGCATTGAATTAGAGTGAGAGCCAAGCCAGAATAATTCCCTTTCACTCCCCCCACCTTTCAATAACATAAGACTGATCACATTTCTACCTTGCTTCAGTTCATACAGACTCTAACTCTGTTTCTGTCCCCATTGCTGCTGCCAGACCTGCTGAGTTTCTCCAGCACCGACTGTTTTTATTTCAGATTTCCAGAATCTGCAGTATTTTGCTTTTATACATTTATACGGTGCCTTTAGTGTACAGAAACATCACAGACAGTGTGAGTTAAAGGCTGCAGATCAGTTAATCCTCATTATGCTGAATCCATTCGGAGACTGGTTCCTGGTTTTTAAAAGAGAATTGTGCTGAATTGCTAGATTTCCCATGTGACTTTGGTGGTGAAGGATAAATGAGACGATATTCCAGCAGTAACCTGGGGAATCGGCAAAAGGGGCAGATGAGGAAACTGTTTATTTCCACAGAAAGCTGTTGAGATCTGGAATACGTTGTCTGCAAGGGTGGTGGAAGGAGATTCAGTAATGACTTTCACACAGAAACTGCTTAGTACTGAAAACAAAATTGCAGGGCTACAGAGAAGGAGTGGGGTATGGGGACAAATTAGATAGCTCTTTTAAAAGGCCAGCGCAGGTCTGATGGGTGGAATGGCCTCTTCCTGAGCTGCACATTCCAACCATCCAGGATAATGTAGGATGATTGCTGCATTCCTGCTTTAAATGCTTAACTGAACATTTCAATCAGATTAGACAATGAGAAACAGATTAACATCCAGTTATTGGCTATCTGAAAGTGGTTTAAGTTAAGCTCCCTTTCTAAGGGACTTCAATAAGTATCAGTGTGCTGCTAAAATATCACTTACATCTTCGTTATCGCTGTCCATACTCTGCTTCTTTTTCTTCTTCTTGTCATCCTCCTTCTTTTTCTTGTCCTTTTCTGGAATTACATCATCCAGGAAACTGAGGTCATGCTGGGAGAAGATGTAGTCCATAGCTTTTCGAACGGCGACAAGTGCTAGGATCTGTGAAGAGAATCCAGGGTAACATTCTCAAATCCCAAGGCATTACCTGAAGCTGCAGCCTGCAATGGGAATTCCCTAAATATCTCACTCTCGGGCTCAGTCCAGTTTCAAGTCTGCAAACTCCTGGATGATAAGATTCTGGCCCTCAAAGACTCACATAATCACAGCGATGGCAACAGAAAACTTGCAGTAATATAGCACCTTTAGTGTGACGTCATGTCCCAGGCACTTCATGGTGGGGCTGTCAGACAAAATTTGATGCCTCGCCTTTTAAGAGCATATTAGGCCAAGTGACCAACAGAGGCAGATTTAAACAGCATCTTAAATGAGCAGAGGGAAGTGGAGAGGTTTGGGGAGGGAACTCCAGAGCTTGTGATCAAAGCAGCTGAAGGGACAGCTTTCACTGGTGAAACAGTTATAAGTGAAGGGGATGCTAAGTAGAGAGCATAGCTCTACCACACTGTGCTAACAGAGCTCTTCCTTGAGGATCTTCCCAGCCTTGTTGATGTTCTGTAACTACAAAGCTGAAAAAAAATTTATTAAGAGATTCCACTTCACTTAAGAGACTTCAGGCCCTTCTAATCCAACAATCTGCTCTAAAAACTTCTTGCACACTTTTGACAGTTGTGACAAATTCCACCATCGCAGCTCACCACATCCTAAACGGAAAAGTCAATTCACCTTAGCTCCTAATACAAATGAAGTGATCTAATATAAAGTTTCAGTATCCACATCTGTACCTTTGCTGGAGGAAAGTTGTGTACAGTACTTGTGAATTGGAAGGCCAGAAGTTAGAATTTGTCTGTAAAAATGATAGGGGGGAAGAACGCATAGTCCCTTTAAGAGTTGATGTGTTTTTCTAAGTTTGGAGATTTAAATGAAAATGTGTCTGTAAGCAGCTAAAGATGTACAGACAGTTCTGAAATGGAAACATGTATCAGTTATCAGTGTGATTGGTAACCTTAGGCTTGTTTTGATGTTTTGGTATCTAGCTTGAAGATCAGACAATTAATTTAAACCAAGCACTTAGAGATTGGAAACCAATTTAATCGAAACCTGATGGTTTTGCCGATGCTATTGTAAGGAAGTTGATATGTCACACAAGGTATATGAGAAGAAGGTTTTTGAAAATCGGGGCCAAGCAAACCTCCACCTGAGGAATAAACATCTAGCTACCACGGAAACCTCTAAGCTCTCGGAGAAAGCACCATCTATCCACAAAAGGTACCACGGCACTTGTAGCTAAAAGTCTTTACAGAAGAATTCACAGAGAAAACATCCCTGACAGTAGGATGATTGGAAAAAAGGCATTTATGACTGGAGAGACAGTGAGGAAGGCAGAAGATTCCAAAAGACACACCCATCATGGACTTTGAGAGTCTAAGTTTTAATTTATTTTTACTATTACTTGGGTTTTTATAAGTGGGACTTGTTTATTGGAACAGCATACCAGCAGAATTTTGTTCAGTTAGGGAATAGTTAGTAGTTAAGGGGGAATTGTTCGATTTGTTAGTAGTTCTGTTAATTTGTTCACCGTTAAGGTGAAATAAATCAATTGTTACTTGTTGCTTATGAAGTGAATATGAGGGATTTTCTTTCATTAAGCCACTCCTTTTTAACAGATTAGGTGAGGTGATGCAAGTTTCTCTGGCTGTTTCGGGTTTAATTAATAGAAGGGGATCCCTACTCCCGCCATAACAGTTTGGGGGCTTGTGTTTCAATTTTAATTATAAAAGGGTTTCAACTTCCTCTTTCCAACGCTAATCAGTTCTTCCCTGGACCATACCCAAGTTTTGTTAAAATCTGTCCCTTAATTCTTGAGGTATATTGCTTACAGACAAACAGATTTGGAGGAAGATCAGGGTAAAAAAAAGTTACCTTCGCCCACCTTTCAGCAGCAGAAATAATCAAGAAAGCCCAAGAGGCTAGAATTAGAGGGATGTTGAGACCCTCAAAAGTTTTAGGGATGGAGAAGGTTACAGTGGAATGGAGTTCATGGGGGGAAGGCTACTGAAAAATTTGCAACAGAGACGAGCGTCTTAAAATTGAAGTGTTACAGAACCGGGAACCAACAGAGCTCAGCAAGCAGAGGGGAGTATGAGGTTTAACAGTGAATTTCCTGGTTCAGGCCATTTCAACGGAATGTCGATCATTCCACGCTCCCACCGGTCTCTGGGTAACAAATCTTCACCTGAATCTCTTATGGGGTAACTGCCTAATATTCATGATCCTTCTTTGTTTCAGTGTCTCCCGCTGGTGAAAATATCTCTACGTGTTCTCTCTTCCTTATCAAACCTCATGGTAACTTTAACGAGCTCTATCAGGTCACCCCTCAATCTTCTTGCAGCACCCTATGTTTAAAGGAATCCTTTGCTAACAATTATCTCCATCCATGTTAGAGGAAAGATGTCCAAACACCAGACCTTGAGCTATTCAAAGTTCTAAGTTTTATTTTAATGTCTTTTCTTTTCCTATGACAATATCTTGATTGACTCAAATTTCCAACTTAAAAATCCCCAATGAGTTTCTCCATCAACTGTTTACTAAGTGAGCTTTTTATGTTTTGCAAAAGCTGTTCAATCTCCTGTTTGTTTTAGCGGTAACCCTTTTCCCATAACTTAAGCAACTGACACCATTAAATAACTCTTTATTCAACAAGACTACCAGCCAAGTGCATTTGATTTTCATGGATCGATTCTCTCAGAGGGGTTTTGGGCACATTTTCTTCAGAGGCAAGAAGATGAATAAGAATTGAAAGATATTCCCTATTGCCACCCTATTGCTGGTCCTCCAGAGGCAGCTTTACAGCTTTGGTAACAACAGAGAGAAGTATTTGAGATGATTTCTTTCTCTGTCACACTATTCTGGGTTTTTAAGATGATGCTTTTGTGTCTACCCTTTTGTTTTTAAATTTTTTAAAAATTTAACATTTTTTTTTAATGAACCTGTTCAGAGATGTTATGAAACAACTTATGGAGCAGGTGGACCTTGAACCCAAACAGTCTGGCTTGAAGGTAGGGATCTACAAGAGCCCTAGAGAACACAGTCCTTTTTTTCTCTGTGTTCTGTTGCACGCAACTGAATGGCTTTTTTCTACCACCAAATCACCCGTGGTAATATTCATCTATTATCTGTCACTGCTACACCATGGTAATAGGGTCATAGAGTCATACAGCATGGAAACAGACCCTTCGGTCCAACAAATCCATTCTGACCACAATCCCAAATTAAACTAGTCCCACCTGCCTGCATTTGGCCCATATCCCTCCAAATCTTTCCTATTCATGAACTTATCCAAATGTCTTTTAAAGGTTGTAACTGTACTCAAACCCACCAAGTTCTCTGGCAGTTCATTCCACATATAAACCACTGTCTGTGTAAAAAAGTTTTCCCTCATGTCCTTTTAAAAACTTTCTCCTCTCACCTTAACAATAAGGCCCCACCCTGGGGAAAGTGACCCTTGCTTTTGACCTTATCTATACCCCTCATGATTTTATAAACCTCTATAAGGTCTCCCCTCAGCCTCCTACGCTCCAGTGAAAAAAGTCCCAGCATATCCAGTCTATTTTTATATCTCAAACCCTCCCTTCCTGGCAACATCCTGGTAAATATTTTCTGATACCTCTCCAATTTAATAATATCCTTCCATTAACAGGGCGGCCAGAAATACATGCAGTATTCCAGAAGAGGCCTCACTAATGTCCTGTACAACCTCAACATGACGTCCCAACTCCTATACTCAAAGGTCTGAGCGGTGAAGGCAAGCGTGCTAAATGCCTTCTCTACCTGTGAAGCAAATTTCAAAGAATTATATAATGTTCATCTATTATCTGCCTCCACTAAATCACCCATGTTTCCAATTAACCAAAGGATGTTCAGGGCCTGACAGGGGCAATGCAGCCCAGAATGTAGCTCTCTTGGTTTCTATGTTCTAATTACATGCTTCTGGAGGAAGTGGGGCTTGAACCTGGGCCTCTTGGTCCAGGGGTAGGTCTACTCTGTTTTATTCTTTGCGCTCATGACTCTAAGGAGGTGTGAATTGGTCTGGTGCAGAATGGTGCCAACAGTGTGGGTCCAATATCTGACCTCCCTTCTCACCCCACCATTTCTGTAGAGTGATGGCCCTCAAGCTGCATTGCCACTTGTCTGTCTAACAAAGAGAAATGCTAATGGAGCCTTGTGGGATATGGAAAATCAATATTTACCTCCACCAAGGGCAGGCTGTATAAAATCCAATTCCATATGGATTATATGAACCATGTGGGACCCTGGTTTGTCCTCCAGGACCTCACAGTACAAACATTCATACCTCTGCCCTGCCCCAGGAAGGAAAAGGAGGGATTGAAGGGGAGGGATAGTGAAGGAGGTAGAGAGCAAAAGCAGAGAGTAATGAGGATCCAAGGTTGGGATGTTGAGTTCAGAGGGATGAAGGAGGTGAGGATGGAGTATTAGAGGAGGAAGGGACGGGGAGTGAGGAGATAGGGAGGGAGGGAACATGGGATACCTTACCATGACTGGGAAAATGATGGCTGCCACAGTTGATTTGAGGATCCAGAGCAGAGCAAGACAGAGCACCTGGATGAAGGTGAAGAGGTGAATTCTGCGCAGGGGCACATGGCGCAGGTAAATGAAGTCTGGCTGGTGTTTGGTTGGCATCAGTACCAACTTCAATCGGTCCATGAACTGAGGCAAAATAAAAAGTCAGTCTTTAAACCCAGGCAGACAGCTTTTTCACAAACTTACAATGTCACAAAAACTGGCCACTCTGGCCAAACTCCGGAGAATCATACAAAATAAAGACCTGCCGGTCCAAATGTAAACCATTGCTCTGTGATAGATGCAATGCTGCAAGGAAAGTGGTGGACCAGGATTTCAGAGGCCCAGGCTAATTCTCCCTAGGCATCAGTTTGAATCTCACGGCAGATGGTGAAATTTGAATTCATAATTTAAAAACTAGCCTAATCACAACCAAATAACAACTGACATAAAAACATGTCTGATTCACTAACACCACAGAAAGCAGCTGAGGCCAAAACATTGAATGTTCTCAAGGAGTTAGATACAGTTCTTAGTGCTAAAGGGATTAAAGGGATATGGGGGAGAAAGCAGGAAGAGAGGACTGAGTTGGATGATCAGCCATGATCAGATTGAATGGGGGAGCAAGCTCAAACAGCCAAATAGCCTATTCCTACTCCAGTTTTCCATGCCCTTTAGGGAAGGAAACTGCCATCCTTATCTGGTCTGCCCTACATCGGACTCTAGACCCAAAGCAATGTGGTTGTCTCTCAACTGTCCTCTGGGCAATTAGGGATGGGAAACAAAGCCTGATCTTGCCAGTGATACCCACATCTCATGCAAGAACCAACATAATGCAGCACTGACTGAGCCTCCAATCTTTACCCTGACTCCAATCGTTCAACTCAGCATCTTACGGTGTCCAAAGCGGCCTCATCAGCATGACCCACAGCCCACAGTGCACGAACACTGAGACATGAAGCTGGATGGAGCCCCAGGTCAGTGCTCCAGCTCCAGCTGAAGGTCACTACCTCTGAAAGTCTTGCAACTCCAAACCATCCAATACATTCTTAAAGCTGGTACCGTTAGACTGGGGGCTGGAATGGGGTGGGTTAGAGGGTAATGGAGCAGGGAGTTAACTACATACCACTCTGGCCACCAGAGAGGAATTATTTTTTATTCATTCACAGGATGAGGCCTTTGGTGGCCAGGCTAAGCATTTATTGCTCCTTGTCAACCACATTGCTGTGAGTCTGGAAATGGCAGTTCCCTGCCCAAAAGGACATTGGTGAACCAGATGGGCTTTTCCAACAATTGACAACAGATTCATGGTCATCATTAGACTCTTAATTCCAGATTGTTACTGAATTCAAATTCTACCATTTGCCATGCCCTCCGACAGTGCGGCGCTCCCTCAGCACTGACCCTCCGACAGTGCGACACTCCCTCAGCACTGACCCTCCGACACTGCAGCACTCCCTCAGCATTGACCCTCCGACAGTGCGGCGCTCCCTCAGCACTGACCCTCCGACACTGCAGCACTCCCTCAGCATTGACCCTCCGACAGTGCAGCGCTCCCTCAGCACTGACTCTCTGACAGTGCGGCACTCCCTCAGCACTGACCCTCCGACAGTGCCCACTCCCTCAGCACTGACCCTCCAACAGTGCAACACTCCCTCAGCACTGACCCTCCGACAGTGCGACACTCCCTCAGCACTGACCCTCCAACAGTGCGGCACTCCCTCAGCATTGACCCTCCGACATTGCAGCACTCCCTCAGCATTGAGCCTCCGACAGTGCGGCGCTCCCTCAGCATTGACCCTCCGACAGTGCGACACTCCCTCAGCACTGACCCTTCAACAGTGCGGCGCTCCCTAAGCAC
>NC_063332.1:174744915-174749939 GCF_021869965.1 Rhincodon typus
GCGCTCCCTCAGTACTGACCCTCCGACAGTGCCCGCTCCCTCAGCACTGACCCTCCGACAGTGCGGCGCTCCCTCAGCACTGACCCTCCGACAGTGCGGCGCTCCCTCAGTACTGACCCTCCGACAGTGCCCGCTCCCTCAGCACTGACCCTCCGACAGTGTGGCGCTCCCTCAGCACTGACCCTCCGTCAGTGCGATGCGATCTATTTCTTAAGATTATGCACTGAAATGATTTGCAACCTCTCGGTGAAATAATTGTCTCTCTGATCATTTTCAGAAACAGATATTCAGACTAAGTTTGACTATCGAGGTGTTAGTTAATAATTGTCAGATGGTTTCTTTGGAATGTAGCTTAAAAGCCGTGGCTGTTGTTATGGTTACTGACCTGCACACCTTTGAGAGAAGCTACTCCCATGTACAGGAAAACTCCATAAAGTACTGGCATTGGGATGTACTACAACAAAGGAGAAAGTCAGTTAGATTACTGACTGTAACCTACAGTCAACAACAACTCATTACATTTACATTGCGCCTTTATCACAACAAAACTCTCCAGGCTGCTTCAAAGGGGCATTCTTGAGAAAAATTTAACATTGAGCCACATGAGAAGTATGAGGTTGGATGACTAAGGGAAGGTTAGAAGGTACAGAGAGGGAATGCCAATGTTCAGGTTCAGGCAGCTGAAGGTACAGCGACCCTGGCGATGGAGTGATTAGAATCAGACAGGCAGAAGACTGTTGGCTGGTCTGAGGGGTCTGGTGATCCACACGCTAAACTGCCACCACCTGACCCTCTCCCTCATGAGAAAGCAGCACCCATAGACCTGTGGGACAATGGCAGGCCACCTCACATCCGGGCTGTTTAGCTCATTTGGTTGGATGGTTGCTTTGTGATGCAGCGTGGGTTTGAATCCTACCCCAGCTGCTATTACCATGAAGGCTCTGCTTTCTCAACCTTACCGTTTGCCTGGTGCCCAGTTAGTCTGAGGGAAGCTGTCTTTGTCCTAAAGTAAACATTTCTCTCTCTGTTTTTTATTTCTTGTTGATGTTAGTCACTGACTCTTGGGCTATCAGTAGACGGGCAAGAGCAGAATCTATCTCCAGTTACCCCCTTCCCTTCCCAAGACAATGTCCAGTCTTCCCCATGGGCACACAGTCTCTCTCTCACACACACACACACACACACACACACACACACACACACTCTCACAGACACATACAGACACACACACGCACAGACACACACACGCGCGCACACACACAGACACATACAGACATACACACAGACATACACACAGACACACACATATAGAGGCACAGACACACACACACACACTCATGCAGACACACACACACACACACACACACACACACAGACACACACACACACACCCACAGAGACATACACACAAGACACACACAGAAACATACAGACAGAGGCACAGACACATGCACCGACACACACACGCACAGACACACACACGCACAGACACACACATACACAGACACACACAGAAACATACAGACAGAGGCACAGACACATGCACCGACACACACACGCACAGACACACACATGCACAGACACACACAAACACACACACACACACACGTACAGACACACACATACACACACACACACTCTCACACACACACACACACACACATACAGACACACACAGACACACACACACACACATGCAGACACACACACACAGACACACAGACACACACACTCACACAGACACACACTCACACACACATACAGACACACAGAGACACACACACACACTCACACATACACAGAGACACACACACATTCTTCAAATAAGTGCCAGCAAAAGATGTTTTCATGGAACTTTTTGAAAGAGGGAAAAACAATAGGCATTATTCAAGTTAAAATTTCAGAATAGTCATTTGCCTGAGAGGCACTGGCGAGAACTCACCATAAGGAGGCAGCAGAAACCTGCAGCATCAAAGCAAATAAAGCTCAGCACTTCAAGCATATTGAGCCTCATGTTTGTGTGTGTGCCTGTGTTTGTGTCTCTGCGTGTGTGTATCTGTGTGTGTGTGTGTGTGTGTGTGTCTGTGTTTGTGTGTGTGTCTGTGTGTGTGCCTGTGTATTTGTGTATGTGTACGTATTTGTGTGTGCGCGTGCGTGTTCATGTGTGCGTGCCTGTTTGTATGTGTGTGTGCGTTTGTGTGTGCGTGTTTGTGTGTGTGTGCGCACGCGTGCGTGCGTGTTTGTGTGTGTGTGTTGTGTGTGTGCGTGTTTGCATGTGTGCTTGTGTGTGTGTGCGTGTTGTGTGTGCATGTGCATGCATGTGTGTGCGATGCACGTGTGTCTGTGTGTGTGAGAGAGAGAGAGTATTTGTGTGAGAATGTTTTCTTTATTTCTATATTTCTGAGAAGGTTCACTCGAATGATCCCCAGTACGCAGGGATTGTCTTATGAGCAAAGGCTAAACAAGTTGGGACTCTACTCACTGGAGTTTAGAAAAATGAGAGGTGATCTAATTGAGACATAAAGGATTCTTAAGGGGCTTAACAGGGTCAATGCTGAGAGGGTGTTTCCGTTCATGGGAGAGGCTAGGACCAGAGGGCACAGTCTCAGAATGAATGGGCACCAATTTAAAACTGAGATGAGGAGGAATTTCTTCTCTCAGAGGATTGAGTCTGTCACCCCTTGTCACAGAGAGCTGTGGGGCAGAGTTTTTGTGTATATTTAGGGCAAAAATCAATAGATTCTTGATCAGTTGGGCAATCAGGGTTACAGTGAAAGGGCAGGAAAGTGGATGTGAGGAATGTTGGATCAGCCATGATCCTATTAAATGGCAGAATAGCCTTGAGGGGCCGATTTGCCTAATCCTGTTCCTATTTGTTACAGTCTACATTAGCTGAGGTCATGATTGGCTGAACAAGCATTTATTGCGAATTGCCATTTGCCCTGGAGAAGGTGGTCTGAGCTGCCTCCCTAAAGCACTGCACTTCTTCAGGTTTAAATTGACCCCCAATGCTCTTAGGGATGGAATTCCAGGATTTTGACCCAGTGATACTGAAGGAACAGCGATATATTTCCAAGTCAGGATAGTGGGTGGCTTGGAGGGGAACTTGCAGGGGGTGGTGTTCCCATGTATCTACTGCCCTTGTCCTTCTAGATGGAAGTGTGGCGCGGTGGCTCAGTGGTTAGCACTGCTGCCTCACAGTACCAGGGACCTGGGTTTGATTCCACCCTCGGGTGACTGTTTGTGTGGAGTTTGCACATTCTCCCTGCGTCTGTGTAGGTTTCCTCCAGTTTTCCTCTCACAGCCCAAAGATGGGCAGGGTAAGTGGATTGGCCATGCTAAATAGTGTCCAGGGATGTTTAGGTTAGGTGAATTAGACATAGGAAATGCAGGGGTAGGGGAATGGATCTGGGTGGGATGCTCTTCAGAGGGGTGGTTTGGACCTGTTGGGCCGAATGGCCTGTTTCCACACTGTAGAGACTCTATGAAGTGGTCATGGGTTTGGAAGGAGCTGCCTGAGGATCTTTGGTGAATTTCTGCAGTGCATCTTGTAGATAGTACACACTGCTGTTACTGAGTGTCGGTGGTGGAGGGAGTGGATGTTTGTGGATGTGGTGCCAACCAAGCGGCTGCTTTGTCCTGGATGGTGTGGAGCTTCTTGAGTGTTGTTGGGGCTGCACTCATCCAGGCAAGTGGGGAGTATCCCATCACACTCCTGATTTGGACCTTGTAGATGGTGGGACAGGCTTTGGAGAGTCAGGAGGTGAGTTACTTGCTGCAGTATTTGCAAATTCTGACCTGCCCTTGTAGCCACTGTGTTAATGTGGCATATTCAGATGAGTTTTGGGTAAATAGTAACCCTCAGGATGTTGATCGTGGGGGATTCAGTGATGGTAACACTATTGAATGTCAAGGGGCGGTGGTTAGATTGTTTCTTATTGGTGATGGTCATAGCCTGGCATTTGTGTGCGCGAATGTCATTTGCCACTTGTCAGCCCAAGCCTGGATATTGTCCAGATCTTGTTGTATGTGAACATGGACTGCTTCAGTATCTGAGGAGTTGCGAATGGTGCTGAACATCGTGCAATCATCGGCAAACATCCCCACTTCTGACCTTATGATGGGGGGAAGGTCATTGATGAAGCAGCTGAAGATGGTTGGGCCTAGGACACTACCCTGAGGAACTCCTGCAGAGATGTCCTGGAGCTGGGATGATTGGCCTCCAACAACCACGAGCATCTTCCTATGTGTCAGGTATGACTCCAACCACCGGAGCGTTTGCCCCCTGATACCCATTGATTCCAGGTTTGCCAGAGCTTCTTGATGCCACATTTGGTCAAATGCAGCCTTGAGGTCAAGGACTGTCACCCTCACCTCACCTCTGGAATTCAGCTCTTTTGTCCATGTTTGAACCAAGGCTGTAATGAGGTCAGGAGCTGAGTGGCCCTGGCAGAACCCAAACTGGGCATCACTGAGCAGGTTATTTCTGAGCAGGTGCTGCTTGATAGCACTGAATATGTGTCTGAGAGACACAGCGTATGTGTGTGTGTGTGTGTGTGTGAGAGAGTGTATGTGTGTGTGTGTGAGAGAGAGTGTATGTGTGTGTGTGTGTGTGAGAAAGAGAGTGTATGTGTTTGTGTGTGTGAGAGAGAGTGTATGTGTGTGTGTGTGTGAGAGAGAGAGTGGGTTTTTGTGTGTGTGTGAGAGAGAGAGTGGGTTTTTGTGTGTGTGAGAGAGAGAGAGTGGGTTTGTGTGTGTGTGTGTGAGAGAGAGTGGGTTTGTGTGTGTGTGAGAGAGAGAGAGTGGGTTTGTGTGTGTGTGTGTGAGAGAGAGTGGGTTTGTGTGTGTGAGAGAGAGTGTGTTTGTGTGTGTGTGTGAGAGAGAGTGTGTTTGTGTGTGTGTGTGAGAGAGAACGGGTTTGTGTGTGTGTGAGAGAGAGTGGGTTTTTGTGTGTGTGTGAGAGAGAGAGTGGGTTTGTGTGTGTGTGTGAGAGAGAGTGGGTTTTTGTGTGTGTGTGAGAGAGA
>NC_063332.1:174749949-174753862 GCF_021869965.1 Rhincodon typus
GTGTGTGAGAGAGAGAGTGGGTTTGTGTGTGTGTGTGAGAGAGAGTGGGTTTGTGTGTGTGTGACAGAGAGTGGGTTTGTACAATTTTCACTTCACTACATAAAAGAAAATGCTCACAATGAAACTTAAAAGTGTGTGCACACATTTTGCAAAATGATAACAGCTATGGATAGAGAGATGGTAAAGGACCCAAGACAAACTAAAAATGGCCATTTGTGCAGTTAATTTACATCCCCTGAAAAATGTGTGATTAGAAGGAATATTTATATCTGGTACCTTTAGTATGGGAGCTATGAAGACGGATACACCAGTTAGAATGAAGACTATCGTCCCAGTCACACGCTGCTCCCTGGAAACAAACAGCAGAAGCATTTAGCAAGGTGAGCACTATCACAAACAAAAAAGAGAGTTAACATGAAACTATATTGCATTTCACAAAATAAACTCATTAGGGGGAATGTTATGGAGTTTGCAAGAGTGGGAAATGTGACACGTGGTTGAGTTAATTGGGCAGGATGTGAAACATTGATCTCCTGGTATTGAATTAAGGCCAGCCATGTGTTCATGATGTATCGAGCCTCACAATGTTCTATGGTAGCATCATACATTTAATATATTGGTGATCTGTGAATAACTATTTACATGAATCTGTTTTTTAAAAAGTCTCTGGGGTGAAAACAGTGGCACACACTAATCGCATGATATCTGGCTCACTCACCATCATATAAAGCTGGTAAACAACAGCACACTGTGTGCAGGTCTGTGTAAGGTCAGGGGGTTTCTTGGGGGGGTTAACTCGAACAGAACCAGGGCGTGCAGCCAGGGATCAGACAGTTCTATCGAGGCTCAGCACTGGCGAGGGTCAGTCAGTGCTGAGGAGGAGAGTGGCACAGAGTTTGGGGACATGGAGCATTGGAAGAGGGGTCTAGAACTTAGGTTCGGCCACAGTTGGAACACTGTGTACAGTTCTGGTCACTGCACTATAGGAAGGATGTGGTTGCACTGCAGGGATTGCTGAGGAGATTCACCAGGATGTTGCCTGGGATGAGGCATTCCAGCGATGAAGAAAGGCTGGATAAGATCGGGCTGTTTTCTTTGGAGCAGAGAAAGTGGAGAGGGACCTGATAGAGGTGGATAAGATTATGAGGGGCATGGACAGAATGAATAGAAAGCAACTGCTCCCCTTGGTCAAATGCTCAATTAGAAGGGACATCATTTTAAGGTGAAAGGTAGAAGGTTTAGAGGGGATTTGAGGATTCTTTTTCACCTGGAGAGTGGTGGGGGTCTGGAATGAACCGCCTGGGAGGATAGTTAAGGCAGGAAACCTCACAACCTTTAATAATTATTTAGATGAGTATTTGAAGGGTCATAACATTCAAGGCTATGGACCCGGTGCTGGAAAGTGGGACTAGTGCAGGGAGTAGTATCTTTCTGGTCATACAGACTCAATGGGCTGAAGGGCCTGTTCTGTATGATTTGATGATAGATGGTGGGGTTGTGGACATGTGGAGGCAAAGTGGGCCTGGTGTGGTCAGGTGGGAGGGGTTGGTGGGGACAGACAGTCAAGTTAAGGAAATGAGGAGCTAAGGGCAATGACAGAACTGTCCAGATGTGTGTGTCCATCTCAGGGTGTTTACCTTTTCAGGCTTTGAACTCACCTCCAATATTTCAATTAACGCCCCCCCCCACACCCACACCACCCCTCCCACCCACAGTGAGGCTGCGTTTAGACAATGATCTTTATAAGGCTCAAAACACAGGGCCGGCTGAAACCATCATCCAGCCAAGTCCCACAGAGCAGACAGTGTGACACTCAACAATAACACCATACATTGAGTGAAGAATAAATGCAAAAATAAAACATTGTCGCTTCCACAATAAAAGAAATGTCATTAACCATGTGCTAAATGGCCAACTTCCGCACTGGAACAATCCTGAGAAAGCAGAAGTGGTGCACAGTTCCTGTTAACGACAGCAGAAATGAATGTTTGGATGGGTACACAATCAAGGGACAGATTCAGCCCCTTGGGCCTACTCCACCATTCAATAAGGTCATGATTGTAGCCTCATTCCAAAATTCCCCTGCTCACCTTCCACTCACAAGCTTAACACAAACCTATCTACCTCGGGCTGCTCCCAACAGCTCTTCGGTTGGGAGCCAGGGGGAGAGTTCCAAAGATTTACAACCCTCTGAGAAAATATATTGCCCCATTTCTTTTAAATGGGTGGCCCCTGATTTGTAAACAGCGACCCCTCATCTTCCAAAAGAGGAAACACCATTTCCACTTTTATCCCATCACTTTCCAGCTGGTCAAGATCCCTCAGCATCTCAGATGTTTCAATCAAGTCGCCTCTTACCATGCGAAACACCAGCAGATACAGGCCCAGCCTGACCAACCTTTCTTCATAAAACAACCCACCCCATTCCAGGGATTAGTCTGGGAATCCTTCTCGGAAACTGCTTCCAATGCATTTCCATCCTTTCTTCAGTACGGAGAGCAATGCTGTGTGTGACACTCCAGATGTGGTAATACCAGTTCTCTGTATAACTACAGCCTGCCTCACCCGAGGGAGATTTCCTCTCGCAACATTCAACAGTGACTCAGGCACTGCGGACAAACCTGGCATCCAAAACTCATGGGTTTAAGTGCCGCAGCAGATCCTGGCTGATGACCCACTGAGGGAATGCAGCACTGTTGGTGGTGCAGTGCTCTGGTATACATGCTCATACTGAGGCTCTGTCCACTACATTGGGCGATTGTAAAGGACCCTGTGTGACCTGGGGAGCTCTCCCAGTCCCCCACTAAACCTCTGTCCCAGTCTGAAAGATCTGAAACGGACAGGCTGGTATGACACTGCTGTGTGTGTGTATAGGGTGGGGGTGAGCTCACTGTGCACAATTTCATAGCCGTGGTTCTACACAATAGGAGTTTGAAAGCACAGACTGTCATTCATTTCTGGCCATTTAGTGTTTACGCCTGGACCCTCTGCTGAGGCAGTGGGAGTGCGGAGTGTCCCTGCACTTCCTCACAGCAATCACAGGAAAGATTGCAACCTCCAGGCCTCACATTGGAAGGAAGGAGCAGGCAATACACCTGTACAGAGATAACACGGTGTAGAGCTGGATGAACACAGCAAGCCAAGCAGCATCATAGGAGCTTGGCCTGCTGTGTTCATCCAGCACTACACCTTGTTATCTCAGATTCTCCAGCATCTGCAGTTCCTACTATCTCTGATACAATTTACACCCATACAGAGGCCTAGTCACTTCATTCTGCCTGAGGCTACGCCGAAAGGCAGAGATGGACAGGTTCTGGGCTAACCAGAGTCAGAGGGGGTTGGACAGGGGGAAGCAGAAATGTGCCGGAACCAGACCAGCTATGAACTTAATGAACCGCACAGCAGGCTCGAGGGGCTGAATGGCCTGCTCTGCATTCTGTGTGGTTATAATTCTGCTCTTAGTATCTCCTTCCTGAGAGTTAGTGCCAATCAGATCACTGGGAATACGTCAATGTTAGTGAACCCTTAAGAGGAGCTGTCAATGAGACGATTCCTACCTGACACCCAGAAATTTGGGAAGTTCTCCCGGGGCAGATGTCTCTGTCTCCATCTTCAAGCTGTCGATGTGTGCGATGGAGATCACAGTGGCTGCTACATACCACGGTAACCCCATCACCGAGCAAAGTGCCATCAGGATAGCCACCCAGAAGAGATCAAGGTGATAACCAGCTCCTTTCTGTACAAACAAACCACAAAACATTCCAGGCCACTCATGATGCGATTTCCCCTCAAACGTATCTTTAATCCGTGTAAAATTACAACATGCAAGGGGATTGAAGGTTAGATTGTCGAACTCAATAAAAATAGATGCAAGCATTCAGAAAATTCCCAAGCAATATGGATTCGTCATTTC
>NC_063332.1:174758862-174767298 GCF_021869965.1 Rhincodon typus
CTGAGGGAGTGCCGCACTGTCAGAGGGTCAGTGCTGAGGGAGTGCTGCACTGTTGGAAAGATGTTTTCCTTGATTCTGGGCTGACCTGCCTTCTCCAGTTGATGTGAGAGGCCTTTAGCCTCCTAATGGGGATAAAACGTTACTTGAAGTGCCAGCAAATATTCAACAAGCAGTATTTTAAACAAATGGACAGTAACTTTGTTGATTGCAATTTCTGGGGGTTTGCTGAGTGAAAATTGGCTGCTCTGTTTCCCACAGCTACACTTTGAAAATGCTTTTTTGCCGAAGGGATCTTCTGGGTGATCGTGAAAGATACTAAATAAATTCAGGTATTTTCCTTTGAACTCCCATGATGACTTTAATTTTTAAGGGCAGACATTTATTGATTCCATGCCTCATATCCCTACCTCAGGAATTTATCTCTTGCCAAGGTAGTACAACACATCTCTTAAAAACAGGCTCTATCTACCCTTTCCTCGTGAAGTAGAGGATTGTATTGAGAGTCACTAAGGGACATGCAGCCAAAATTCCACCCCACACCCGCTCTTACTGAAAGGATGACAGGTGGAAGTTGTAAGCATGTGAATAATTGAGGACTACAATTTATTTGAAAAATAAGAATGGAACCAGCTCCTAAAATGTACATTGGGGCAGGAGAGAGAACCTGCTCCTACCTTCCCTCATGCTCCTCACTAATGAGTTCACTCTTTGAGCTGAAAATATACCTGCCAGAAACTCGAATAGGGCACTCCATCATCTTGTTAGGCAGAAGACTTTGTTCTCTTTCATTTCCCATGATCTCATAGCATTCCTGGGCCGTGCCAAACATATATCGAGATTTACAGGGACACACCGGGAGGTTTGCAGGGACAGACCGGGACGTTTACAGGGACAGACTGGGAGGTTTACAGGGACACACCGGGAGGTTTGCAGGGACAGACGGGGAGGTTTACAGGGACAGACCGGGACGTTTACCAGGACAGACCGGGAGGTTTGTCTCCAAAGATAGGAGTCCCATGAAACAGGTGTGGATGCTGAGACTGGCTGTAATGACAATCTCCCAAAGGTATGCACCACAAGAAAACAAACTTCGCTGTGGATGAAGTGATGTCAGCACGTGTGAAAGGTAATCCACAAAAAGGCGAAGGGGAGGTGATGATGTCTGTTCTCTCCCTGTAGCACTGCAAATTTCACCACTTCAAGGATGGGGCTTTGATGGTGGCACAGTGGCTCAGTGGTTAGCACTGCTGCCTCACAGTACCAGGGACCCAGGTTCAATTCCAGCCTCAGGCAACTGTCTGTGTGGAGTTTACACATTCTCCCCATGTCTGTGTGGGTTTCCTTCCATAGACTGGAGATGTGCAGGTTAGGTGGATTGGTAATGTTAAATTGCCCATAGTGTCTGGGGATGTGCAGGTTTGGAGTATTAGCCTTGAGAAATGTAGGGTAGAGGGTTGGGTCTGGGTGGGATGTGCTTTGGGTGTTAGTGTGGGTTGAATGGCCTGTTTCCACACTGTAGGGATTCCCTGTTCTCCTTTAAGAGGCTCCTTGAAACTGAATTTCTGGTGGTCTGTCCTAATGTCTCTTTAAGTGACTCAGTGACAATATTTTGTTTGTTATTAGCCCTGTGAAGCATCTGGGGACATTTTACTGTGATAAGAGGCAATGTAAATGCGAGTTGTTGTTGTCAGGAGGGATGTGAAACAGGCTGGTAACTCAATCTCTCCCCTGGGACCAGTGAAGCTGAAAATCCCAAACACTGATGCAGCGTAGAATAGAAATTTAAATTGAAATAGTTTTAAAGAAGCAAGTTAACAGGATGGGAAAACGAAGCAGAAAGGTCAATGTTTTATAAGGGAAGCAGGTCTAACAGAAGCACTCACTTCTGACGCATGATTAATGAAGAATGGAGCAAGATTTTCAACATTTTCTGATTGTAATTTTGTTTTATTATATTCTGGCTTGTTTTTGAACCTTTAGACTCTATATTCTCCTTCATTTACCTCATTTTAAGTGTTGTTGTTGCCCCTAGATACACAGACCCCTCCCTGATTAATTCACAGATTAGTACAAAAGACCGAAGTAATTTAAACTGGCAATGTGTTTAACAGAGACAATCATTGAGGAAGCATTGTTCCACATAAGGAATTAGGGGTGGGGTGGGGGGGGGCAGGGTGCGGGGAGGAGGAAGAACAGGAGGAGGAGGGGTGTGCTGAGGAAACTCCGAAAGTTAATTCAGTAATAACCAGGGACCGTGTTTGTGCTGCAAGGTCATTGCTCTAACATCGCTCCACCTTTGTGGATCCGGAGGTTGGTGGGGTGGTACGTGAGGACACCTTCCCAGTTTGGCCCCAACCGTGACAATGTCGACATTCAGAACACCCTCGTCCTCACATACGACCCCACCAACCTCCGGATCCAACGCATAATCCTCCGACACTTCCGCCATCTGCAATCCGACCCCACCACCAAGGACATCTTTCCCTCCCCACCTTTATCTGCTTTCCGGAGGGACAACTCTCTCCGTGACTCCCTTGTCTGCTCCACACTCCCCTCCAGCTCCACCACACCCGGCACTTTTCCCTGCAACCGCAGCAAGTGCTACACCTGCCCCCACACCTCCTCCCTCACCCCCATCCCAGGCCCCAAGAAGACTTTCCACATCAAGCAGATGTTCACCTGCACATCTGCTAATGTGGTATACTGTATCCGCTGTTCCCGTTGTGGCCTCCTCTACATCAGGGAAACCAAACGGAGGCTTGGGGACCGCTTTGCAGAACACCTACGCTCGGTTCGCAATAAACAACTGCACCTCCCAGTCGCGAACCATTTCAACTCCCCCTCCCGTTCTGCCAATGACATGTCCATCCTGGGCCTCCTGCAGTGCCACAACGATGCTACCCGAAGGTTGCAGGAACAGCAACTCATATTCCGCTTGGGAACCCTGCAGCCCAATGGTATCAATGTGGATTTCACAAGCTTCAAAATCTCCCCTCCTCCTACCACATCCCAAAACCAGCCCAGCTCGTCCCTGCCTCCCTAACCTGTCCTTCCTCCCACCTATCCCCTCCTCCCATCTCAAGCCCCACCCCCATCTCCTACTACTAACCTCATCCCGCCCCCTTGACCTGTCTGTCCTCCCTGGACTGACCTATCTCCTCCCTACCTCCCCACCTACACTCACCTTTACTGGCTCCATCCCCGCCTCTTTGACCTGTCTGTCTCCTCTCCACCTATCTTCTCCTCTATCCATCTTCTATCCGCCTCCCCCTCTCTCCCTATTTATTTCAGAACCCCCTTCCCCTCCCCCATTTCTGAAGAAGGGTCTAGGCCCGAAACGTCAGCCTTCCTGCTCCTCTGATGCTGCTTGGCCTGCTGTCTTCATCCACCTCTACGCCTTGTTATCTCAGATTCTCCAGCATCTGCAGTTCCTACTATCTCTCAAACACAAAAATATTGTTTCTGAAGAAGGGTCCAGACCCGAAACATCAGCTTTCCTGCTCCTCTGATGCTGCTTGGCCTGCTGTGTTCATCCAGCTCTACACCTTGTTATCACAAAAATATTGTTTCTACTTTTGCTGGCTTTGGAGAAGTATCAATACAGGCCAGGGGCTGCTCTGCTGTGAAGCTAGCACGTGGCTCAGAATAATGCCAACTGCACAGGTTCAATTCCTGCTGTGGTTGGAGTAGACTTGGGACCTGCTCCCTGATTCTGTCCTGCCCACACTTGAGGCGAAGTGGGACCTCATAAGCAGCATAACCAATTGTGTATCTCTAACGGACAACCCCCTTGTGGACTCATTAAGTTCCTACCAGTGCAGCTCAGTATCCCAAAGTGCTTCTAACAGGAGCGTTCCCAAACTAGCTGTGACACTGAACTACATATAAACAAAAACAGAAGTTGATGGAAAAGCTCAGCAGGTCTGGCAGCGTCTGTGAAGAGAAATCAGAGTTAACGTTTCAGGTCCAATGTCCTTTGCTCAGAACTGAGGGTAGCTAGAAAAATTTATGCAGAAGGTAGTGTGGCGGGGAGAGGTGAAGAGTAAACGACAGGTGGAGATAGGTCTCAAGCAAAGAGAAGCGCAGTTAGACAGACAAAGGAGTGGATAAAGATCTGTCTAGGAGGGTGAATAGCTGTTAATGGAGACTGTTAGTGATAATGGCAGCCCATCTGATAACAAGGCCTGGTGTGTGGGGGTTGGAGTAAGGACATTGGAGAGTACAAGCACGAAAATCGTTGAGCTCAATATTGAGTCCAGAAGGTTGTAGAGTTCCCAAGCTGAGCTTCACTGGAACACTGCTGCAGACCTGAGGCAGAGATACTGGCCATGGAGCAGTGTGTAGAAGTGACAGGCAACTGGATGATATAAAGGCAGGTGATTGAATGGTCAGTCAAAGAGATGGGTTTTAAGAAAGTCTTAGAGGAGGAAACAGAGCTGGAGAGGCTGGAGAGGGCATTCCAGAGTTTAGGATGCAGGCAGCTGAAAGCACAGCCACCATTGGTGGGATGATTAAAATCTGGAGTGGACCAGAATCCAGGATTAAAGGAGCATTGAGACCAGAGGGAGTGTCGGGCTAGAGCGGAGTGTCAGTGTCTTTTACTGTGTGGCTAATGACTACTTAAAGTTTCACCAATCTCAGACTGAGTGATTTAAAAAAACTGAGAAATCAGCTTACAACAAATAATTGTGTGTGCGTGTGGAGTGAGACAGCATACAGGTTAGAGATGTGGCAAGTTCACATAACCACTGTTGGCGCAGAAGCAGGAGGTTGAAACAGAAACAATCAGCTGAGGTACATGTGCCTGATTCACTTCTCTCATCGCTGACCATTCACCAAACTGGTCTCTTTTCTGTGGAGTGTAGGATCTCCTGCCTGAAGCTGCACCTCTCCAAGGAGAGGGTGCACAGGAGATTGGGCTTTTCAGGGAAGCAGAGAGGCTGCTGAGGCTGGGATTGTTCTCCTTAGAGTGGAGAAAGTCATGGGGGAGATAGAGATCAAGTGAGTAAGGAGAAACAGTTTCCACTGGTGGGAAAGTTGAAATCCAGATGCTACAGGTTTATAGTTATTGCACAATAACCTGAGGATGAGGTGAGAGTTTATGAAATGCAGTGAGTTGTTGCAATCCACAAACCGCTGCCTGAAAGAGCAGAGGAAGCAAATTCGATGATAACTTTCAAAGGGTGAAAAGGAAAAATATTGCCAGACTTTTGGGGGAAGAGTGTGATGAACTGGCTAAACCATTCAAGGGAGCATGATGCGCTGAATGGCCTGACTCACCAGCACATTTCCAATAAGCACTTGATGCTGACCTTGAGTTTGTGCTCCTTCCTGTTGACGATCACTGCAGTAACTTGTTGGTCCATGAAGATCAGGATGGTGATGAGCAGAGCTGGGAGCCCAGACGCTAGGCATACCCACCAAGGGTTACCGCCAAAGGGTGGTACAACCCAGCCACGGTTTGGACTGGTCGGCTACAACAAGAACAGGAAACGGTGAAGTTGTAGCAGACATCCAGCAGAACAATAACCACTGTCAATAACAGGCATTAGAACAACACATCTACTGTACATCCTGTCAATTCCTAATGGGTGTGTATACCTCCAATAAATAGTACACAGTGGACTGCCATGTGAATGCACATCATACCCTTATCTGAGGAAAGTTAGAATTGGAGGCAGTTCAGAGGAGATTCACTCGGCTGATCCCGGGTATGGAGGAGAGTCTTATCAGGAGAGGTTGAGTAGGTTAGGCTTGTACTCATCGGAATATTTGTGAAGCTGCAATGGTAATGTCACTGGCCTAGTAATCCAGAACTCCAGGCCAACATTCTGAGGACGTAGGTTCAAATTCCACTGTGGCAGATGGTGAAATTTGAATTCAATGAAAATTTGTAATTAAAAAGCTTTGTCTCATGGCAACCACTGCCAATTGTTGTAAAAACTCATCTGGTTCAGGAATGCCCTTCAAGGAAGGAAATCTGTCATCCTTACCCAATCTGGCCTACACGTGACTCCAGACCCACTGCAATGTGGCTGACTCCAGGTTGCCCTCTGGGTACTTTTGGATGAGCAATAAATGGTGATACTCACAACCCATGAACAAATAAAAAATATTTACAAGAATTGATAGGTGACCTTATGGAAACATTGTAGACTCTTAGAGAACTTGACAGGGTAGATGTAGAGAGGTTGTTTCCCCTTGTGGGAGAGTCTAGGAACAGACGGCATCATCTCAGAATAAGGTATCTCCCATTTCAGACAGAGATGAGGAGGAATTTCTTCTCTCAGAGAGGAGTGAATCTGTGGAGCTCTTTACCACAGAGGGCTGTTGGGGCTGGGTCATTAAGTATATTCAAGGCTGTGATGAAGGGATTTTTGTTGAGAAAGGGAATCCATGGTTATGGGTAAAAGGCAGGAAAGTTGAGTTGATCATGATCAGATCAGCCATGATCTCAGTGAATGGCGGATGGGCTGAGCGATGCCATTTCTTATGTTGTTATTTGAACAGTGCATCATCAACAGATTAAAGCCAGGGCGCAAGGTCAGCAGGGTGAGGATCCTTGAAACTGTCGTGTAGTAAATGGAAGGAAAGCAGCCCAAGTCAGTGGCAGGTGATCCCAAAGCTCAAATCCAGGCTTGAATTCAACAGGATAGGACAAAGGGGGCACTCTGCAGGGACCATCGGTTTGTCATCTGCTCTCGCTCAAAGGATGTTACCAGTGGGGATGAGGAAGTGAGGAGAGATTACAACCCTAATCCTAATCCTGTATTGAGCCTGTACACATTGCTGTACCTTGGGTCAGGATGTAAATGAATTGGTGTGGACCTCAAACCTCTAAAGAGCTTTGGAGTTCAGTCCCTGAGTCTGTTCTCCCATTCTGTTATAATCATCTTTATTGGAATTTCATTTACTGTCCTTAATTCTTACCCTCATCTAATAAGGAGTTATCAGTCTGAAGTTTTGAAATTCCCATTGACCCTTCCCCCATTCTCATGTCTCAACAGCTATTTAGGGAGAGGGTTTAAATTGTCACTCCCTAAGGTGTGAACAAATGCACCCTGACATCACTCCTGAACACCCTGCCTTGAAGTTTAAGGTCCTTCCCCTTTCAATCTGCCCTCCACCCCCTCCCCCCACAGGAAATAAATTCTTTTTATTGACACAATAAAATTCCAGTGATCATTTTAAACACTTCAATTAGATTCCCTCCCTTCACCTGTGACAAGGGAATGAAAGCACAGTCAGAAATACCTGACCTCAAAAAAGCCAAGTTGGGAAAATCCAACTGAAGTTTGCTATTTGTTTACATTAATCACAGAATTGTTAGAGCACAGAAACAGGCCATTCTGCCCAACCTGTCTGCAGTAGCTCTCCAAATGAGCAACGCCAGTCTCTGACTTTTCTTCATAACTCTGAACATTCTTGCTCTTCAGGTAATAATCCAATTCCCTCTTGAAAGGCATGATTAGACTGCCTCCATCACACTCACAGGTAGCTCCTTCTAGATTCTAACCACTCGCTACATGAAGATGTCTCTCCTCGTGTCTCTACTGCTTGCTTTTTTGCCAAGCGCAATAATCTTTGTTCCCTGGTTCACAGTCTTGCTACCAATGAGGATAGTTTATCCCCTATTTACTCTGTCTAAAACCCTCATGATCTGGAACAGTCCTCTCAACTTTCTCTCCTCTAAGGAAGCATTCCAACCTTCTCCAATCCATCCATTTACATGAAGATCTTCATTCTGCTTGCACCCTCCCTACGGCCTCCACATTTTTTTAAAGAGTGGGGCACGAAACTGGGCCCAATTCTCCACCTGAGGCCCTAACAATGGGATTTTTTTGGTGAGTGTGTGTGTCTGTGTCTGTGTGATTGGGAGAGTTAGCCAGGCTCAGGAGTTCAGGATCCAGCCTCATGGTGCTCCTGTAGTTGCGGGGCTGATCCACATGGTCACTCCAATTAGGATTGGACTAAGGCCAAGTGCTTCCCCATCTTGGCACCTCGTACCAATCAGTTAATGTGTTAATGGTTTTCCTGCTTCAGATCTGACTGAATCCAACTCCTGAAATCAAGGTGAGAAAGGATGTGAATTTACATCGTGCTTTTCATCATGTCAGTGCTCAGAGACAGCTGCTCTGACCGTGCAGCACTCTCTGAACTGCACTTGGTCTGTCAACTCAGATTCTATACTTCGAGTTTCTGAACTGCATTTTGAAACCACACTTTTCTAACTCAGATGATGTGAATGTTACCACCAACTCTCCCAATTAAGCCATTGAGGAAACAGTTAAGGTTAGGGTTAGGGTGAGGGCTGGGGTTGGGGTTAAGATTAGGGTTAAGTGTTGGGGGTAGGGTTAGCGTTAGGGTAAGAGTTACGGTTAGGATTTGGGTTGGGGTAGGGGTAGGGTTAGGATTTGGGTTGGGGTAGGGGTAGGG
>NC_063332.1:174767308-174772222 GCF_021869965.1 Rhincodon typus
GGGTAGGGTTAGGATTTGGGTTAAGATTAGGGTTAAGGGTTGGGGGTAGGGCTAGCGTTAGGGTAAGGGTTATGGTTAGGATTTGAGTTGGGGTAGGGGTAGGGTTAGGATTTGGGCTAGGGGTAGGGTTAGGGTTTGGGCTAAGATTAGGGTTAAGGGTTAGGGTTAGGTGTAGGGTTGGGTTGGGTCTAGCAATAGGACGAGGATTGGGTTAGGGTCTGTGTTAGGGCTAGCGTTAGGATTAGGGTTACAGCAAGGGTTAGTGTTTGGGTTGGTTTAGAATTCGGATTATGGCTAGCTTTAGGGTTAGGGCTAGTTTTAGAGTTAACATTCTTGTTGGCAAAACAAACAAACACAACTTCTCATAATGAGGAAGGATTTTAATAGGTTCAAAGAGCACTAACTGTGTCTACTGGCAGGTCAATCCATAACCAGAGGATAGAGATTTACACTGACTCACCAAAATATCAGAGAAGGAGTTTTTTACACAGCGAGTTGTTGAAATGAGGAGTATGTTGCCAGGTATGCTGTGTGGGTTCAGGGGTGTGGGGGTCCAGTGTGGAAGCAAATTCAATAAAAGGACCTGTTGTAATGTGGTGTGCTGCCCAGTGTTGGCACCTTGTTATATTCTGGTGCCTATCTACTGGTGGATTGTGCCTGGTAGAGCGTGCTGCCACCAATTCCCCTTCCCCTGCTCGTCTCAATGGGACCTAACCAGCCAATCTGATTCGGGGACAGTGTCTGAGAGATAATACTATCCAGGACACTAGGGAGATCTCCCCCAGCTCTTCCAAATAGTGACCATGGGATGGCCAGTAGTCTGTGGTGGAGGACAGGCCATGAGCAAGAGTCAGCAGAGAGCAGCAGTAACTCAGCACAGGGTACTTTAACTCGGAGACAGCCAAACTTTGACTAACGAGAGAGAGAAAAGATCATGCATCTCCATGAGGGGATTACAGCCAACTGCCTGAATGTCAAATTGCTCGACTCTCCACACGAGCTGTGTTACCGATCAGAATGGGCAGAACTTCAGCTTAGCACGTAGATTAACCCTTTCATATCCATGACCTGATAATCAGTAACTCTGAAAGAGTTCTGAGGAAGGGTCACCGGACCCAAAACGTTAACCCTGTTTTCTCCTTCACAGATGCTGCCAGACCTGCTGAGCTTTTCCAGCAGCTTTGTTTTTGTTGTTGTTGTTGTTAACTCTGAAAGAGGAATTGGCTAAACAGTTGAAAATGAAAAACGTGTTAGTAGCCCTGGCAAAGAGCAATAATGGGCTGAGTGGCCTCATTCTCTGCTTATGATATAGTGAAAGATCACATTTGGAGAACAAGTTGGCAACACAGAATGGAAGTTCTGCAAAATGGTTAAGTCAGACTTATTTGGTTCTTTGTAGTAATTGCTCGGCTAAAAAGCTGTGCACGCCCATATCATTTTATATCCCCCAGACTGCAGTATGTATCATCCCCAATTTCCAATCCTACACCTATGGGCTAACATGCTGTGGAATACATACGCCATAAAAAGTTTGATAAAACACAACACAGCTGGCGGATTCAAAGGGACCAGTTTACTGAGGGAAATTGATTTGGAGAAATATGGTTTCAACTCAGAAGGCAAAATGAAGGCAGGGAGAGGGAATAAGTCTCCCATTTATAAGGAATAAGATGGCAAAGAATTATATGATTGACAAACCTTGAACTCGCTTGGCACTATAAGCTTTGGTGTATCAACTCCAACCAGAGCGTCAAGTCCACAGAACAACAGAATGGCAATGATGATGGCAAAGTCACTTATCAGTTTCCGAATCTGATGGGGAGAGATAAAAAAAGACATGGATTAATGATATGTCCCACACACAACAAACACTAACCTAGCTTGCAACCCCCACTTGCCATGAAAGAATATAAAGGGTATCCCAACACCAGTTAGTGAAAGGACAATTCACCTTCTGAGATGTTTGAGACTTTTCTCAGTCATAAATTCTTTCCTTATCTGAGAGACTGTAGTACTGGCAGACCTAAAGAAATCTCAATGGAACTACAGAACAATTCTTAATTTTGGGGTTCTTGAATCTAGCCTTTCACTTTAAATTAAACCGTGCGAACTTTGTTCTGCTGGTGAGATATTCCTGAAAGTTGCATTCATTTTAAATCACATTGCACGATCAGAAGGTCTTACACATCAGACATGGCTCAGTGAATAGCAGTGCCTTGTTGGGTTGGTTTTCAGGCTAACACTCTGAGTGCAACACTGAGGGAATGCTGCACTGTTGATTAAACACTAAACCAAGGTGTCATCTCTCTTCCCTATTGCAAGTAAAAATCTCCCATGGCCACTATGTGGGAGAGCTGGGGGAGATCTCCCTGGTGTCCTGGACAGCATTTACCTCTCAGTAGGTGTCACAGAATCAGATTAGCCTGTTAGTGCCACTTTATGGTTTGTGGGATCTTGCTGTGCGCAGATTGCTTGCTGCACTCACAACATTGCACAACTTCAGAACACTCTGTTGATTATAAAACACCCCGAAGTACCATCGGAGCGTATTATGTAATGAACCTCCTCGAGGTGAGATGGTGGGCTATTGGTAATGTCACCGGTTCAGTAATCCAGAACCCCAGGCTAATGCTGGTGGACACAGATTTGAAACCCACGATGGCAGACAGGAAATACTATACTCAATAAAAATCTGGAAATGAAAGCCAGCCTAATGGTGACCATGTATTGTAAAACCAATTTGATTCACTAAAGCCCTTTAGAGAAGGAAATCTGCCATCCTTACTCAGTCTGGCCTACATGTGACTCCAGACCCACAGCAATGTGGTTGGCTCATTACTGCCATCTGAAATGGCTCAGGAACAGGATCAGTTCAACAGCAGATAGGGACGGGCAACAAATTCTGACATTGTCAGCAACACCTTTTTTAATACATTCACAGGATGTCTAGGCCAACATTTATGGCTCAGCCCTAATTGCCCAGAGGGCACTTAATAGTCAAGCACATTGCTATGGGTCTGGATGTGGGTCTTCCAGTGCTACTGAAGACAGAAGCAAGAGTGGGTCATTTGCTCCTTCGAGACTGCTACACCATTCACTCTGATCATGGCTGATCATCGAGCTCAATGCTGTCATCCCACCCTCCCCCTCTATCATCTTAATCCCTTTAGCCCTAGGAACTATACCTTCTTGGAAAACATTTAATATTTGGCCTCAACTGTTTTCTGTGACAGAGAATTCCACAGGCTCCCCACTTTCTGGGTGAAGACATTTCTAAAAGGTTTACCCTGTACCCTCTAACTCTCTGTGCATTTACCCTGTCTAGTCCTGTTAGAGTTTTATAGGTTTCTATGAGGTTCCCCCTCATTCTCCTAAACTCCAGTGAATACAATCCTAATTGACTTGATTTACAATGGAGTTGGGCAATCTCAATGTGAAAGATACAGCCTAATAAGAGGACTCCACCAGTATCCCAGCCCAGTTTTTTTTCCTTTATTCATTCACAGGATGAGGGCGTTGCTGGCCAGGCTGCATTTGTTGCCCATCCCTAATTGCCCAGAGGGCAGTTAAGAGTCAACCACATTGCTGTGGGTCTGGAGTCACGTGTAGGCCAGACCAGGTAAGGATGGCAGTTTCCTTCCCTAAAGGACATTAGTGAACCAGATGGTTTTTCCCAACAATTGACATTGGATTCACGGTCATCATTAGATTCTTAATTCCAGATATTTATTGAATTCAAATTCCACCGCCTGCTGTGGTGGGATTCGCACCCAGGTCCCCAGAACATTATCTGGGTTTCTGGATTAACAGTCCAGCGATAATACCACTAGGCCATTGCCTCCCTAAGTAAGACAGCTCTGACAGCAAATGGAATTTCCACTCACGTTTCGAGTTGCAGATTGCTCTTGCTGAGATGCCATTAGCTAATTATCATTGCCCTTCTCTCGCTCATCTGGCATTCCCATTCCAAGTCTCTGGTTTCACATGATTTGTGTATCCTAGTCAACCCTGTCTCTGGTAACCATCGGAGGATGTTGGGAGGGAGGCTTGTTCAGTTTTTGTTACTAATGATAGGAAAAGTTTATACAGCAAGATTCGCGCCCTGCAGGAACAAGGCAGTGAGCTCGAGAACAAAACTGCTGGAAAATCTAGCCATGAAGCAGAATATTTGGAGTGGAGCAAGGGAGGAGCCAATCTAAAATTACTAAACTTTAAAAAAAAATGAACAAAGTACAACGTTGGATAAAATCAATGCAACTAAAGTGGATCCAAGATTGGAACATGGTTCATGAGAAACAATCTAATGGAATACGAGTGAGGAGGACATTCCTACAGTCCTGTGTGGATTGGATACACTGAGCTGAGGTTAGATTCTGCTACCTCACACAAACTGGGGAAGGGTTAAAATCAAGTGAGCTGTATTGGTGTCCCATGATTAAATATAATGTGCCAGAGACCCTGAAAATATCATCTGCAAACACTCTTCACACTGTGTCCCATGTCCCCAGAGTCAAATGTTTTTCATATATCACCTTTTAGGTAACTAAATGCCCCATGGTGCTTGACAGCAAAATTTGACACCCAACCACTTAAGGAGGACCACAAGCCCAGGAAATGGTATTGATTTTCACTTTTAACTTTTGGTTTTGAGGTTTTAATGCTTAAAAAGGTTTAAATTCCTGGGGTCAGGAGCCAGGCAGCTGAAAGCATGACCACCAAAGGTGCAGCAATTAAAATCTTAGATGCTCAAGAGGCCAGATTTACAGAAGCACAGAGGTTTGGGAGGGTGGTGTATCTGGGGAGATTACAGAGATAGGGGCCCCAGAGGGATGGAAATGTTTAAATACAAGGCTGTGCTTAAGTGGGGGCTGATATAGGTCAGTGACCATAGGGGAGTAATGGGTAAACATGGCT
>NC_063332.1:174772232-174796549 GCF_021869965.1 Rhincodon typus
GTGACCACAGCGGAGTAATGGGTAAACATGGCTGTATGTGAGTTATGCCAAAGGCAGTGGAGTGTCAAATTTACAAAGGGCAAAATTTAGGAGGCAATATCCAGACAACGGGCTGCCAATTGGCAAGTAATATGTGTGCCACATAAATGCCAGGCAATGACCACCTCCAATAAGACAGAATCTGAATATCACCCCTTGATGTTCAATGATGTTACCATCACTGAATCTCATACCGTCAACATCCTTGGGGGTTACTGTTGATCATAAACTGAACTGGACTCACCACATAAACACAGCGGCTACAAGAGCAGGCTTGAGGTTTATAATCCTGCAGTGAGTAACTCACCTAACTTCCCAAAACCTGTCCCACCATCTACAAGGCACAAGGCAGGAGTGTGATGGAATACTCCCCACTTGCCTGGATGAGCGCAGCCCCAACAACACTCAAGAAACTTGATACCATCCAGGACAAAGCAGCCGCTTGATTGGCACCACATCCACAAGCATCCACTCCCTCCACCACCGACGCTCAGTAGCAGCAGTGTGTACTATCTACAAGATCCACTGCAGAAATTCACCAAAGATCCTCAGACAGCACCTTCCAAACCCATGACCACATCCTTCTAGAAGGACAAGGGCAGCAAACACATGGGAACATCGCCCCCTGCAAGTTCTCCTCCAAGTTAGTCGCGATCCTGACTTGGAAATATAATCACTGTTCCTTCAGTGTCATTGTGTCAAATCCTGGATCTCCCTCCCCGACAGTTCCAAACACCCCAAGAATTGCAGCAGTTCAAGAAGGCAACTCACCGCCACATCAAGGAGCATTTAGAGATGGGCAATAAATACTTGGCCATGACCATACCCCATGAACAAATAAGAACAGTGCGCATATTGGAGTAAGTCAGTCTCAGGCTAATGAAGGCGTAAATGAGAGTTTCTGAAGTAGCTCAGCCGACGGGGGAATGCAGCAGGATGTCACACAGATTTGGAAATTGGTTGTGCTAGAGACAGTGTGGATATTTGGTCAGGAGCTCATCTCAGATTTGAATATGACATTGCGGCTGTGAAGAATCTCATTTAAAATCAGGCAGTTGCCGGGAGAGTTGGTTGATCTGTTGGAGACTGAAGTCAATAGCTTTGGTCTTCTCAATATTTAACTGGAGAGTCAAAATTTGTTCCCTGTTAGGAGTCATAAACTCATTCCATTCTACTGCCTGGGCCCTAGGCTCTGGATTCCTCTCCCTAAAACTCTCTGCCACACTAACCCGTTCCCTCCTTTAAGGTTATCTCTTTGACCAAGGTTTTGGTCATCTGCCTTAATGTCCCCTCATGTAGCGTTAAATTAGAACCAGGTTTCAGTGTGGTAGTATTCTAGTGAAATGCTTGAAGAACATTTTATCTGGGGGTGTGGGGAGGGTGGCATGGGGTAAAGTGATTGAGCATGAAATCCAGGCTAATGCCCTGGGAAAACTGGTTCAAACAGTAGCTGGTGAAATTTAAATTTAATTAAGAAGAATCCAGAAATGAAAGCCTGTCTCATTTGCAATGATTATAAAACTGTCATTGATTTTTGTAAAACGCCACTTGACGCATTAATGCTCTTTAGGGAGGGAAATGTCATCCTTACCCCGTTCTGGCCTACATGTGACTCCAGACCCACAGCAATGGGGTTAACTCTAAATTACTCTTGGAAATGGCTCATTGAGACCATGTGATTCAGGGGCTTTTACCTTGTCAGCCATGGTCCCATCCTACAGAATAATGTTTTTTATTAAAAGACTAAATTAAAGATGCAATGAAAATGCAGTTTATGCATTTGCAGTAGGTTGCTTGGGGCATTTTATTGAGAGAAACCCTGGAGCATTCCTCTCAGGGGTCATGTCTGTGCTGCCCCCATTTCTTAAAGTGCATAGAATAGAATCCCTACAGGGTAGAAACAGGCCATTTGGCCCAACAAGTCCACACTGCCCCTCTGAAGAGCATCCCACCCAGACCCATCCTTCTATAACCCACCTAATCTGCACATCCCTGAATACTGTGGGTAATTTCCTATGGCCAA
Source organism: Rhincodon typus (assembly GCF_021869965.1). NCBI lineage: Eukaryota > Metazoa > Chordata > Chondrichthyes > Orectolobiformes > Rhincodontidae > Rhincodon > Rhincodon typus. Next base: position 174,774,295 of record NC_063332.1, read on the forward strand.
TCCACCCTAGCCTATACATCTTTGGACTGTGGGAGGAAGCCAGAGCACCCGGAGGAAACCCACGCAGACACGGGGAGAATGTGCAAACTCCACACAGTTACCTGAGGCTGGAATCGAACCCGGGTCCCTGGCACTATGAGGAAGCACTGCTAACCACTGAGCCACCGTGCTGCCCTAAAAGTTAAAACCAGGCAGGGGGAAGGGGGAGAGAATCAGGAAACTACAAGAAGCACTGCAATTTTTGGCCGTGGGTTTCTCATAGATTTCCTGACCTCGGGACTGCATTGCAACCCTCGCACGTCTGCCCTTCCTCTACCAATTGGCTCAGCAGTTTGATTAAAATTAGCTCCCAAGTTGTTAGATTGAAGCTGAAAGCCTGTGAACAATGATGGAGTGCTCCAGGCTGTCGCTGGTGGTCAGGCAGCTTTGGCAAACTCAGAAAAGGATGCTTCACAAAGCTGCTGCGAGGCTTCCCTGGCAACGGAGGGTAGGAGCCTCATGGGTTTCTGTGTCCAGCCAGTTAAAGAGCCGTGTGCTCAAATTTCAAAGCGCTATCTTCACATTGACTGCCTCTGCTGCAACAATACCAGGAGTTAATGTAACTCACCCCAGCCCTTCTGTCAGCCAGGACTGCCCAAATTAACACCCAAAATTCACCAGGACACTCGCTTTGTTTTGTTTCAGTCTCACAGAATATTGCAGCTGATGATGAGTGTTCACACCCCGAACTCTCAGTTTTACTTCATGTTCTGAGGAAGGCTCACTCGACCCGAAATGTTAACTCTGTTTCTCTCCCTATGGATGCTGCCAGCCCTGCTGAGTTTTCCCAACAATTCCTGTCTTTGTTTCTGATTTCCAGCATCTGCTATTCTTTGGTGTTTTTGGATTTTACTCCAGCGATGGGGAACTCGAGTCAGGTCCCAGACCTGGCCATGGGGAGGGGGTGGGTGTGGGTTAGGGTTGGGGTGGGGGTTTAGTCGCTGATGGAGCTTTTGACTGGGCGCAGCCCCTAATCTGGTGTCACAGCAGTACGACAGGCTCCTGAAACTGAGGGATCTACCAGAGTTCCTGTAACCTGAGAGAAACAGCTGGGGGTGTGGGGTAGGTAACTGATAGGGACCTTCGACATTCAGCCCCTCGAGCCTTGCTATACAGGAATCTACCTACTGCGAGCTTAAGAATCTGTGGAATTCCCCGCCCAGTGAAGCGGTTGAAGCTACCTCGCTGAATGTTTTTAAGGCAAGGCTAGATAAATTTTTGAACAGTAAAGGAATTAAGGGTTATGGTAAGTGGGCGGGTAAGTGGAGCTGAGTCTCAAAGATCAGCCATGATCTTATTAAATGGCGGGGCAGGCATGAGGGGCCAGATGGCCTACTCCTGCTCCTAGTTCTTATGTTCTTATGTAATCCTCAAGAATTCTGCTTTCAACCACGTTTTCAGGAGGAGAGTTCCAAAGATTTGTGAGCCCTGAGAGAAAGACACATCCCTTCGCCTCTGTTCTGAAAGGGGTGGTCCCTGATTCTTAAACAATGACCTCTAATTCCTCATTCACCCACATGAAGAAACATTCTCTTCACATGAACTCTGTAGAATCCGAAACGTTTTAATCAAGTCAGCCTGCCTCTTCCAGCAGATACAAGCCAGGCCTGTCAATCTTTCCTCATATGAGAATCCACCCATTTTAGGCATTCCCAGTCTGTTAAACCCTATCTGAACTGCCTCTAATCCATGAACACCTTTCCTTAAATAAGGAGACCAAACTGCACATAATACTCCAGGTGTGTTCTCACAATATTGTGTGTGGCTGAGACAAAACATGCCCAATAAAGAGGAGAAGGAGCACCCAGACCATCGTCAATGGTGATGGTGGGGGATCATAGAATCTTACAGTGTGGAAACAGGCCATTCGGTCCATCGAGTTCACACTGACCCTCTGAAGAGTATCCCACCCAGACCCATCCCCATTCCCTATCCTGCAACCCTGCATTTTCCACGGCTACTCCACCTAACCTGTACATCCCTGGATACAATGGGCAATTTAGCATGGCCAATTCACCCTAACCTGCATACCTTTGGACCGGAGGCTGAAGGTGGGAATAATTCTGCACCCATACGGGCATTCAGGACCTGGAGTTCTGGATATAAACATTCCCCCTTTCTCATTCCCGGTGCCTGACTCCCAGGCATTCCATTGGGAAACTGGAATATCCCAGTCTAGATTCAAATCTCTGCTGCCTATGTTAACTCACACCCAATGCCATACTCTTATCTGATTTGTGCTTGCTGGCTCCTGGTCAAGTAATGTCTTCATTTTAAAGTTCTCAGCCCTGTTTTCAAATTCTTTCATGGCCTTGTCCCTCTTTGTCTCTGTAATTCCTTCCAGACCAATGCATCTAAAAGTAGTAAGGTTTGGATCCATGCTCTCCATGGTCTGCTGCACTTAGCATGGGTTAGAGGGACAGCTCATCATCAGGCAAACCACTTGATCAGGGACTGGACTGGTGTAAATGTTGTCCTCTTGTTCCACTTTCATTTCTTTGCATGTTTTGCCACACCCATTCTTACCCAACATCATTCCCTTTAGTCCTTGGAGAATAACTCATCTGCCAAATCTCCTGCCTTCCACCCTATCATAGACTTTCCTTTTGTCCTAGTCCCATCCACCCCTTTGCTCAAAACCCATTACGTTTCTCGTTGCTCCTAGTTCTGACAATAGGTCATGGCCAGAAATGTTTAACTCTGTCTCCACAGAATTAACCAGACCAGCTGAGCTTCTCCAATGCTGCGGATTGTACTTAGGTTAGCAGCAACTTACAGTTGCCTACCAGATGAGAGCACCATCATGTCTTCACCATCATGTCAACATCCAAATGGTGACCACTGGTCTGTTCATTTTCTGCTCCCATTGCAGCGCAGGTTAAGCAGTTTACTGAGCGAAAGACATCAGGAGTGGATGGTTCTGACTTACCGTGGTGGGGAAATACGGGCTGGTTTTGAAGTTCTTCAGTGTCATTGAGCAGGAGTAAGTGCCGAGGAAGAGGATGAATGACATCAAGGTGACATCGGGGACGAAGCCACAACTTGTACCAACCACCGTCCCACCATACTTCAGGCAATCTGTCTTCGACAGCAACGACCAATCGAGGCTCATGTTCTGGGGAGAGAAGAGAAACACACTCACTGTTCTGGAACTCTGTGTCATAACTGAGAAGTGCAACATTTGTTTTTCCAGTCATGCTGTGAGTTTTTCACAAGGTGGAGTGCTCCATGTGCAGTCTAACCATTGCTCTATACAAATGACAGGGTCACAGAATTGTTACAGCACAGAAGGAGACTATTCAGCCCATAAGTCTGCACCTGTACCATTATCTAGTGCCGATCTCCTGTCTTTTCCCCATGTCCCTGCACACTATTTCTATCCAAATAACCATCCAATTTCCTCTGGAATGCCTTAATTGTACCTGCCTCTACCACATTTCCAGGCAGTGCATTCCAGACCCTAACTAACTACTGCATGAAAAAATTTATTCTCACATTGCCCTTGCTTTGTTTGCACTTCACTTAAATCTATATTCTCTCATTTATTTTCCTTTACAAGTGGGAAATAAGTGAGTCTATCCAGCTCGTTCATGATTATGTAAACCTCGAACAAATCTCCTCTCAGCTGCCTTGCCGCTGAGGGGAACAGTCCTGATGTATTCAATCTATACCCTGATCCAAGCTGTATATGGCTCCCATTTCTCACACACTTATCCGTATTGAATTTTGTTTCCGATTTACCAGCTCATTCTGCAAGTTCATTAACATCTTGTTGTATTTTGTTACGCACTTCCTCTGTGTTAACTTTATGCCACATTTATGTCACCTGCAAATTTTGACATTTCCTTGAAATTCTTGAGTCAAATTGTCACTGTATAGGGTGAACATCAATAGTGTCAGCTCCAACCCCTGAATACCACTTCCCTTCCTTTCCAGTCTGAGTAACTTCATTGAACTCAAAATCTACACTTCCTCTTTATTTTATCGTAGACCCCTGTCCCTATCTTGACATTTTCTCACACTGTGCACAAGTCTCCCATGTGTTACCCTGATAAAGGCTTTTTGGAAATCCAAATATATTGTATCTGTTGCATTTCCCTTCTGTAGCCATTTTCTTTAAACAATTCAACAGGTTGGTGAAGAGTGACCTTCTTTCTTCAAATCCATGCTAACTATTCCTTATTGTATTTCCAGCTTCTAGATCTTTTTCTATGATATGTTTGGATAAAGAATCACATAATTGTTATGTCACAGAGAGAGGCCATTCAGCCCATTCCTCCTGCTCCTGTTGTTCCCTAGTGGATCTCTCCAGACTTATCCCATATCTCTGCACACTATTCTCATCCAAATAATCATCCAATTCTCTCTTGATTGCTTCAGTCGAATCTCCCTTCAACACATTTCCAGGCAGTGTATTCCATAACTATTAATTACTCTTAACTAATTACTAACTACTCCTAACTAATTACTAATTACTCCTAACTAAGTACTAATTACTAACTACTACTAACTAATTACTAACCACTCCTAACTAACTACTACTAATTACTAACTACTATTAACTAATCATAACTGCTTGCCGAGTGAAAAAGTTTATTCTCACATCATCCTTGCTTCTTTGGCACCTCACTTTAAATCTATGCCCTTCTTGTTTTTGCTCAGCTTCTCCCCACCTACTCTATCCAGCCCGTTCATGATTTTGAAAGCGTCTGTCAAATTTCCCCTCAGCCTTGTCTCTCCAGGCGAACAGTCCCAACATCTTCAATCTGCCCTCATCAGAGATGTTCCTCATTCCCGGAGCCATTATTGTAAATTGCTTCTGCACTCTCTTCAGTGTGTTCATACCCTTCCTATAATGCAGCACCCACAACTGTACACAATACTCCAGCTGAGGTCTAACAAGTGTCCTAAAGAAGCTCAACAAATCAATAGAAAATCTTAGTAGACCAGTGTGAGTGTGCTAGATATAGCTCACTGTGTAACTCAGGCCTGAGTCACAAGGTTCAAGTCCCACTACAGAGGCTGGAATACACAGTGCAGAAAGACTTGGCTCTCCAAGTGCCAGTACTGAGAGCCTGCTGCACAGTTGAAAGATGCAATGTTTCAGACGAGATGTTAAATTAAAATCTCATCTAATCCGTCAGGTGGTCCTAAGGGGTACAGTAAACAGTATTTCAAAGAAGAGGAGGAAATGTTCTCCAGGGAGTGCCAGGACAATTTTGTAATTTTCAACAAACAGCTAAGAAAACACATTTAACGAAGTGTGGAGCTGGAGGAACACAGCAGGCCAGGCAGCATCAGAGGAAGAGGAAAGTTTCAGGTTGGGAACCTTCTTCAGAAATTTCTTTCTGAAGAAGAAGGGTCCCGACCCCATGCGTCAGCTTTCCTGCTCCTCTGATGCTGCCTGGCCTGCTGTGTTCCTCCAGTTCCACACTGTGTTATCTCTGACTCCAGCATCGGCAGTTCTTGCTATCTCTAAGAATACAGATTGTCTGGTTGGCATCACTGTATCTTTGTGGGATCTCACTGCGCACAAACTGGCTGCTTCATTACTTGTATCAAAACAGTGGCTATGCATCAGACAGACTTCATTGGCCATGAACAGCTTTGGGACATCATGAGGATGTGAAACGTGCTATGGAAATAGAAGTTTGCTTCTAATTTTGACATCTGAACCGATATCTCATTAATATGTGCTGGTATTAAACACAGACTCATCAGGATGGTGTGCTAACCCAACACACCATCTTCAGGTCACCATAACATCGGGAAGTAAACTGAAACTGGGAATTCACTCTAAAATTCAGAGAGCTAATTCACTACAGCTGGCTCATCCCTTCAAGGTGTCCCAGAAACAACAAAACCCCATTCACTGGCATAACGATGACCTCATGCAGTAGGGGACAAGGCCCTGGTGGATGTTTCCCTGTGATTTCCTGGTGTGCACATTCACAGCTGAGGTGACTACATCAGCCACGGGGCTATTCACACACCCCAGAAGTTGGCCTGTCCCACTCCACACGAAGGGGCAAATTCCCAGTGAGAACTTCCACCTGCCCCTGGAATATTTGACGGAGGAAGTTGAGAGATCCTCCTTTTCTCTTCCTCCTCCACTGCTCGCTTTCTGTCGTCAACTGCAAGTTCCCTCAGAGAGAAAGAGATGCAGTTGTGTCCTGTGCGAGCAAATTTGTCTTATGTTAAGGCCTCTGTAATCCCTGGCACTTGGCCAAGTTAGATCAAAATTCCTGTCACATCACTGATTCAAATGACTCTGTAAATCTCTGTCAAACTGTCAGGGGAGCAAAGGCCACGAATTCTTTCCTCAGTAATTCAGATAGTTCATTGAAAAGCAGGAACGTTACAAACTAAGAGGGAGTGGTGAGTGTCCTATGGGGAATGTGATTAATACTTCTGCAATGGGCTAATTCTGGGCTTTCGTAGTCTACCTATCTTACTCAATATGGCTTTGTTGAGTTCTTCATTAAATGATTCAATAGGCAGCAACTTGTGTTACTTGATCTCTAAAAGTATATTCCAACCATCATTATTAGTCTCATCAACAGAAAGATCTCCTGTACGATTATATGAAGCCTTTGTTCCGCGGACTCCCCGTGTATCTGATGTAATTGGCAACTATGGGCAAGCATCTGCAAACAAGGCTCGTTTGTATGATTTAATTTTTGTTGTTATTACAGTAACATGAGTAGGAAGATGAAAATCTAATTTGGGGTGTGCAGCAGAAACCCAATCAGAAGCCAACAACGCTCATCATAAAAAACTGTTTATGAATGGGATCCACCGGCCATTCACAAAACAGAACGACTCCCCGATAGAGGTCGCATCTCAAGGTGAACCCAGGGCCTGAGTAGCTGCGTGGGTCTCAGACTCGGATATCACTGGGAAGGGGGTACAATACTGAGGCACCGGAATCATCCTGCAACTAACCAGTATATGCTGCCAACACCGAGATAACTGGCAATGGTGGCCAATTGCATTTGTGTAATAGTGACAATGAGCAGAGACAGAGTTCCTTTGTCGCTGGCTGCCCCCACCTGCTGCTATCCTCCTCCCCCCACCCCTCAGTCCGTCCATTACATTAGCCTCCTACCCCACAGCTGCTGGTCCCACCCCTTGGTGCACGGTTTGTAACTTTGGGGTTTCTCTCTGAGCGTGTTGGTTTTCGTATCGATTTCAGGGCTGCCTCTCATTTTAAAAGCCAAAAGAACTGTGGATGCTGTAAATCAGGAACAAAAACAAAGTTGCTGGAAAAGCCCAGCAGGTCTGGCAGCATCTGTGGAGGGAAAAAACAGAGTTAACGTTTCGGGTCCGGTGTCTGTCAGTACTGAGGAAGGGTCACCGGACCCGAAACGTTAACTCTGTTTTTTCCCTTCACAGATACAGCCGGACCCGCTGAGCTTTTCCAGCAACTTTGTTTTCTGCCTGCCACTTTGATGCTTCAGCAATACGGTGGTGAAGTTTACTAAAACCGCAGACAAAACACTCTGTCAAATCAGCTGTGCCAGAGTGTGATGGCTGGGATACAGCTGAGGCTGTGCATGGTTATGACTGCTTTACCACCCTGGGGGTGATATTGACAGGAAACATGACTGCAGTGGAAAGGGTTAAATTACGAGGTTAGGTTGCACAGATCAGGTGAAAACACTCAGGTTTATATTTGTGGTTGTCCATACTTTCAGAATTACTCCTGCACATTTCACCATGAAACCATTAAGGACACTCAAGAAGCACCTGTATTTTGTAGCTGTCTATTTTCACTATAGATCCGTCTCTGAGAGATTGCTGGACTCTGACAGAGGCCTCTGAGTATCCTTGTCTATGAGTTACAGATGGTTAGTTTTCAGAGAATTAGGCACTTTGAAGAATGCTATCATTTGTTGCAAGAGGAATTGCAAACAAAAGCAGCAAGGTTATGCCTTAGTTGTAAAAGGCATTGGTGAGACCACATCTGGAGGACTATACACAGTACTGGTCACCTTATTTAAGAAAGGGTATAAATACACTGGAGACAGTTCATAGAAGGTTTACCAGACTAATACATGGATTGAGCAAGTTGTTTTATGAGGAAAGGTGGGACAGTTTCAGCTTGTAGCTGCTGGAACTCGGAAGATTAAGAGGTGACTGGCTTGAAACATGCAAAACCTTGAGGGGTCTTGACAGTGTGGAGAGGATGCTTCTCATTGTGGAAGACTCCAGAATTATAGGTCACTGTTGAAGGATCAGGGGGTCACCCATTTAAAACAGAAATGAGAATATTCCACCCAGAAAGGGTCATGAGTCTTTGGAACTCTCTTCCTCAAAGGCAATGGTGGCAGAATCTTGGATTATTTTCAAGGCAGATTCATCCCATGAGGATTCCAACTGAAGTTTCATCCCTCATGTTTTGAATCCTCCCAGGGTCACAGATATCTCCGTGATGTTCACCATTCCACGGACAGCTGTTCTCACCGCATCCTGAGACCCACACTCAGTGCCATGTGGCGTCACATGCGCACTCTCAACCTCTCTCTCCAACAGCATCGCAACACACTGGCTCAGGGCTCCACCATTCCACAGTTCCACTTCATCCTCCGGCTCATTCGTTGTGCTAACAAGAAACATTTCCTTTTCCTTTCAGGCATCGAGGTCCACAAGATGCAACAACTCAGAGATACCCATGGCCCTCTGGAACCTTCCTCTCCTCCCCTTCCCTCTGACTCTATCCCCTCTCCCAACCCCACCTCCTGTCAGATATTCACCATCCCTCCTAACCTTCCACCCTCCGATGTTGAACACTCTGTTCTCAGCAAAGGCCTCATCTTTACTCCTCTGCATCCCCACCTTAACGAATTTTGGGCATGACATGACGTCAAACTCTTCTTCCACCATCTTTGCCTCCGTGTTCGTTTCTGTGGACAAGAGTCCTCTCCCCAACCCATAGACACCTTTGCCCAACTCCAACACTCTCCCTCCACCTGGACCCCTCCCTCCAGTCTTTTACCTGCACTCGATCTGTTCATTGAGAGCTGTTGACATGACATTAGTCACCTCAATTTCTCTGCCCCTCGCACCAAATCCAACCTATCTCCCTCCGAACTGACTGTACTCCATGCACTTAGATCTAACCCTGACTTTGTCATTAAGCCTGCCGATAAGGGTGGTGCTGTTGTAGTCTGGCATACTCACCTCTACCTTGTAGGGACGCATCAGGCCATTGTGTCTACTACGGTAACTGATTTCATTTCATCTGGTGACCTCCCCCTGAACTACCTCCAAGCTGATAGACCCCAGCCCCGCACAGCTCGCCTTTACCTCTTCCCAAAAATCCACAAACAGGACTGTCCAGGCAGACCCATTGTTTCAGCCTGCTCGTGCCCCACAGAACTCATCTCTTCCTACCTTGACTCAGTCTTCTCTCCCCTGGCCCAATCCCTACCCACGTTCATCCATGATTCCTCTGACACTTTACGAAGGTTTCAAAACTTCCAGTTTGCCAGTTCCGGTCACCTCCTCTTTAACATGGATGTGCAAACCCTTTACATGTCCATTCCCCACCAGGAGGGTCTTAGGGCTCTCCGCTTCTTCCTGGAGCAAAGACCTGAACCGTCCCCACCCACCACCACCCTCCTCCGCTTGGCCGAGCTCATCCTCACCCTCAAGAACTTCTCTTTTAACTCCTCTCATTTTCTTCAGGTAAGAGGGGTTGCTATGGCTACCCGCATGGGCCCTAGTTATGCCTGTCTCTTCGTGGGGTACGTGGAACATTCCTTGTTCCACTCCTATTCTGGCCCCCACCCACAACTCTTTCTCTGATACATCGATGATATCATCGGTGCTGCTTCCCTCTCTCATCCGGAATTGGAAAACTTCATCAATTTCGCTTCCAATTTCCACCCTGCCCTCACTTTCACCTGGTCTAACTCTGACTCCTCCCTCCCCTTCCTCGACATCTCTGTTTCCATTTCTGGGGATAGACTGGCCACTGATATCCACTGTTAAACCCACAGTGTTCCAGCGAAGCTCAGCGCAAGCTGAAAGAATAACACCTCATTTTCCACTTGGGGACCCTACAGCCCTCCGGACTCAATATTGAGTTCAATAATTTTAGGGCCTAAACTCTCCCATGTCCCAGCCCCCTACCCCACACACCAGGCCTTGTTACCACATAGCCTGCCATTACACACCCCCTGTTGTTAGTCACTAACAGTCCCCATTAACAACTATTCACCCTCCCAGCACGATCGTTATCAACTCCTTTGTCTGTCCAACTGTTCTTCTCTCTCTTTGGGCTCTATCCCCAACTATCTGGTATTCCTTACCTTCTGCCCCACCCAATCTTCTGCATATAAACCAACATTTTCCCAGCTACCATCATTTCTGAGGAAGGGTCACTGGACCGGAAACATTAAATCTGATTTCTTTTCACAGATGCTGCCAGACCTGCTGAGCTTTTCCAGCAACTTCTGGTTTTGTTTCGTATTTACAGCATCTGCAGTTCTTTCGGTTTCCATCATAGATTGGTAGAGTCCTGATGAGCAAGGAGGTTAAAGGTTATCAGGGGTCAGGCAATAATAAGGAGTTATCAGGTCAGCCACAATCTTAATGAATAGCAGGGCAGGTTCAGGGGCCATGTGGCTATTTCTGCTCCTAATTGGTATGTTTTGTGCATAAACCTATCCCTCTAGTTTTCAATCAGTGGTTCTTTGTCAGGCCACAAAGTTACTTAAGATGACTTTGAGGGGCTCTTGTTCCCATTTCTCCAAGTGTAGTCTGTGAAGACTCTGCCTTTTTCACTCCTTTTCACTCCTCTCTCTCTCTCTCTCTCCCCCTTTCTCTCTGTCTCTCTCTCCCCCTCTCTGCTGTAAATGATCTGAAGCTAAGAAGTAGACACAAGCTGGTAACTAAACCTTTGGCCTTTACCTTCACAGAACAAAGCCTGCAGTGTCACATGATGTCCCTGCTGCTTCAGACGAGTACAAAAGAAAACCCCTGATCTTCTGTTCTGAAGAAATAGCTTTGCTGTTGGAAAATATTTCCTCCCCCGCTCACTGATACTATACCGAGGTAAGTGTAGCTCGTGAACATTTCTATTCTACGTCTCAAACGAGACCAGCTCTGTAAGTGTTAAATTACAAAGCCAGGTTTCATCGTTTAGGGCTGTATTCTGTCAAGTATAGAAGACTAGGGTGAGTTAATTGAGACATTTCAGATGATTGAAAGGGTTGGTAGGGTCAGAAGAGAGAGACTATTTCCCCTGGTGGGAGTGGGGATCCAGAACAAATGGTCAGAACTTTAACATCTCAGCCTACTTGTTCAGAAAGCAGCACTTCTTAACACAAACAGAAGCGGAAATCTGAAAATCCCTCCTCCTACTAAGAAGCTGCTGAGGGTTTGGGGTGTGGGGAGGGGGTCAAGTAAACATTTCAAACCTGACATTGACATATTTCTGTTCAATCACAGTATTAAATGTTACGGACTGGGTCAGCAGAATTAATATTTAGACCAGCCATGACTAATTGAATGACGGTACACCCCCGAGGAGCTGAATGGCCTTCTCCCCGTTCCTGCGTTCACTGACACATTCCAGATAAAATGTTAACTTTTACATTCACCCCAAATTCTCCTCCATTTCATGTCGCTGTGGCTGTTTACAAAGAGAGTAAAAGGATCTATTTTAAAACCCCTTTCCAATTTTATGAGAAAAGCAGATCACTGTGATAAAAACAAAAACTGCTGGAGAAACTCAGCAACATCTGTGGAGACAGAAACAGAATTAACATCTCGACTGTGATATGACTCTTCTTCAGGAGACAAAGAAATCCCAGCCCCCCAACACATCCTGAAGAACAGTCACTGGACTGGAAACATTACCGCTGTTTCTCTCTGTGCAGATGCTGCCAGACCTGCTGAGTTTCTGCAGCTTTTTCTCATGTCCACTCTGCTCTGCAATTAGATGGTTGAGAAACTTCTCTGGAACACACCAGCCCCTCATTTTGTTTCTCTTTTTCTCGGTTTCTCTCCTCGTACATGTTGGTTGAAATGAGTGGGTCACAGCGAGCTTAAGTTCTGACACACAACTGGTAACACAGCTGGCTCAAAGCACATAACACGAGAGGCAAACCATTAGAAATTCGAATAATTGCAGCAGTCTGGTAGTAAAGGATTGTACAGGAAAGAAACAACAGTGTCAGAACTGTTCAGTTTGGGCTATATCGAAACACAGAAAGTGAACCTAATCAAAGATTCAACATCTAACACTCTATGTAAAGGGGAGCGTGGTGTAGTAACAATGCCCATGGATTGAACTTCTCTTCATACGTCGGTCCCACCATCCCAGGAATCAGTCTGGTAAACCCTCACTGCACTCCGTCCATCACCAGAACGTCCTTGCTCAGATAAGGAGACCAAAACTGCACACAGTAATACTCCAGATTTGGTCTCACCCAAGGCCCTGTATAATTGCAGGAACACATCTGCGATCCTGTACTCCAATCCTCTCACTATGAAGGTCAACATACCATTTGCTGCACCTGCAACACTTACCTTCAGCGACTAGTGTACAAGGACACCCAGGTCTTATTGCATCTCCTCCTTTCCCAATCTGTCGCCATTTTCATAATAAAACCTGGTTTTGCTCCCAAACCTCACATTTACCCACATTATATCACCTGCCATGCATTTTCCCACTCCGTCAGTTTGTGTAATTCACACGGAAGCATCTCTGCATCCTCCTCCCACCTGCAGGTTGACAATGGTTGCTGTGAGACCAGCCTTTAATCCCAGATTTTACTGAATACACATTTCTGCCCTGGTAGGTTTTGAACCCACATCTCCAGAATATTAGGCTGGAGTTCTGAGTTACAAATCATACTGAACGGTGAAGGGCCGAATGGCCTACTCCTGCTCCCACTGTCAATGTTTCTATGAAATACTGTAATTTAAATAAAAATTCAGAAGATGGAACCCGTAAAGTGAACTACAATGAAAATTCAATCATGGGGAATGAGGAGTAAAGGGGCAGTCTATTCCAGATCTCACAGTAAAACATTTGATGGTGATTGGGAAATTGCAAGTCACTCTCAGCTAATCCACACATGGTATAATTGGAGCCAGTCTGTATCCAGCCCAGACTAACACCGTCCCTTCAGAAAACTAACCACCTCCAGCACCAAACTGACAATTCAGCTTCTAGCAGCATCTATCTCACAAGAATGCATGCCCCGAATCCATCAACAACAACCTGCATTCGACTAGTGCCTTTGATGTTTAACCAAGTAATGACTTAATACAGCTGCTCAAAATTATGAAGACTGATTGGGTTAAAATAGGAGAAGACAAGGAGGGTTGGTAACCAAAGGCCACAGATTTAAGAAAACTGAGGTAGGTGGAGCGAATTATTTTAACACAATGATTTGTTGTGATCTGCCTGAAAGGGCAGTAGGGACAAATTTGACAGCAACTTTCAAAAAGGGAATTGAATAAATAGTACAGGAGTGTGTTTTTATAGAATCCCTACAGTGCAGAAAGAGGCCATTCAGCCCATCGAGTCCACGCCAACCCTCTGAAGAGCATCCCTCCCAGACCCACTCCCCTACCCTACCCTATTCCTGTAACCCTGCATTTCCCATGGCCCAATCCACATATCTTTGGATTCTGCTGCTTGAAGCTAGAATTGAACCCAGGTTCCTGGCGCTGTGAGGCAGCAGTGTTAACCCCTGAGCCACTGTGCCACCCCACCATGTTGGGTAAAGTGTAAAAGGATGGTACTACTGGATAGCTCGTTCAGAGAGCTGGTGCAGGCTTACTGGACCAAAAGACCTCTTATGCTGTATGATTCTATGAAAACATCCAAGGACACTTCAGGAGCAATTTTCAAACACATACTGGCTTCTGGTTACACAAGGAGATTTCAGGACTGATGACCTTTGTGAAAAAGGTAGGTTTCAATTAGCATTTTTAAGGAGGGCAGAGAGAAGGGGAACATAACAACAGGTTCTGTCAGCATTTACACATACATTCACCAAACTGTGTGGCGTTCAACTGAATAAAAGCTCTTCCAACGCAACCAGGACAGACCTAGCGAGCAAAAAGCCTATGAGAACTCAGCTCCACAGTCCCATTCTCGGTCTGTATGGGAGGGCAGCTATTATCAGCAGGGTGGCAGGTGAGCACTTACCTCTGCAATGCTACTATTGACCATAGTGATGATGGTTGAATTTGCTGAGTCAGTGTCATTCCAATGAAGGCTTGAATTAGCACCTGTGAAAACAATGCAAAAGGTTCAGGAAAGTACATCACCTCTCCCTACCGGTTGGATAAACTCTGTATGTACCTCAAGCATTCCATAAGCAATAGGTTTACCCTGGGATACAACTGCCTTACATTAACCATCATCAAATCAATGAGGATATGATTTGTAAAGTGCTGGAATATATGATCATGCAATACGGAAAACAAGATTAGTGTAAATATGTAAACATATAAATTAGGAGCAGGAATAGGCCATTCGACCCTTCAAGCCTGTTCTGCCATTCAAAATGATCATGGCTGATCATCCAGCTCAGTCCCAGTCATTTTCTAGCAATGTCCTTTGATCCCTTTAGCCCTAAGCATCATATTTAACTCCTTTATGGAAACATTCAATGTTTTGGTCTCAACTGCTTTCTGTGGCAGAAAGTTCCACAGGCTCCCCACTCTGGGGACCTCGGTTTGAATCCCACCACGGCAGATAGCGGAATTTGTATGCAATAAACATCTGGAATTAAGAGCCTAATGATGATCATGAATCCATTGTCGATTGTTGGGAAAAACCCATCTGGTTCACTGATGTCCTTTAAGGAAGGAAACTGCCATCCTTACCTGGTCTGGATTACACGTGACTCCAGACCCACAGCAACGTGGTTGACTCTTAACTGCACTCTGGGCAATTAGGGATGGCCAATAAATGCTGCCTGGTCAGTGATGCCCTTATCCCATGAATGAATTAAAGAAAACCTCTCTGGGTGAAGACATTTCTTCTCAGTGTAGTCAGATCTTATGAGGATCCACCCTTTCTGTAGCAGTTTGATTGTGCTAAATGCCTCACTAAGCGACAGAGTTCAAGTTGATGATACTGCTGTAGATCTGGAGTCACACAGACCAGACCAAGAAAGAACGGCCAAGATTTCTCCCTAAAGGATGTTAGTGAACCAGATGTGATTTTACCAAGTGATTTCATGGTTACCGTTACTGATACTAGCTTTCTAACTCTAGATTTATTAATTAATTAAATTTAAATCCCATCAATTGCTGTGCTGGGATTAGAACCTACGTGTCCAGATTGCAGTCCTCTAGATTTCAAGACAGACAACATAATTGCTAAGCCACTGCTCCCTCAAAGGCTATGAGGAGTGTTATGTCATTTTATGGTCATTAATATTAATATTGGGACTGCTGTCTAACTAACTCCCATTGCCTAATGTCTGAGGCACACTCACAATCGAGGAATAAGGTCAGAAGTCACACAACACCAGGTTATAGTCCAAAGGCTTCATCTGAAATCACAAGCTTTTGGAGCACTGCCCCTTTGTCAGGTGAAGCCTCATCACACGTTTACCATGTCCACCCCAGTCCAACACCAGCGCCTCCACATCATGGCCATAGAGGGAAGCTCAGAGGGTACAATGGCACATTGCAGAGTTATATTTCTCACACCAAGGCCCTGCCCGCTCGCGCAGGTGGAGGTAATAGAACTCCCACTGCCCCACCCTCCTCAAGGATGTTCCCCTCAGTCTCCCAACCAGTATTTATCTCTCAACCAACATCACATTGCTATGTGCACATTGCCTGTTGGCAATGGGAGCAGCTTCTTCGGGAACATTCCAAAGGGAACTGGATAAATAGTTGAAAAGTGGAAATTTAAAGAACTACTGACAGGAAGCTCCACATGGGGCCTACTGCATTATTTTTTTCACAGGCAAGATGGGATGAATGGCCTCCTGTGTTTAATCCTACAGTTCGATGTTAAATGATGGTGGTGTATGTTACGTCACAATCAGAGGGTCCAAGTGGCTGTGACAACATGATTCTGTTGTGTATTGAGCAGCAATATGGATACACCACACTGGAAACTTAACCATTCAGCTGCTGCAGTCTTTAGAAAGGGAAACTTCAACATGAAAAGGCAGAAACAACATACAATGGATGTGGCATTGTTGCTCTGTGTGTACGTAGCAATGCATAACATCAGCACTGACGGCCCACAGGACATCCGCTGCCAAATATAAAACAACTGGCTCCTCCAAAAAGAACATTGCAGATTATGTTACAAAGCAAACTCTTTGGGTCACTGCAGCGAGGGTAGGTGTGAGAATGAAGAACACAATTTAATGATTTCGTTAATAGGTGTCCGAACAGCTATTGTACTGAAGAAGGGAGTCGCAATTCCAGTTTATCTTTCTTTCCATAACCGAGCCCCTTCCCACACTCAGCAGATGCCCACTTTGTTCCAATTACAGATTCTGCTTCTGAAATAAGCGTTGACATTACACATTGTCACTATTGCTCTTGTAGCCCATTCTTACCAACCCCATGACCTCTACCTCCTAGGAAATCAAGGATAGCAAGCACACGCAAACAGAACTAGCTAAAAGATATTGATAATGGGTTGGTCAGCAATCATAATGCATTAAAATATCGAGGGGAGGTCATTAGAGTCTGTCTTGTTGAAGATGGCCAATAGCTGGTGTTAATTGCATTGCATTGATGATATTTGGTGACACCTTCACCATACAAACATTTTTTTTTAATGCTTTCACAGAATGTGAGCATCACTGGCAAGATCAGCATTTATTGCCCATCCTTACTTGGTGTTGAGAAGGTGCTGGTGAGCTGCTTTCTTGAACCATTTGTAATAGTGAAGGAGTTAAGGCCAATCACCACATTCTCAAGGGCAATTGAGCTTCGGCAATAACATGTTGGCCTTGCCAGTCATGGCCATAAACCAGCACTCAACAAAAACAAAATCCCTATGACAGTCTGCGGACCAACATGATACAACTCCATCCCAGTGTGCTCGCAGTCAATATAAAATGGCTCCTGTATGTCTGAATTAAGGGTATTAATGGGCTCAAGGATTAATTATTTGCACTTTGAGACAGGGTCTGGATCATACTATGTAACCAGAGAAGTTCAGTGATAAAGGATACACATCCCATAATTACATTTATTGTGGGAAATGGACATATTGCTAACTCGCATATAATTAAATCAATTAGAGGATTAGAGACTAAGAACAGTCTGAGCCAACCGTTTGCAGTAGCACTTGACATGAAGTTAAAGGAGTGGCCAGTTACTTCATACTGTTCGGTGTCAAGAACAGGACCTGCTCAGAGAATTCTCAAAACCAAGAACACACTGGGAACACACATTTGGTCAGAGGCTGCAGGCAAAGGACAAACACTAGGTCAGTCAGTGACCAGAGGCCTCTCACACACTACTGGGGATTATTTCCTTCAGCATTGATTCTTTCTGTTTCAAATCTCCAGCACACGTTTTTTTATTATTATTTTCAGGAACACAGGACCCGGACGAGGTCACATTGCCTCTCCACTCTGTTCCTTAGAACATCTTTAATGAGATCATGATTGATCTCAACTCCAATTATCTATTTTGGTTCTGTAACCCTTTATACTCACACCCAATGAAAACCTACTAATGTCAGTTTGGAAATTTCCAATGGATCCCCAAAATCAGTGGTGTTTTGGGTGACCGAGTTCTTGATTTCCTCTGGCCGTTAAGACTGTGCCTCCCTGATCCCACATCAACTGGGCTTGAATTGAATGTTCTGCCCACTCCACCACAGGACAACGTTTCTCACTTTCTGCCCAGCAAATCCTTTAATTGTTTGAAAAATCTCAATTTGACTGCCTGAACCTTCAAATATTGGGGAGACTAAGCCTAATCTGTACAACGTGCCACCATATGTTAATCCTTTCAGCTCTAATATCATTTCAATGAATTAGTATTGTACCTCATCCAAATACGCATTTCTTTTGTGTTGTAAAATTACAAACATGAAGAGATATCTTGGTACATAGCAGTAATGGCAGTAACAACCACAAGACATAGGAACAGAAGTTAGTGCCTTCAGCTCATCGAGTCTGCTCCACCATAATGAGATCATGGTTGATCTGATAATCCTCAACTCCACTTTCCTGCCTTTTCCCCATAAACATTGATTGCCTTTCTTGATTAAAAATCTGTCTCAACCTTAAATATACTTAGCGACCCAGCCTTGACAGTCCTTTGTGCTAAAGAATTCCACAGATTCACTCCCCTCTGAGAGAAGAAATTCCTCCTTATCTCCGTCCTAACTGGATGACCCCTTATTCTGAGACAATGTCCTCTGGTCCTAGACTCTCCCACAAGAGGCAACAAACTCCCTGCATCTACCCTGTCGAGATCTTTAAGAATCCTGTATGTTTCAATCATGACATCTCTCATTCTTCTCATTTCCAATGAACACTGGAACTTTCCACTCAACCTCTCCTCATAAGACAGTCCCTCCATACCGGGGATCAGCCTGGTGAATCTATCCAGCCTAGATTAGATGTATAGTGAGGCAAAGGAGAAAACCTGCATTTATTTGGTGCTTTTCATTTCTTCAGGGCACCGGGAGGGTTCTGCAGCTATTTAAATACTTCTGAAGAGTAGTTTAAGAATCCATAGCTTAATAAGGTTTTTCTTCACATTCTGCAACAGGTTAGTTGAGATTCAGCTGTGTTAAATGTATAGAATTTGGGTTCAATCGCACCTAGAACACAGAAACTAGGAGCAGGAGTAGGCCATTCAGCCCTTCGAGCCTGCTCCACCATTCAATATGATCATGGATGATCCTCTCCCTAAATGCTATATTCCTGCTTTCTCTCCATACCCCGTCATGCCTTCTAAAAACATAGTGAACAGTTCTGGTCTCCGGGGTTAAAAAGAACGTGGGACCATTGGGGAAGTTGAAAAACGATTGAGCAGAATGATGCCAGAACTGTGAGGATATATCTATCAGTAGGAATTGTTTAGGCTGGGACTTCTTCCTGACTGAGCAGTGAGCTGATAGATATCTTTAAGGTTATGAAGGAGTTTGATAAGGTAGATATTGAAAAGGTGATTTCACTTGTAGGTAAGACCTGTGCTAAGGGGACATAATGAGAGAGGAAAAGAAAGACTTGCATTTATAAAGCACTTTTCACGACCTCTACATGTCCCAAAACACTGTACAGCCAATGAAGTACTTTTGTGGTGTAATTAATACTTAATACATAGCAAATATCTACAGTTACTATTCTGATGAAATAATTTTTGTTTTGATTTGATGTTTGAGGGTTAAGTAATGGTCAGGACATCAAGGAAACTCCACTCCCCCCTTCTCTCCTTCAAAACAATGCCATGGGATCTTTTACATCTATCTGAGTAGGAAGATGGGCCTTAATTTCTCATCCAAAAGACAGCGCCTCTAACAGTGCTGTATTCTCTCAGTATTCCACTGAAGCGTTACATTTAATTACGGTGTGGTAAAATATAATCTATAAATAAAAAACAGCCACAAATAAATCTTACTGGGAGATCAGCAGAAACCATTTTAGCCAGAGAGTGGTGAGAATGTCGAATGCGTTCCCCATGGGAGTGCCTGGGGCAATATAATGTTGATGCATTTAAGGGGAAGCCAGATAAACATGAAGGAGAAAGGAGCAGAAATATTAGGTGACAGTGGGTGGGAGCATAAATACTGGAATGGGCAAGTTGGGCCAAAAGGTCTGTTTCTGTGCCATATATACTTTCTAACTTTGAGGTCAGTTCACAGATCAGGAATGAAGAACACAAACCAGCTGGTGTACAGATCAGTCAAGGCCTTTGATTGCAAGAGGCCAGTAACAGTGGCAGGAATGGCTGTGTGTCATACAGGGTACAAACGGGGCAACACTGAGTGCCCCTCACCCATCACTGGAGAGATTGCTGTGTATAACCGCTGTGATTCCACAGCAGGTTTTGTTCTCTCTGCTTCGAGCATTTTGGTCTGCTTTTCAGTGATACTCAACATCACTTACCAACATTTTGTAATTTGCCAACATTAATTAGAGGTAGTTGGAATGTTGGAGAAAGTTGAGAGAAGGTTCACTAGACTAGTTACGCATAAAAATGGAGAGATTGAACAGTTTGGACCTTACTAGAGCTTAGAAGGATGACAGGAGATCCAACTGTGGGATATATGATGCTAAACGGAATGAAAGAGTAGACACAGAGAGGATATTTCCCCTTGTGAAGCAATTTAGAACGGGAGGTCATCATTTGAGGCTAAGGAGAAACAGATTTAAAACAGAGATGAGTGTACTGATTGTTACAAGGTCAGCTAGCTGGAGCACATAGAATATGAGTTCCCTGATTGGGGCTGTTAATCTGGTCAAATCAGGGAGCCCTGGCTGACAGATATAAACAGGAGTGTCAGAGGTTCTGTTCACTGTGAGAGCGGGCTGTGAGGGAGCTGGATCAGTGTCAAGGGCTTTCCGTGTGTAAATATAGGGTGACTTGGTGATGGGATAATGGCCTCTGTGGAGTTATTTCAATGAGGAGGAATTACTTCTCTCAAAGAGTTGTGAATCTGTGGAATTCACTCTCCCCAGAGTGCGGTTGATGCTGGGACACTGAATAAAATGTAAGGGGGAGATAGACAGATTTCTTATTTGTTGAAGGGTATGTGAAACGGGCAGGAAAGTGCGTTGAGGCTGAGATGAGATCAGTCATGATCGTCTTGAATGGTGGAGCAGGCTCGAGGGGCTGAATGGCCTCCTCCTGCTCCTAGTTCTTATATTCTTACTTACGTGTTCTAGAGACTGAGCCAGAACCATCTCAGCCCATCTTGAAGAATTTATATATTTCACTTTGTATAAAATATCTATTTTAAAGAATGTGGTTTTTCGGGTTCAAGCCTCGTTGACATTCAAAGAGAGGATTGCACCATAAAAAGGATGGAATTTTCATTCTTTC
This sequence comes from Rhincodon typus, assembly GCF_021869965.1. NCBI lineage: Eukaryota > Metazoa > Chordata > Chondrichthyes > Orectolobiformes > Rhincodontidae > Rhincodon > Rhincodon typus. The sequence continues at coordinate 174,795,349 of NC_063332.1, forward strand.
TTTTGATGTCAGAGCTGTCTATGTTTACATGCAGTGACTTTCATCTTCATCAAGAGTTGAGCACTGACTGAACTCAGTCTGACACATTCCGAGGCATGTAATAAGCACTGTCCCAAACCAGGACAGCTCCACTTTGCAATGAAGCCCATTCTTCCCTGTTTTTGAACTGTCTGTTCTCTCTGAGGTCAAAGCTTTGAAACATGGATAGTTCCTCTCCCTGGTGCCTCAGTCAAAATCAGATAGGCCAAACACTTCAAATGGAAGAAAAATTACAATTTCTTTTGTAATACTTGCAATCTCAAAAGTGGCTTAAAGTCAATAAGTACTTCTCGGAGCAGTGGCACCAAATACAGGAAATGTGCAGCCAATCTGTACACAGCAAGATCCCACCAAGAGCAAGGTGACAATGACAGATCCTGTCTTTTTAGTGACATTGGTTGTGGGATACAATTGGCTGCAGGACACTGGGGCGAACTCATCCTACTCCTCAGTAGCACCCTGGCACTTTGTAAGGGGCAGACAGCTCAGAGTTTGACTGCCCATCGAAAAAGCAGAACACCCTGAAAACCCACAGTTACATCAAGCTGAATGTTTGCTGGCACAAGCCGATCCATTGGTGTCAGTAACCTGAGACCCAATCGAAGTGAATAAGAAATTTGCTATCGAATGCCAAAATATAAAATATTCTGAATTTTCACACCCTAACCTTAGCATTATATTGCTGGAATTAGATATTAGGACACAGTCAATAACGATCTATTAATTAAATTAAATAGACTATTAAATGTTCTAATGAAAGGTGATTGAGCTGAAATGTTAATTCTGTTTCTCCCTCTGCAGATGCTGCCAAATCTGTTGAATACTTCCAGCATCTCTCAATTCCTATTTCACATTTCTAGTATCCACAGCATTTTAATTCCTGTTTACAAAGTAAATGAAACACCCAGGTTGTTCTCCATCCTGTAAGAAGGTGCAATTGTTGAACCATACATGGTCTTGACCCGTACTGTGGCTACGGCACAGTCAAATGTTGTTTCAATGGGCAAATATTCAAAACAGAGGAACATGTTCCAAGCAAGCGGTGAGAGGTTACAGTGAGTTGGCTGAGTTTTGGATTTCTCCATCATGAGGCTGTACAGCCCAGACCATCACAGAAGCCAACCTTCCATCCATGGATAGTAAGAACTGCAGATGCTAGAGA
>NC_063332.1:174811549-174820356 GCF_021869965.1 Rhincodon typus
GAAGGGTTCTGAGGAAGGGTCACCGGACCCGAAACATTAACTCTGTTTTCTCCTTCAAAGATGCTGCCAGACCTGCTGAACTTTTCCAGCAACTTTGTTTTTGTTGCTATCCTTCACTGTTCTTTGTCAGAGTGTTTTCCACATTCTCACCACTTTCTGGTTTCTCTGGAATTCCCTCCTGGGTTTTTTGGTGATTATCTTACATTTGCAGCCTCCACTTCCCTGCCTCTTCCCTCAATTCTCTGAGTGACCAGTCTGTCTCAGCCTTCAGTATATTTAAGCAACACCACCTTGGGCAAAGTACTCCAAAGGTTCACAGCCCCTTGAGCGGTGACGTTTTACCCCAGCACAATCCTAAAGGCTCAGCCCCTTATTCTGAGACTCTGTCCCAGATTCACCCCCTCTGGGTGGGGAGCAGGCTTCAGTGATGACCCTGTCAAGCCTCTTCAGAATCTTTGATTTCTTGGTGAGATCACCTCCCACTCCGCCTCAAATCCAATTTATTCACCCTCTCGTCCCAGAGACTAATCTAGTGAACATTCACAGGATGTGGGCATTACTGGACACACCAGCATTTATTACCCATTCCTAATTGCCCAGAGGGCAATTAAGAGTCAATCAACCAATTGCTGTGGGTCTGGCGTCACATGTAGGCCAGACCAGGTAAGGATGGCAGTTTCCTTCCCTAAAGGACATTAGTGAACCAGATGGGTTTTTGCAGCAATCAAGAATGGTTACATGGTCACCGTGAGACTAGTACTTAATTCATTAAGATATTTCTTATTACAGAATTCAAATTACACTGTCCGCCATGATGAGAATTGAATTCTGTCCTCACTCAATTTGAACTTTGTAAGATTTTGAAGGGGATTGACAAAGTAGATGTAGAGAGGATGTCTCCTCATGTGGGCAATCTAGAACGAGAGGTCATAGTTTTAGGATAAGGGGCTGGCAGATTTAAAACAGAGATGAGGTGGAATGACTTCTCCCAAAGGGTCATGAATCTGTGGAATTCACTCTCCCAGAGTGTGGTGGATGCTGGGACACTGAATATATGTAAGAAGGAGATAGGCAGATTTTTAATTGTAAAGGAACATAGAAACAGGAGTAGGCCATTCAGCCCTTCAATCCTGTTCCACCATTCAATAAGATCATGGCTGATCTGTGGTCTAACTCCATATACCTGCCTGTGGTCTATTTCCCTTAATACCTTCGCCTCACAAAATTGTATCTATCTCAGGTTTAAAATGAACAACTGTTCCAGCATCCACTGCTGTTTGTGGAAGAGAGTTCCAAACCTCTCCCATCCTTTGTGTGTGGAAGTGAGTGATTAGTATCCAACTACGTTTGTAATGCCAAGGCAAACAAGGCAGTGGGCCAAGGGCTGGAAAATAAGATTAGAATAGTTATACGTTTGGTTTTTACTTGTGCTGACCTGATGGGCCAAATGGCCTTTTCTATGCCATAGACTCTCATGAGTTAAAGGAAGCAGGCCAGAAAGTGGAGTTGAGAGAGGGGAGATGGCTTGGAGGCTGAGATGAGAGAGGAGGTTTGAGGGGCTACTCCTATCCTAGTTCTTGTGTGCTTACAGTGTGGTTTGAGCCCATGCCTCCAGAACATTCACCTGAGATCAGGATTACTAGCTCAGAAACATTACCACTACACCACCTCTACCCCAATGTAAATATCTCCTTCATTAAATATGGAGACAAAAATGCACATAGTCCTCCCAGTGTGCCTTCACTGCAATTGTACTAAACGGTCTTGTGGTTGATGGATCTAATGCAGGTAATTGGTTAGAAGGGAGGGGGAGAGTGCCTCAATCTAATGTAGTCTCTGAGATGTGCAAAATTTGCCTTTACCATCGAGGGCTTTGGACAGAGATTGTGCGTATCAGACAGTGTCAAAAATCACATGGCACCAGGTTATAGTCCAACAGGTTTATTTGAAAACACTAGCCTTCAAAGCTCTGCTCCTTCCTCAGGTGTAGTGTGGAACAGGAAGTATACCGGCACAGAATTTATAAGCAGATCACAAGCAGATTTGCAGATGCATTCTATTTTGTTCAAAAAAATAAGACCAGCTGACTCCAGGTTAAAAACACAAACAGATTATAAACAAGGCCTCACACTTAAAATGTATTGTCTGACCTGAGATGTCACCTCTTGTATACACTGCTAAAACCTTTAATTATCTCAGGGCAATGATTTGAAAGAAATTCTGGGGTTTGCATTTTAATCAATAGAAACTTGTGTCTCCTTTCTAACTGCTTAAAGATTCAACAGGAGGTGGTCAATGAGCCATATTTAGGGTTGTTACCTTTCTGCTTATAAATTCTGTGTCGGTATACCTTCTCTTCCACACTATACCTGAGGAAGGAGCAGAGATCCGGAAGCTTGTGTTTTCAAATAAACCTGTTGGACTATAACCTGGTATCATGTGACTTCTGACTTTGTCCACCCCAGTCTAACACCGGCACCTCCACATCATGGCTACCATTTCTGACAATGTACAGAACAATTCCCATCAATCATTTCTAGATTATAGATTGTAGCCACTTCAACAAGGATCAAAGAATATCAGGCAGCTGAAACATTAGTGTTGCTTTTCTGATTACAGTCCCTGTGCAGGGGAGCAGTGAATATTAAGGGTCAACAGATGCTAGAAATTTAGATGCTGACTGTTTACTCTCAAAATACTTGCATTTATATGGTATCCTTCAATACCTCATAACATCCCAATGCACTTTCCAGCCAATGAAGCCGATTTGAAGTGTCATTGGTACGATATCGGAAACTCAGCAATCACTGTGGGCAGAGCAAGATCCCACAGAAGAACATAACAATAAGTCAAATAATCTGGTTTCAGTGAGGTCAGTTGAGGGATAAAATATTGGTCAGAACGTAAGAAGGAAGACTTCCGCTTTTCTTCAAAATGGGAGTTTTGGCATTCAACTGAGTGGGTAGCATCTTAGCCACTGGGTAACCCATGACAGTGAAGCACTCCCTCAGTGTTTCTGTTCTCAAACCGTTTATGAGTTGTAATCCCACCCTTTCTGATCGAAGTGCATTGCTCAGTGATGTAGGTCAGTCAGAACTGACCTGGAGTAAGTGCATTTAATTGTGGGAGCCAGGCCCTAGGTAGGAGTTCTGCACTGTGGCTAAACTGGTTAATTCAGGAGAACAGACTGTGCAGACATGGTGCGAGTTTAGAAAAGTGAGGAATGATCTGATGGAAACATTTCATATGGTATTGGGCTTTGATAGGGTCAACAGAGTTGGGGGAAAACTCCAGATCACGGGGGAAGAAACTTAAAATTCGAGTCAGGATATTTGAGGGTGATGTCAGGAAACGATTCCTCATATAAAGGAGTAGTGGAAACCGGGAACTCACTTTCCCCCGAAAAACCACTATTGAGAGGGGGTGTGGTCAATGGAACTAACAAAGTTTTCTGCTCTGTTCTGAAGAAGGGTCACTGGACTCTGAACATTAACTCCATTTCTCTCTTTCTGTCTCCACAGATCTGCTGAGTCTCTCCAGCACTTTCTGTTTTTGTTTCAGATTTCCAGCATCCGCAGTCCTTTGTGTCGTTTTTGTCAGTTTTTAGGGCATTGAGAGTTATGCAACAAATGAGGCTAAATAGACTTTAGATTCACATCGGATGTAACTGAATAGCAGAACAGTGCTGAATGGCCTCCTCCTGTTCCTATAAAACTGAAACTTATGGGTTCTTGCAGTTAGCCTGTGACTTTTGAAACAATGGGAACAAGGAAATATAAGGCTAATCAGAGGAGGAAAAGGTTATGGGAAGTGACTGTGATGACCCGAGTGATTAATCGTCTATGAATTGCCACAAATAAAACACAGCCGAAAGCTGAAGCATGTTGTCTACCAGAGCCGGGCAGCAATGAATTACTTTCCCTGTTAAAAGTGACTTGAGAGAGCTTCCGTGTATTCTGAAATGGATGCTTGGAAACTGATATCAGTACAAAGCAGCCAGTTAGTTTCATCACTGCTTCATGCACGGAGAAAGTCACTTACAATCAATCAACGGAGCCAAATGGAGATCCACCTCAAACTGAACAACGCTGATTCATTTCCCTTATTTCAGGCCTAATGATTTATTCACACCCTGACCATTTGCACCAACACCAGCAACTTCCTTCACCCAGCACCAACGCTCTCACACAGAGTTCTAGCTTTCGGCATATTTTGTTAATCGAGTGAGAGTCCTGGGGTTAACAACTCAACGAGCTAAGCGGTTTTGATATCACAAAGCATTACCACTGGAAGGAAGGACAACGACCAGAGGACATGTATTTAAGATCATTCACAAAAGAACCAGGGGAAAAATGAGGAGCTTGTTTTTGTTCAATTGAGTGATCTTTTATGGTCTGGAACACACTGCTAAAGGAGCAATGGAAATGGTTTCAAACAGACTTTCAAAATGGAATTGGAGAAGTCCTCGAAAAGGGGAAAAATAAATGCAGGGTGATGGGGAAAAGAGCAGGGACTAATTGGGTAGTTCTTCCAAAGAGCTGGCACATGTACAATGGGCTGAATGGTCTCCTTGTGGGCTTTGTGATTCTATCGTCCTATAAACTTGTGAACTTGCACTAGTTCTGCTCATACCCCAAGACACAATCACATACTGATGAGCCAATCGATGATTTTCCAAATTCTGTCGGAAATGTGCCAGCCAATTTATGTACAGTAGGATCCAAAACCAGTCATATTATGAACAAGTAAATTATTTCTGAAGTCAGTTAAGGGATAAATATAGACCAAGGCCCTAGTGATACCAGCCCTTCTATTCTGAGATAGTAGGAACTGCAGATGCTGGAGAATCTGAGATAACAAGGTGTAGAGCTGGATGAACACAGCAGGCCAAGCAGCGTGAGAGGAGCAGGAAGGCTGACGTTTCGGGCCTAGACCCTTCTTCAGAAAATTTTCTGAAGAAACCCACGCAGACACGGGGAGAATGTGCAAACTCCACACAGACAGTTGCCTGAGGGTGGGATCAAACCCAGGTCCCTGGCGCTGTGAGGCAGCAGTGCTAACCACTGTGCCACCGTGCTGCCCTAAAGGTAGTGATACATGCTACCTTGCCAATATCCCTCAACATCCTTATTTTGGAATCCCTAATCACCCCAAGGTCAATAAGAGCTACCCCTCACAACTGTGAGGCTCTGCTGTCGGCTATAGAGTAAAGGGTTAATTACATCATTACTCTAAGAACAGCCACTGAGCACGTGCAGTGAGGAGCTAGACCGCAATCATGTCAAATGACACAGAACTGGAGCTCAAGGCTGTTGGGTAGCTGAGGATGACCTCCCCTCCCCTACATAGTCATGTTTAGTAACGTTAATTCATGTTCACTTATAAGGTCGTAAACATCACTGTGCTGGGTATGTTTCTACAGCCCCTCCTCTGGCATTGAGTGACCCTATGACTCTGTCTCCAACTAATGTGTGAATGCTGATCAAATCTCCAACGACAAGACTTCCCCTAAAATAAAGAGCTTGGCAGCTGGCTAAATAACTGAGGAAGTAGTAAGATAAAATATTGCTAATGCCCTTATTGGCATAAAGTAGTTTCTAGACTTCTTCAGTACCACACACCCTCACCAAATTAACCTTCAAACTGACCTGACCTCTACACAACTAACTCATGCTGACCAGCCTTATGTTGACCTGCTTTGGGAATACTTACATTAAAGGGTTCCTACAACAAAACGTTAAACAGACCCACAGTCAATGTAGTCACTCTGATGCTGCTCATCACCTGCTACTGCTGGTTCACAATCCTGGAGGCTCCTTTCCTGACAGTGCTGTGGGTGTCCTGACACCACGCACAACTGCACTGGTTCAACATCAATGATAGCCACCCAGCTGGGGGAGGGGGATGGCGGTTAGCACTGCTGCCTCACAGCACCAGGGACCCAGGTTCAATTCCAGCCTCAGGCAACTGTCTCTGTGAAGTTTACACATTCTCCCCAGGTCTGCGTGGGTTTCCTCCCACAGTCCAAAGACATGCAGGTTAGGTGGATTGGCCGTGTTAAATTGCCCATTGTGTCCAGGGATGTGCAGGCTTGCTGGATTAGCCATGGGGGAATGCAGGGTTACAGGGATAAGGTAGGGGGCTAAATCTGGGTGGGATGCTCTTCAGAGAGTCATTGTAGATTCAATGGGCCAAATGGCCAGCTTCTACACTCAAGGGATTCCATGATTCTCAGGGGCATTTAGTGGATGGGCAATAAACAGTGCCCTTCCTGATGATGCCCAAGTTTAAAAAGATGACATATATTTCAGTGTGTGATTGAGAGACAAGTTTAGAGCCTTGCTGCAGTAAATAAATTACTCTCTCTTTATCACTCTACAACAACCTGAGTAAAACCACTCCTACCTTGGTCAGGTGGGAGGCATGCACATCCAAACAGAGTGACATAGTCCTCTTTGAAGTCTGTGTTAATTGCGTAGTGGTGAGACAGCTTGATCATCTTCTTGAAGGCATCATAGATAAAGATGAAGCTGATGAGCGACGAGAAGCCTTCCTCAGTGAAGCGAGTGAAGTAACGCACCAGGAAACTTGCATCAGTAGCAACAAGAATCAGACAAAGGAAGGATGACCACAAACCAATCCACAGGCGGAACTCAAGGTAGTCAAAACCATTGTCTCTGAAAGTGAGATGAAGGCAAGTGAACTCCCTTTACTGGTTCAAAGGATTCAAAACAGTGAAACTGTAAGGTGCCCCCAAATGATCCCTATTCTAAAGCAAGGAAATTGTTTTGACCTGAATGAACTTCACAAGTTGAATAACAATCAACTGGATGTGATAATCAGTTATCCATTGTATATGCAGAGCAGAGGGTGCAGGGGATCATTTAACATTGATAAAAAACTTAACTGCAAGAAAGTCACAAAAGTGAAACTTTTGATAAACTAACAGGCACCTTGATCCCACCGAAGCCTCTTCCTACTCCCTCCTTGTCTCACCTTATCACCATCTCCTTTTCCTCCTTCCTGCTTGTTCTTGTGCTTAGCTCATGTCCCTTTTATCTCTAAAGACCCACAGTCTCCCTGGATAAAAAAGGTTCCTCCTAGATTTCCTATTGGAGTTAAGAATAACTATCCTACATTTATAACTCTGTATCTTCACTGCTCTACAAGCAGAAACATCCTGATGACATTTTGTTGGCGGGGTTGGGAGGTTTTGTTGAGCGTTCTGGTTGGCCAGGAGTTTCAGCGACAGGGTGAACACCCCAGAACATTCTAGGGTTTTAGGGTAGAGTCTCCAAACAGGGCTGAAGCTGGGGCCGAAATCACACGTCCCATTACTGCACCTGTCCTAGGGCACTGGCCCTCTAAACCGAGCACTGTAAGCCCTCTAAACCGAGCACTGGAAGCCCTCTGATAGCCCCTGGTCACCGGGCCCTGGCTCACTTCCGGTCTCCCAGGCCTGGGGTAGGAGATCAGGTAGGAAGGAAAGAAGGTGGGTGTGGAGTTGCGGACGGGTGGTGGTTATTATCTTTGGAGGTGGGTGCCCACATGCCTTCCTGCCCTTCAACCATTAAAAACAGCGTGCCCAGTTCTGCCTGACAGCTCAGACCAACTAGATTTTGGAACGTGTAGCTTGGGATCCAGCTCAATGGCCTCACTGACAATTGCAATCAATCTTTAATTTTGTTTTAATAATAATCTCCTTATGTATTATGCTGAGGGCTGGGAGCGAAGGCTCAACATCTGACCTACGCTGTATGCACCCACCCATCACCAAAAATACCAAAAAGCATGTGAAATCATCGAAGCATAGAAAACAGGAGCAGGAATAGGCCATTTGGCTCTTCGAGACTGCACCATCATCAAAGATGATCACGGCTGATCATCGAACTCAGTCCTCTGTTCCTGCTTGCTCCCCCATGCCCTTTGATCCCTTTAGCTGTGAGAGCTATATCTAATTCCTTCTTGAAAACATTCAATGTTTTGCCCTCAACCAATTTCAGTGGCAGAGAATTCCACAGGCTTCCCACCCTCTGGATGAAGATATTTCTCCTCATCTCAGTCCTAGATGAGCTACCCTACATCGTTAGTCAGTGACCACTAGTTCTGGAATCCACCACTACAAGACCGTATCAAACTCATTATTGGAACACAATTCATGAGATAGCACAGTGTGGAGCTGGAGGAACACAGCAAGCCAAGCAGCATCAGAGAGAACACAGCATGGAGCTGGAGGAACACAGCAGGCCAAGCAGCATCAGAGAGAACACAATGTGGAGCTGGAGGAACACAGCAGGCCAGGCAGCATCAGAGATAACACAGTGTGGAGCTGGAGGGACACAGCAGGTCAGGCAGCATCAGAGGGAACACAGTGTGGAGCTGGAGGAACACAGCAGGCCAGGCAGCATCAGAGGGAACACAGTGTGGAGCTGGAGGAACACAGCAGGCCAGGCAGCATCAGAGATAACACAGTGTGGAGCTGGAGGGACACAGCAGGTCAGGCAGCATCAGAGGGAACACAGTGTGGAGCTGGAGGAACACAGCAGGCCAGGCAGCATCAGAGATAACACAGTGTGGAGCTGGGGGAACACAGCAGGTCAGGCAGCATCAGAGATAACACAGTGTGGAGCTGGAGGAACACAGCAGGCCAGGCAGCATCAGAGAGAACACAGTGTGGAGCTGGAGGAACACAGCAGGCCAGGCAGCATCAGAGGAGCAAGAAAGCTGATGTTTCGGGTCAGGACCCTTCTTCAGAAATGGGGGAGGGGTAATGGGGCTCTGAAATAAATAGAGAGAGGAGGGGTGGG
>NC_063332.1:174820456-174842223 GCF_021869965.1 Rhincodon typus
GGAAATAAATAGAGAGAGGAGGGGTGGGGCTGGGGAAGGTAGGTGGGATGGTGATAGGTGAGTGCAGGTAGGTGGGGATTGGTCAGTGAGGTGGGAGGGGTGGATAGGTGGGAGAGAAGATGGACAGATCAAGGAGGCAGGGATGAGACGGAAGGTTGGTCATGGAATGAGGCTGGGGGTGGGGAGATTTTGAAAGTGGTAAAGTCCACATTGAGACCATCGGGCTGTAGGCTCCCAAAGCGGAATATGAGGAGCTACTCCTCCACTTTCTGGGTGGCGTCGTTGTGCCACTGGAGGAGGCCCAGGATGGACATGTCGCCCAGGGATTGGGAGGGGGATTTGAAGTGGTTCGCGACTGGGAGGTGTTGTTGTTTGTCCCGAACAGAGCACAGGTGCTGTACAAAGCAGTCTCTGAGCCTCCGCTTGGTCTCACCGATGTAGAGGAGACCACATCGGGAGCAGCAATTCATGAGGTTGTGTTTATAAAGCACTTTTAATTAGTAAAGTGTCACAAGACATTTCACACCAGCAACTGTGTAACAAAATGTGATAAGGCCTGTAAACAGATATAAGCAGAGTTAACTGACAGCTTGGTTCAAGAGGAGGAGAGAGACGTGAGAGTTTTAAGAAAGGAATTCTGGAGTTTAGGGCCCAGGCAACTGAAGACACAGCGGGATCTTGGAGGGTTATTGCACTGGAGGAGGTTAAAGAGATAGGGACAGGTTCAAAAACAAGGATGAGAATTAGAAAAATTGAGGCTACAACATTGTTCTACACTATTTGCAGGTTTCTCAGTGTCAAACAAGGTATAGATAGAACAGATTCCTTCAAAAAGATACTCATATGCTGCGGGCTGCATAGGCAGTGAGTGGGAAAACACAGGACAATTGAGCATTATTTTACAGCCAGGAGTTAAATCGGGGGACCCATGTGAATCACAACTTGAAACATTTTGTGGAAAAGGCTAGGCCTATTATAATTTCCTGGGAAGTCGCTCCATCATCACATTTGGTCACAGATACTATCAGTGCGTGCGAGAATGGAATTCTCTCCCAACAAATGTGGAAATGACAAAGGCAACGTTTTCTCACATTTGAAAGAGCCATTGTCTGAACGTCAATAGTTAAGATTGCACAGTGACAATGGACCCCTTAACTAAAAGAATCTCCACTCTCGTTTAACTCCAGGAGTGCGCAAATATCTGACTGAAGCATTCCTCTATCAGCCCCTTCACCCTGAAGGTATTGAGGAATTTGGGATCTCCGTGGTTTCACTCGCCCAGCTTTCCTTTCGCTCTGACCTGGGGCTGATTTCGACTCTCCCTCTGTAATGGGCCGGGGCAGGGGTTGGATGCCTACGTTAAAATGGCCAGTGTTGTATCTGTTAACAGTGCAATGGTGCCATTGTATTCCGAAAGGGAGCCACCACTCATTCCAAACAATGGGTCCTCTCGTGAACCCACTCCTTGGTCCTCCCTAGACCCTGCTTTCCTGTCTCAAACCACAGACAAAGTCCAGATTGATGGGTGGTGGAACCACAGAGGACTGTGAAACCAAAATGGTTAAATAGTAAAATTATATCTATGATTCCCTAGGTGCCCCATTGGTCAACCCAGTGGGAAGGAGAAGGAGCATTGATGTGGAGCAGTGATGTCCCCGTGTCTCACAAACACCACACCCCCACCACCAATTCAATATGGAGGGTAGAATAGGGCAGAATGGCCAGCGCTGGGGCTGGGGCGTGCGGTTAAGTCAACTCTTCCGTATTAAGGCACAGATGAAGGATTTCACAGCAACTAAGGGAGGAAAAGTGGAAGTTGGCATCCCTGATGCTCAGGATTATCAATCTTCAGAAATTAGTCAACACCAAAGAACTGCTTGTCTTTGTTGTGGACCAAAGGACTGATACCTGGACTTCAGGGGTTACGTTACGAGGACAGGTTATACAAATTAGTTGTGTTTACTCTAGAATTTAGAAAGTTAAGAGGTGATCTGATCAAAGTCTTCAAAATATTAACAGGAAATGTCAGGGTAGATCAAGATAAAGTATTCCCACTGGTTGGCGATTCTAGAACTGGAGGCACAGTCTGTGAATTAGGGCCAGAGGGTTCAGGAGAGATGGTACAAAGTACTTCTACACACAGAGGGTGAGAGAGGTTTGGAACTCTCTTTCACAAACAGCAGTGGTTGCTGGATCATTTGTTAATTTTAAATGTGAGAGAGATATATTTTGTTAAGCAAAGGTGTTAAGGGATGTGAGAACAGGCATGAGGGGCTGAATGGCCTACTCCAGTTTCCAAGTTCCTAACTGAAGGGATGGAATAAGATGTTTTTAAAAACTCCTTTCAAGGAATTGGGTATTGCTACTAGCCCTTGTTGCCCCTTGACGAGCCCAGTTGAATTAGGGGTCTTGCTCGGCCATTTCAGGGGTCAGATGAGAGTCAGCCACATTGCTGTGGGTCTGAATTCACATGTAGGCCAGACCAGGTAAGGATGGCAGTTTCCTTCCCTAAAGGACATTAGTGAACACAATGGGATAGTAGGAACTGCTGATGCTGGTGTCTGAGACAACAAGGTGTAGAGCTGGATGAACACAGCAGGCCAAGCAGCATCAGAGGAGCAGGAAGGCTGACGTTTCGGGTCTGGACCCTTCTTCAGAAATGCTGCATTCATCCGGCTCTACACCTTGTTATCTCAGTGAACAAGATGGGTTTTTCCAACAATCAATGATAGTTTCGTGGTCACCATGATTAAGATTTATTCTAGATTTATTGAATTTAAATTCCACTGGCTGTCTTGGTAGGAATTGAACCCGCATTCACAGAGTATTAATCTGGGTCTGTGGATTATGGTGACATAAGCACTATATGGTCATTGCCCACAGGAAACAATAGAATTGGATGGAGGACAGAGGGATCTAATTCCCAACAATCCAAAAGTGTCTCCATATGCAGTTGAGCAAATTCATTTTCAGCTCCGGAAGTATTTTTTGCTTTATTCCGCTGTGCTGGCGAGAAAGACAGTCTTTGCTTCTCTTGGAGTTACATCTGTTATATTCTTGGACAGGGAATCAGGCCACTATGCCCAGTTCCAGGCTGGCACAACTGATTGGCAAACAACATAACAGGTTACCCAGGAGGAGCACAGAAAGCTGGCCAGGTCACACAGAGCCACTGATGCCAACAGAACTGATCGTTGCACCAACAGTCACATTGTTGACTGTGGCAGTGATGTTCACTTTAGCTCAGTTCCAAGCTGTGGTCTGGTGTGCATGTGGTAAGGTGTGTGCCGTCAGTGCCAGCAATAACATTACCCACAACCACATCCTGAGACACTTGTCTCTTTGCAGCAAGGATCACAAGATGAAGGAGGAAGATAAAGAACAGAAACCAGGCCAAGGTCTCCTGTACTGTACACAGAAAGAGTCACAGAGAGCAACAACACAGAAAAAGGACCTTTGGCCCATTGAGTCTGTGCCAGTCAGAAAGAATCCCCTGACTATTCTAATCCCATTTCCCGGCAATTGGGCCATATTCTTGGCATCACAAGTGCACATCTAAATACTTCTTCACTGTGACGAGGGTTTCTGCTTCTCCCACCCTTACAGCTACAGAGTTCCCTCTGGGTGACAAAGATTTTCCTCGCATCCCCTCTAAACCTTCTGGCCCTTACCTTCAATCTATGCCCCCAGTCACTGATCCCTCCACTAAGGGGAATGTTTCTTTCTGTCTACCCTATCCATGCCCCTCCGAGTTTTATCCATCTCAATCACGTCCCCACCTCAGTCTCCTCTGCTCCAAGGAAAACAACCCCAGTCTGTCCAATCTCTCTGCGTCACTGAAACTCTCCATCACAGGCAACATACTGTTAAATCTTCTCTGCACCTTCCCCAGTGCAATCACATCCTGCCTGTAATGTGGATTCCAGAACTGAACACAATACTCTAGCTGTGGCCAAACCAATATTTTATACAGTTCTAGTATAACCTCCCTGCTTTTCAACTCTCTGCCTTGGCCAATAAAGGCAGGTATCCATATGCCTTCTTAACCACTTTATCTACCTGTCTCGCTAGCTTAAGGGACTGACAGACGTGTAGACCAAGGTCTCTCTGATCCTTGGTGCTCCCCAGGGTCCTAGTGTACATCAAGTAAAAGCTCATCAATCTGAACTGCTGTTTCTCTCCCCACAGATGTTCCCAGAACTGCTGAGGGTCTCCAGCACTTCCTGTTATGTCAGTTTTTTATGACAGAGGACATGTTTCCTTTCCAACCTCACTCCTCCATTGGTAAGAATAAATTCACATTTACTCAGGCTGCGATGTGGCCAATTATAGAGGTTTTGGGCTGTATCTGAATTAGTTGTAGAAACAATTCAACCAGGTTTCTTTCATAGTGTTAAGAATAAATCACTTAGAATAAATAAACAATATGCAAAGATGATCAACAACAAAAAAAAGGGTTTAGACTGTACAAAGGAAAATATGACTTAATTCTAACATTCAAACTTTAACATGAGGCAAATATGTGTAACAGACTAATGGTGGTTGAACATCCCACAGAATATATCAAACAGCAAATAACAGGTCTGCTGCGTTTCCCAGCAAAACCCAAAGACTTTAGTGACACTGTGAGTCACCAAATCTCATTAAATCTTCACAAGGGATCACGATTCTGCACTTTCCATGATCTGGCCTTAAAGGTTCCTCCAAAGCCACTCCATCAGATACTAGCTCCAAGGCCTCATATTCTGCTGTCCACTTGCTGTTCTGCATTCCCCTGGATTATTGGAAACTACACTCCAGTACTTACTCATAGGCACCAACTCCACCTTTTCAACAACTGTAAGCCATTATCGCCCCTAATTATTGCCCTAAACGCGCTCAGTTGCATGAAGCAAAAGTGTTGTAGGCTTTCAACCCCTACTCCCTCCTGCACTAATTATTAATTGGGCACTGGCTTCTTTCAGGCCCTTCATAGGTCCTAGGACTACTTTGAGTCTACAGTACACTGAGTTATTCAATTGGTCTTGGACTGTAGTACATAGATTTACACAGCTGCTCTTAGGCATTCCTGAGCCCAGCTACACAGAACTTGTGTTTTCTAGTTCCTTGAGCAGTACAGCTAAAAGCAGCCGAACATTAGGTCTGCTCTATCTCTGTCTCCTTTTCCATCTGACAGTAACCCAAAACTGCACTTGTGTGACTCCTAAATTGTCATGAATGGCCAACTGAGATACTTCACCTTACTGATGGGCAGAACTGAATGGAATTAATGTTGTGGAACAGTCAAATGTAGTAAATCCTTAGATTTCTCTTTTCCTTAAACGTTACCCTTTTCACAGAATGCCGGCTTACAGCACAAGTTGCATACAAGAGAAAGCAGGAATTGGTCGCTGCAGATTATATTGTCATTATCA
Source organism: Rhincodon typus (assembly GCF_021869965.1). Classification (NCBI taxonomy): domain Eukaryota; kingdom Metazoa; phylum Chordata; class Chondrichthyes; order Orectolobiformes; family Rhincodontidae; genus Rhincodon; species Rhincodon typus. The sequence continues at coordinate 174,825,871 of NC_063332.1, forward strand.
CACTGCTGTCTGTGAGATGTTAAAATTGGCTCTGCATTTCCTACAAAAGCCGAAACACTTCAAAAAGTGCTTCATTACCTGTAAATCAATTGAAGACATCCTGAGACAGACTTCGAGAATGCTGGGGAAACTCAGCAGGTTTGGCTGCGTCTGTGCAGGAGGGAAGCAGAGTTAACGCTTCAAGTCTGACCTGACTTTTCCTCAGAGCAGCGTTCTGTGTTTCTGTCTGATTCCTGGCATCCATAGTATTTTGTTTGTATTTGGGGGCATCCTGAGATTGTGAAAGGCGCTATACAAATGCAATTCCCTTGTTTCAGTGAGGAAAATAACTGATCTGAGTGTTACATTCTCTGCTGGCCAGCCGCCTGCTGAAAGTTAATTAATTTTCAACTCGCTGAGCAGATTTTACCCCCTCTGATTAGCACTGGGTAGCAGCAGATGCTAACTTTTTTTTTAAAAGATCATTTAAAAATAGACATTTATTTAAGCATGCACTACTTATGCAAGGCTGAATCTTGTGTCAATTGGTTAGTGAGGTAGATCAAACAGTAAAAACCAAACCACTGCTCCAATATTCTCAAGATCTGAACAGAATGATTACTGCACAGCTGGAGGTTATTTGGCCCATTGTGCCTGTACTATGTCTGTAAAGGCTATTCAGATAATTATCCACATCCTTTCAGAAAGCCATGATTGAATTTACCTCCACTACCATGTCAGGCAGCACATTCCAAACTCACACCTTAGAAAAAGCCTTTGCCTCACGTCCCCTCGCTTTTGTTTTCCAATTACCGTAAACATTTTGTGTACTTCTCCAGTTTCTCCTTATTTGCTCTGTCCAGTCTGTGTCAAATCTTTCTCATCATCGCTATTTCTCCGATGAACATGGCCCTAGTTTCTCCAATCTATCCTCATTATGCAGACTCTTACCTTGCAGAATCAATCTTTTCTGCATCCTCTCTAAAATCTTTATTTCCTTTCGAAAGTGCTGGGTGTTGTAATAGACAGTTTGCACCTGAAAGGGTTAACTGACATGAGCTAAGCTCCGTCCATTAGAGGATATAAAGAAGCACTCCTGGGAGACGCTAACCAGTCTCTTTAGGTTGTGTATCAGAATGTTCCAGAAGCTTACTCTATGGTCTCACAGAGGACACTATATATCTCAGACGTAATGCAAACAGCTCTTCAGTTTATCAAGGCTGATGCTCTCTTCCATGAAGACTTTGAATCTTCCCCATTAGTACCAGCAACATAGACTAACTAAAGAGGCAGGATTGGTGGCAGAGAACCACCCAGACAATTCAGGTGTCCCCGACTACGAGACTATAAGGTGCCCAGGGCTGGACATCAATAGATGCCACGCTAGCGTTTTACACACGTTCCCCATAACTTCCTCACTTCTGTCCCCCACACTTCGCTGTCTGGTCCAATCACAAAGGGATGTTGATTGGGTAAATTAGGAGAAACTGTCTGCTCCATCAGAAGGGTCAGATACCTGAGGCTGGTGATTGAATACGGAGGTTGGGGTGAGGGGGCAGGGGGTTGAGATAGGTTTACTGGGGCAGTGACTCACAATGATCTAGAATGAGCTCCCTGAAGGGGCGATGGAAGCAGACTCACAGGGAGCTTTCAAAAGGGGAAACATCGAGAAAACGAAACTCTGGAGGCCTCCGGGAAGAAAGTGGAGGAGGGGAGAGCTCTTTAAAGAGTTGGCACTGACATTATGGGCTGAATGGCCTCCTGAGCTCTGTCACTTTATGAGGTGGTACAAACTGAAGGTGGCTGTGACACATTGATGAAGAAATGAGGGCACAGTGCTCAGTGACATTCAGCAGATCACAAGAAATCTATTCCATCTGCCCATTATTTTTCCAGGTTGAGATAACTCCAGTAAAATTCCATTGATGTAAAATGGAAAGTCCTTCCGGTTCCTCCCCAATTATCTGAGCCCCACCTAATTTCAGCCTCATTTAAATCTCTCCGTCACCTTCTCTGCTCCAGAAAGTGCAAGCCCAGTCTCTCCACATCATTCAGCCCCTGGTACCACTGCAGTAAATTTCCTCTGCACCTTCTCAAGGGCCTTCACATCTTCTCTAAAGTGCAGTGCTCACAGATTACACAGAAAGCTCCAGCCAACAGCTAGCCAGTGTTTTATAAAGTTTTACCCCAACTTCATCAATTCCATAACTCTCTGGGTCTTCCTTGAAAACTTTTTATTAACTTTTCGCGTTGCCTTTCATGATTTGTGCACACTCTCAGACCTTGTTATAAAATTGCTCCAGTTGGTTTATACTGTGGTTGTACTTACTTGCTAAAGCTGTAGAGGAGACGTTCAAAGACTAGAACTGGGCCTGTGCTGCTCAGGATGGTGAGTGGTTGCCCAGCGAAAAGGCAGAAGACAGCTCCACTAACTGCTGTGCCCAGGAAACTCTCCAGTACACCCTGGGGATAGCACGAGAAATCAGAGTCAAAAAACTCCATCAGATATGTGGTCCTCAGATCCCCTTCAAAGGGGTTTATAATCTGACAGAAAGTTTAGGTGAGCACTACTACGGCACAGAAACAGGCCACTCGGCCCATCAATTCCCTTCCTGGATTATGTGCTGTTCTTCAGTATCCTTCTATTCCTTTCTTTGTACTAACTAACGAGCTTCCTCATTAATGTATCGACACTTCCCTTACTCCCTTTGAGCGTGTTTCACTACGATCTGCTGGCACTGGCCTTTCAGACAGCAGGTTCCAGGTCACAGACACGCTCTGGTTTTGCAGAGTTTGTTTAGTTTTGACTTTTCTGGCTCTTTCTTCCAAGATACATCGGTTCAAGTTTCTTGCTGTTACGTTGAATCCGCCACCAGCCTGTCCAGTTTACCAGCCTGCCTGTGCCCTCCCGAAGTCTACCTATAAGATGAAAAACTTAGGCCATTCGGCCCATCCAGTCTGCTCCACCATTCCATCATGGCTGATATGTTTCTCATCCTCATTCTCCTGCCCTATCCCTGCAACCCACTTTTCATGTCATACATTGATGATCTGGACGAAGGAACCGAGGACATTGTTGCTAAGTTTGCAGATGACACAAAGACAGGTGGAGGGATAGGTTTTGCTGAGGAAGCAGAGAGACTGCAGAAGGACTTGGACAGGCTGGGAGAGTGGGTAAAGAAGTGGCAGATGGAATACAGTGTGGGAAAGTGTGGGGTTATGTGCTTTGGTAGGAAGAGAATAAGTGCAGGCTATTTTGTAAATTGGGAAATACTTCAGAAATCTGAACCACAAAACGACTTGGTGGTCCTAGTTCAGGTTTCTCAGAAGGTTAACATGCAGGTTCTGATGGCAGTTGGGAGGCAAATGCAATGTTAGCATTCATTTTGAGAGGGCTAGAATACGAGAGCAGGGATGTACTGCTGAGCCTGTATAAGGCCGCATTTGGAATATTATGAGCAGTTTCGGGCTCCGTATCTAAGGAAGGATGTGCTGGCCTTGGAGGGGGGTACGGAAGAGGTTTACAAGAATGATCCCGGGGATGAAGGGCTTGTCATATGAGGAACATTTAAGGACTCTGGATCTGTGCTGGAAGGAGTTTAGAACAATGAGGGCATATCTCATTGAAACTTACAGAATATTGAGAGACCTAGATAAGGTGGACATGGAGAAGATGTCTCCACGAGTAGGAGAGACCAGGACCCGGGGGCACAGCCTCAGAGTGAAAGGCACAACCCTTTAGAACTGAGATGAGGAAGAAATTCTTCATCCAGAGGCTGGTGAACCTGTGGAACTCATTGTCACAGAAGGCTGTGGAGACCAAGTCATTGAGTGTACTCGAGACAGAGATAGATGTGTTCTTGACTGGGAAGGGGATTCAAGGGTTATGAGGAGAAGGCAGGAGAATGAGGTTGAGAAATATATCAGCCAAGATCGAATGGTGGAGCAGACTTGATGGGCTAAATGGCCTAATTCTATTCTTATATTTTATTGGCTTGTAGTCTACGGTCTAACCCTGGATCACTTTACTAATTAAGAACCTGTCTATCTTGTTTCTGTCCCTTTCAGCGTTTCCTGCGTTCCCAAGATTTGTGTGGCCAGCAAACTCTAACTGACTGGTTTTCTGGAAGGCCAGTGCTCCTGTTACTGGGAGACACAGTTGTACACTTTCCTCCAGTCTGTTTTTCTCACTGTTCACCATGGCTGTCTGCATACAGAGTCTGTGAGCTAAATTTACAAACACATTAGCCTTCCAATCCCTCACCTTCTATGCTGCTGACAAGTATCTAATGAAGAAAGATGGCTCACCTCTATGTTAGAATATTCTTTGCAAAGTCTGAATCAATTGTGGAAAAGGATCAAAGAGATTTTGGAAAACTGATAAAAGAAATTACTCAATGTAACGAGGCAGTTTAATAAGGTCACTGTCGAAGCAAAACAAGCACCTGCAATTCTTTCTTAGAGAGTTACAACACAGGAGAAGTTCTGTTAAACTTACATGAACTTCACTTGGAGAACAGAGAGTAATTGTGATCCCCAGATTACAAAACAGGCAATGGAGAAGATCAGAAATGATTGACCACAGTGATACCAGAACTGCAAGGGGACAGTCATCACGAAAGATTGAGCGGGTAGTCGCTCTTTTATCGTGTGAAGAGAAAAGTAACGAATGACGTGATGGAGCACGAAAGGAGTGACAAAGTGTTTCTACTTATCAGTGAGACTTGAACCAGGAATCGTAAACGAAGAGAATCTTTCATAAATCCAATTGGGAATTCAGGAGACAGTGGGTGGAGTATGGATTTTACTCCCATAGGGAGTATGAGGACAAAGATTAAGGGAAACTGGATTAACCTAAACAGGAAATGGGAAGAGTATGCTGATGGGGTGAGGTGAAGTGTGATTGGAGGAGGTTGATGGAGAGAATAAGCACTAGAATAGAAGAGTTGGGCCGAATGGCCTGTTTTGTATTTCTGGGGGTGATGTGTTGAAGGAGAATGATAGTCAGTGCAGTGCCTCCACATGAGACAGTGGGTCTGTAGCCAGAACAAACCTGCATATTGTCAGTAGCATCCCCAAGGAGACCTCCAAAGGTGATGGCATTGGTCACAGTCCCCAGATAGATAAACAGAATGGCAGAAAGTGACTGGATGCTCAGTGCGTCATAAAAATCGCTGGCAAACCATGGGATCTTCCTTTTGATATCAGCCACAAAACCACCAAACAACCTGAGGAACCAGAAAGGGGAAAGTGAGAACATTTCATCGGAACATTCCTTAAGGGACAAAGCTGAGGAGGGCCCATTAGTCCCTAGAGGGTGCTCCAACATTCCAGACATTCAAAAACAAAGGATCAGGGAATACAAGGTTACATAATCAATAAAAGATCATTAGAATTAGGAGTAAGAGCAGGCCATTCAGCCCCTCTCCTAAATGTTCCATCATTCAAGAGAATCATGGCTGGTCTGGGTGTGGTCTCAACTCCATCTTCCTGTCCATCTTACCCCTTCCTCCTTCCCACTACCTTGGACTCCTTTCTCACTGAAAAACTTGTCTCACTCAGCCCTGACTATATTCCGCGACAGAGTGTCTTCCAACTGCTAACGACACTGCGAGAAAAGAAATTCCTGCTCATTCTCTGACAGAACCCTTATTTTTGAAACAGTCTCTCCTCTGGATCTAGATTCCCTTATGAGAGGAAACATTCTGTCAGCATTTACCCTGACTAGCCACCCCCTCAGGGATCTGTTATATAACAGCCTTTGTCATATCTCTCCCTCTTGGCAGTCAACAGGTTAATTCCTGGAGTTGGAACTGAGGCTAATTCTGGCAACTATTAGGGACAGAGGAAAGTGGAGCACAAATATGCCATTCTCAGTTCCACCAATGAGACTAGTTTGTGGCTAACCATCTGCTGCAGCGCCATTTTCCCACATTATCCCTGTGTCCCTTATAACCGGTCCATCTCAAACTTGAACCACAGTGGTTAAGGATATTGTTCTTGGCTGTCTGTTTGCATGTGGAAAGGAATGCAGTGACCAAGGTCCCCCTACAGGGGTCAGCCTTTACTTCAGCATCCTTGACATCCGCCCGATCGACCAATAACAGAAGCTCGAGGTCAATGTTTCAGCTGAAGGATGGCACCTCTGATAGTGCAGCACTCTCTCTGTGCCACCAGAGATGCCAGTCACCTCCTGGACTGAAGGGTAGCCTCTCAATGTCCTCATGAGCAGTCCGAGGTGAGGTGTCGTCACGTTAATATCCGAGCCACGGCTGACATCGGGTCACACTTCCTCATCCAATGGGCAGCGAAGATCTGGAACGCTCTCCCGCCCTCCGGAAAACCGTTGATGTTGTTGGTCAATTGAAAACATGAAAACTGAGATGGATGGGTTTCATTGGGTAAGGATGGTCAGGGTCGTTGAATCAAGGTGGGTAAATGGGCATTTTTAAATTTTTTTCCATGGGATGTGGGTATCACAGGCTGGGTCAGAATTTGTTGCCCGTCCCCAATTGCCCTCGAATGGAGTATCTTGCTCAGCCATTTCAGAGGGCAGTTAGGAATCAATACCATTGCTGTGGTTTGGAGTCACACGTAGGCCCGACCAGAATCTGCAGGTTCCTTCCCCAGAGGACATCAATGCATCAGATGGGTTTTTTTTAGAACAATCGATGACAGTTTTATGCTCACCATTAGAGACTAGCATTTATTGGAAAATGTATTAATTGAATTTAAATGCCACCAGGCACTGTGATCCAACTGAATAGAGGAGCTAGCCTGAGGGCAGATGGGTCTCCTCCTGTTCCCGAGTAATTTTGTTCAGAATTAACAAGTGCTAATAACTGACTGAATTGGCTGCAAAATACTTGCAAAAATCTTTAAATGCTCATGGAAATAATTAAAAGTAACAGTACACTGCAGAAATTCATCAAAGATTCTTTGACAGCACCTTCCAAATCCATGACCACATCCATCTAGAAGGACAAGGGCAGCAGTTACATGGGAACACCATAGAATTCATACAGCATTGAAGCAGGCCATTCAGCCCACACTGACCCTCTGAAAAGCATCCCACCCAGACTCACACCTACCCTATCCCTTTAACCCCACAATTCCCTCAGCTAACCCACACATCCCTGGACACTACGGGCAATTTAGCATGGCCGATTCACCCTAACCTGCACATCTTTGGACTGTGGGAAGAAACTGGAGCACCCGGAGGAAACTCACACAGACACGGGGAGAACGTGCAAACTCCACACAGACAGTCACCCGAGACTGAAATCGAACCCGGGTCCCTGGTGCTGTGAGGCAGCAGTGCTGACCGCTGAGCCACCGTGTCACTCTCACCACCCCCAGCAAGTTCCCCTCCAACCCACTCACCATCCTGACTTGGAAATATATCACCGTTCCTTCAGTGCCACTGGGTCAAAATCCTGGAATTCCCTCCCCAAGGGCATTGTGGGTCTATCTACAGCACATGGACTGTAGCGGTTCAAGAAGGCAGCTCACCCCCACCTTCTCAAGGGGCAACTAGGGATTGGCAATAAATGCTGGGCCCAGCCAGTGACACCCACATCCCATGAATGAATTAAAATAAAAGCAGCTAAACAATTATCAACGTGATGGACCTGTGCTTCGTACCTTCCAGTTTTCTTCAGTTCATCTGGGATTTCATGTCCACCACCTCCGTGTCCCCCATCATGAAGCATGTCTCCGTTCATCTGAATAGCTTCCCCTCCGGCAAACATGTTCTTTCTGTTTAAAAGGAAAGTGTTACACTGAAATAATAACCTTCAAACTGCTGCACTCAGGTTTAATACCAATGTTTTTGTGTTTTTTTTTGGGTAAGAGGTTCTTCTTCAATTGGTCTCAGAGGTCAAGGCCCATGGGCTGGAACGTAGGGCGAGATGAGTTAGGTTTATTTAATCAGGAAGGAGGGTTAGAGGCTGTGACCCATCCACCTCAATAAGGATCTCTGGGAAAGCTCGTGGTCGACTTCCTATCTTGCTGCCAATTGACAACTTAACACGAACAGTTAAGCATCACTTAGTGAGCGCATCCTGATGGCACCAATATTCACCCTGCCCAGTTAGCAGGCTGGTATCTGACTGGGTTCCCCAGCTGCTTGAAGGAACCAGCATCGGGAAGTGAGGGAATGAAGCGTGGGATTTCCTGGAAGTCACCCGACAACCCTTGATGTCAACCCCCTCCTCCCCTGTGAGCACCCCCACCCCACTCCCCAAACCTGCTGGACCCCTCCTGCCATTCGAGAACACCCGCTGTTATCAGACTTGTGAACAGACCTCTCATATAATAGAGTTGATCTTTCTCTGCACCTTCTCAGTAGCTGTAACACGATTATTCTGCATTCTGTTCTATTACCCCACCACGCCCCCACACCCCCCGTCCCCACCACCCCGATGCACTTATGGAAGGTATGGTTTGTCTAGTTAGCGCGCAAAACAATACTTTTCACTGTATCTCAGTACATGTGACAATAATAAATCAAATTAAATCACTGACCTGCTCACCAGTTCAACCAGCGAGTGGCCACAGTACTGACCACAGCCATGTGATTCCACAGTGATGCCACTGAGGAATGTCAAGCTCAGTCTAGGGTCTTTGATTGGCTGGCTTTGGGATGGGTTGGGGAAGGGACCACTGCTGCCCAGTTACCCATGCCTGACTGCCACTTCATCCAGCAGCCCTTCCTGAAAACAGGGGATGGTAGACTCTTGCTGACTGCCCAGATAACAGCAAGACCCTCGTCACCTCTGCTAAAGACCACCAGCAGTGTGTGGGGAGATACTGAGTCAACATCGCATTAAAGAGAGGCTTTGATTAACAGAACCACGTTTACAAATGTGGAGCCAGTCTGAATCTCTTCACAGAGAAGGGAGTTATTTTATCAACGGTGAAAGTTCTAACAAAAAACCCTTATCTTGTGATGATATCAAAAAGACGCTATTTTAAACTGGCTGCAACTGGAATAGCTCATAAAAGATTAAAATATAGACAGAAAGATAGTTCCAAACTTTTGCAATACCACCTCCAGCCATTAATGTTTAAAAGCCAAAATATTTTATCTTATCTTGATAGGGAGAAGCTGTTCCTGCTCATAAAGAAAATAGCAAGAGGGTGCAGATTTAAAACAATGTGCAAACGAAGCAAGGGTAATGTGTGGAAAATCATTTTTATACAGCGAGTGGCTAGGGTCTGGAATGCACTGCCTGGAAATGTGGGGGAGGCAGGTTCCATTGAGGCATTTCAGAGGGTGTTGGGTGGTTTTTGCATAGAAATGGTGTGTAGGTATATGGAGAAATGGCTGGAGATTGGCGCTAGGGAATGGAACTGGTGCAGGCATGATGGGCTCAATAGCCTCTTTCTGCACCATAACTGTGAATCTACAGTCTTAGGCAGCAATTACCATTGGATAGTTCTGACTGGTTACCCAAAAGAATACATTGAAAAAGGTGAGGGAGGTTCTGGATTTGACCGTTCCAAGGGTATTTTTTAGCTGCTGGGGCCCCGAGCCTCTGTCTAAACCTCTCCCCCTCCCCTCCCTTCCTCTCTCCTCTATGGCTGAACCTCTGAACCTCTCTCAGAGGGCCGACAGGTCGTGGCCCAGAGTCCATGGGCCTGCAGCTGGGAAGGTGGCAATGGTGGTGGGCTTGAACCCTACAGCTTACTGCTTCTTGGGTGGCATGGTGGCTCAGTGGTTAGTACTGCTGCTTCACAGCATCAGGGACTTGGGTTCGATTCCAGCCTCTGGCAACTGTCTGTGTGGAGTTTGCACATTCTCCCTGTGACTGTGTGGGTTTCCTCCCACAGTCCAAAGATGTGCAGGTTAGGGTGGATTGGCCATACTAAATTGCCCATAGTGTCCAGGGATGTGTAGCTTAGGTGAGTTATAGGGGGATGGGTCTGGGTGGGATGCTACAAGGGTCGCTGTGGATTTGTTTGGCCAAAGGGCCTGTTCCCACAGTGTAGGGATTCTATGATTCTAAATGAAACTCTGGTTGAGAAGCAGTATTCCCTACAAGGTGCTGTTTGGAGCCAGCAGACTGGGCTCAAAGCTCCCAGTCAGCACCAAAAAAAACCCCAAAATATTAGTGAGCCACATTTCACCATCTCACCTCACTCCCACCTGAATTCCTTCAATAAGCCACAGGAATAGAAGAAGGCCATTCTAGCCCATTGAGTCTGCTCCACCATTCCATGAGATGGTTGATCTGTCAATCCTCAACTCCACGTTCCTGCCTGTTCCCCATAACACTTGATTCTCTGCACTGATTAAGAATCTTGACTATGCTTAAGACCCAGCCTTGACGACCCTCTGCAGTAAAGAATACCACAGATTTACTCCCCTCTGAGTGGAAATTCATCCTCCCTGTCTGAAGTCAATGAGGATTTAAGGGCCTCATCCTACACTCCCCACCTCCATATACAATTATTTTGCTGTAGGTGGAGGAGGAAAAGTTGGCTAATCTCCTCAATGGGGGCAGACTGTCAGGTTGGAGGGTTGGGGAGTCAGGAGGACATCAATCTGAGCACAATTTAGGGAGGGGGCATTAGGGAGAGCAGAAGGGCAATGGTGACCACTGAAAGCCACCCTTCCAGCCTAGTTTCTGAGCCACCTGAATCCCTCTCTCCCATTGACCCTCACCCCTGTGGGACCCCTCCAGACCACACTTAGCTGGTGTGTGGGAAATCTTGGGTTTCTGGTTTCAGTGGATGGGGCATTGCTGTCAAGTTCTGGGACTGGCAGTCTCAGCTGTTGGTGGCAGGGACTTCCTAATGTGGCGCAGCCACTCAGCTGTCTGATTGTCAGACATTGACTGGGCTCTTTCAACTTTGATGGGCACAGGTTGCTGTCCTGGAAACTTTCCCGCTTCTGGACTTAGTCCAAAAACTCTGTATCAATCTTCTGTCTGACTGCACACTCTGTGAAGCACTTTCATTGAATCCCTACAGTGCGGAAGCCGACCATTCGGCCCATCGAATCTACACTGACCCTCTGAAGAGTATCCCACCCAGACCCACCCCATCCCTGTAACCATGCATTTCCCATGACTAATCTACAACCTACACATCCCTGGATAAAAACTAAAAGAACTGCGGATGCTGTAAATCAAGAACAAAATCAGAAGTTGCTGGGAAAGCTCAGCAGGTCTGGCAGCATCTGTGAAGAGAATTAATGTTTCGGGTCCGGTGACCCTTCCTCAGAACTGACTAGCTAGGAAAATGTTGGTTTATACACAGAAGATAGGGTGGGGGCAGGCGGGGGTAAGGAGTCCGGAGCGCCCGGAGGGGACCCGCGCAGGAATGCAGGGGCATGTGTGGGCTCCACGCAGATAGTTGCCTGAGGCTGGGGTTGGGCCCGGGTCTCCGGCACTGTGAGGCAGCCGTGCTAACCACTGAGCCAGTGTGCTGCCCTCAAACTAATTACACCATAATCATACAGAGAACATTTAATTTAAAGCAATAATGCTCACTCCCCTTCCACCACCAATTTGTTTCTGCATCATAGTAACTGTTTGTCCTTCCCTGTGACTTCATAAATAATTTCTTGATAAATGAGTTTATTCTGAATTTCTGGGCCAGGTAGGACTTGTACCTGGGTCTTCTGGTTTAGGGGCAGGGACACTACTCTGTGCTATGAGACCGCTTTTCAAGTGCTCACATTTGAACGTGCCACTGCCAATCCTAAAATGATATGGGTCATAAGGAGAGCAGCAAGTCTGTGAACAACCTACCGAATTCAGGCTATTAGATAGGCATATGGATGATAGTATAAAGTAGGGGTGGAGGTTAGATAGACCTCAGGATTAGGGTAAAGTTTCAGCACAACATCGTGGGCCAAAGGGCCTGTACTGTGCTGTACTGTTCTATGTTCTATGTTCTATGATAGGTGGGGATAGAGCCCAAAGAGAGAGAAGAGCAGTTGGACAGACAGAGGAATTGATAACAATCTGGTTAATTACATACTACCTGTTGTTACTCACTAACAGTCCCCAATAACAGCTATTCACCCTCCTACCCAGAGTGTTAACTCTGGCTTTTCCTTCACAGATGCTGCCAGACCTGCTGAGCTTTTCCAGCAACTTCTGTTTTTGTACACATCTCTGGATAGGAATCAAACCCGGGTCCCTGGTGCTGTGAGGCAGCACCGCTAACCGCTGAGTCATTGTGCCACCCTTCTAGGACCTACACTTTGGAGTGTACTCAAGGTGCTATATAATTGCACACCGCAGTTGTTATTTCTTGAACTCAGAAACTGCTGGTGGAACTCTTGACTGATTGTTATCAGTGGCCTCTGCACGGACTGAGAAAGAACTGCATTGTCAGTCTGATGCTTCACAGCACGAGCAACTGGGAGGGGGCTTCTTATTTATTTGACTCTTATTGATGGGGTTCTGTTCAGGGAATCAACACAAATTGAAAATGCACTGGCTTTTCAGCTTCCAAATCTCACGACCTCAAAATAACAGGGTCAAGCAACAGCCCAAAAAAAAAAATCACAACTCTGCATTCATATAGCACCTTATCATGCCCCAAAAGCCCTTCAAACTGATCCATTACTTCTGCAGTGTTGTTGCTCTGAAGTGCAGATCAACAGTATAAAAATATAGTTGAGCCTTGTCAAATGAATTTGGTTAATGACAAACATTTCTTTTGTTTTTACTCAGTCAGCAATGTTTAGAATCCATTTCTGATCAAATTGGATTAGAGTGTAATCCAGGAAGGAGTGCAAAGGTTTGATTCATTTCAGCTTTGCTCTGATTCACTGATAACTGCTCACAACAATAGCTTGCATTTATTTAGCAGCTTTATTGTAGTAAAACATTGCAATGCACTTCACAGCCAGGTTTCCAATCAAAGTTTAACAGTGAATCACATAAGGACATTTGGACAGGACAGGATATACCATTGACCAGAAACTCAACTGGACTGACCACATAAACACAGTGGCTACAAGAGCAGGCCAGAAGCTGGGAATACTGTGGCGAGTAACTCACCTCCTGACTCCCCAAAGCTTTTCCACCATCTACAAGGCACAAGTCAGGAGTGTGATGGAATACTCCCCACTTGCCTGGATGGGTGCAGCCCCAACAACACTCAAGAAGCTTGACACCATCCAGGACAAAGCAGCCCACTTGACTGGCACCACATCCACAAGCATTCACTCCCTCCACCACCGACGCTCAGTAACAGCAGTGTGTACTATCTACAAGATCCACTGCAGAAATTCACCAAAGATCCTCAGGCAGTACGCCAATGTGACGCCACTGTTTAAAAAAGGAAGTAGACAAAAAGCAGGTAACTATAGGCCAGTTAGCTTAACTTCGGTTGTGGGGAAAATGCTTGAATCTATCATTAAGGAAGAAATAGCAAGACATCTGGATATAAATTGTCCCATTGGGAACACCCAGCATGGGTTCATGAAGGGTAGGTCATGTTTAACTAATTTGGTGGAATTCTTTGAGGACATTACTTGCATGGTGGACAATGGGGAACCTGTGGATGTGATGTATCTAGATTTCCAGAAGGCATTTGACAAGGTGCCACACCAAAGGCTGCTACATAAGATAAAGTTGCACGGTATTACAGGTAATGTATTGGCATGGATAGAGGATTGGTTGACCAGTAGAAAGCAAAGAGTAGGGGTAAATGGGTGTTTTTCTGGTTGGCGGTCAGTGGCTAGTGGTGTGCCTCAGGGATCAGTGTTGGGACCTCAATCGTTTACAATTTACATAGAAGATTTGGAGTTGGGGACTAAGTGTGGTATGTCAAAATTTGCAGATGACACTAAGGTGAGTGGTAGAGCAAAGTGTGCAGAAGACACTGAAAGTCTGCAGAGGGATATAGGTAGTCTAAGTGAGTGGGCAAAGGTCTGGCAGATGGAGTACAATGTTGATAAGTGTGAGGTCATCCATTTTGGTAGGAATAACAGCAAAATGGACTATGTTTTAAATGGTAAAAAATTGCAACACGCTGCTGTGCAGAGGGACTTGGGTGTCCTTGTGCATGAATCTCTGAAGGTGGGATTGCAGGTGCAGCAGGTAATTAAAAAGGCAAATGGAATTTTGTCTGTCATTGCTCGAGGGATGGAGTTTAAAAACAGGGAGGCTATGCTGCAGCTGTATAGGGTCCTGGTGAGGCCACACCTGGAGTACTGTGTGCAGTTTTGGTCTCCTTACTTGAGAAGAGATATACTAGCACTGGAGGGGGTGCAGAGGAGATTCACTTGGTTGATTCCAGAGTTGAGAGGGTTGGATTATGAGGAGAGACTGAGTAGACTGGGATTATACTCATTGGAATTCAGAAGAATGAGGGGAGATCTTATAGAAACATAAGATTATGAAGGGAATAGATAAGGTGGAGGCAGGGAGGTTGTTTCCGCTAGCAGGTGAAACTAGGATTAGAGGGCATTGCCTCAAAATAAAGGGAAACAGATGTAGGACTGAGGTCAGGAGGAACTTCTTCACCCAAAGGGTTGTGAATCTGTGGAATTCCCTGCCCAGTGAAGCGGTTGAAGCTACCTCGCTGAATGTTTTTAAGGCAAGGCTAGATAAATTTTTGAACAGTAAAGGAATTAAGGGTTATGGTGAGTGGGCGGGTAAGTGGAGCTGAGTCTCAAAAAGATCAGCCATGATCTTATTAAATGGCGGGGCAGGCTCGAGGGGCCAGATGGCCTACTCCTGCTCCTAGTTCTTATGTTCTTATGTTCTTAGCACCTTCCAAACCCACGACCACTTCCATCTGGAAGGACAAGGGCAGCAGATACATGGGAACACCACCCCCTTGCAAGTTCCCCTCCGAGCCCCTCGCCATCCTGACTTGGAAATATAATCGCTGTTCCTTCACTGTCACTGGGTCAAAATCCTGGAATTCCCTCCCTAAGGGATCAACCTACCGCACATGGACTGCAGCGGTTCAAGAAGGCAGCACACCCCCACCTTCTCAAGGGCAAGTGGGGATGGGAAATAAATGCTGGGCCCAGCCAGCTACACCCACATCCTACAAATGAAACTTTAAAAAGTGACGAGAACCTTAGTCAAAGAGGTTATCTTTCAGAAGTGTCTTAACAGAGACAGGTGGAGAGGCTGAGGGAGAGGGAGGTGAGGAGGTCTGAGGGAGGGGATTGGGAGCTGTGGAGGGAGGGAAATGGGATGTATTACTGAGGCTGGAATGAAAGGTGTCCCGAGAGAGCTGGTTAGCACTCAAATAGAGGAATTGACAAAATCAGGGAGCCATGAGTCGATTTGGGAAGTATTTGGAAACCAGGGCATCAGTTTGAGGATCAAGTCTTTGCTACACCATGCGTCAGGGTAGGTAAGTGAGCATGAGGAGGGAGGAGTAACAAGACACGATGTGAACTAATCTCGAGGCAACAACAGACTCTGCAAGGGGCAGAGCAGCTGTGCACGTTCTGATATTTAAAGCAAGTTTTAGCGTGTGACAGTTGCAGCTGCAAGCCAGTATTCCAGAGGTCAGATGAACATCCTCCAGGGTCAGTTCAGGGCTGGTTTCAATTTAGAACAAACATGTTGCTGCCTTGTCCTATCTCTAAAGGAGTCATTAAGTTAAAGCAGTTTTAAAGGAAGAGGAACAGCAAACTCTCTGGTGCTGGCCAAACCACAGTGGAGCTGCAGCTAATTTGTTTGCACACAAACAGGGTTTAGGGGATGTTGTGTGGGCAAGCATTGCATTTCAACATTAATGATACTGTCCCACTTCTTTATGCAGCTGTACAACAAAGTATGATTCAAGAAACTCGTTCCTTAATCTGCCCTTGTAATCACATCCAGCTCAGAGTGACCCTTTACATCTGACCTGACAACACACTTCTCCAGAATTAGGAAATGAACACTTCAGCCTCGGACTGAAGCTCAACAAATGTTACTCCTCGACCAGCTCCGTGCAAACACTATTAAACATTGTCAGCCATGGCCCCACATGGGCATATTCCTGCTCTTAGGCTGAAAGGTCAGGCCTCCACACCTCCACACTCTTTAGGGAGCGCCGCACTGCCGGAGGGTCAGCGCTGAGGGAGCGCCACACTGTCACAGGGTCAGTGCTGGGGGAGTGCCGCACTGTCACAGGTCAGTGCTGGGGGAGTGCCGCACTGTCACAGGGTTAGTGCTGAGGGAGCGCCGCACTGTCACAGGGTCAGTGCTGGGGGAGTGCCGCACTGTCACAGGGTCAGTGCTGAGGGAGTGCTGCACTGTCACAGGGTCAGTGCTGAGGGAGTGTCGCACTGTCGGAGGGTCAGTGCTGAGGGAGCGCCGCACTGTCGGAGGGTCAGTGCTGAGGGAGCGCTGCACTGTCACAGGGTCAGTGCTGAGGGAGCGCCACACTGTCACAGGG
>NC_063332.1:174842323-174850599 GCF_021869965.1 Rhincodon typus
GGAGGGTAGGTGCTGAGGGAGTGCCGCACTGTCGGAGGGTCAGTGCTGAGGGAGTGCCGCACTGTCGGAGGGTCAGTGCTGAGGGAGCGCCGCACTGTCGGAGGGTCAGTGCTGAGGGAGTGCGCACTGTCAGAGGGTCAGTGCAGAGGGAGCGCCGCACTGTCGGAGGGTCAGTGCAGAGGGAGCGCCGCACTGTCGGAGGGTCAGTGCTGAGGGAGCGCCGCACTGTCGGAGGGTCAGTGCTGAGGGTGGGCGCACTGATTCATGCAAATGTGAGGTGATGCTCCCTCCATGTCCCGAACAGTGTGTTTTTACACGTGGTGCTGGGTTATGGGTGTCACTGGTTCGGCCAACATTTATTGTCCATCCGTCACTGCTGTTAGGAAGATGGGGGTGAGCTTTGTCAACCAACAGACTGTTCAGTTATTTGCATGTTCTTGTTTGTGGGATCTTGCTGTGCACATTGAAGCCAACTGTAACAAGAAAATTGAGAAGTTGAAGGACTGGAAATAGGGGTGTTTGACAGGGATGGAGGAACATTTAGCAAAGGTTTAAATATGTCGTAGCTCACACCTGGTGTTCATTCACACTGATACAGCTGGCCTGCCTCCCCATGTTTGACAATGGGGATCAGAATGTATGCCTCAGACCATTTATCAGGAAGGGAAAAGATTAACTGTAAAGTGGTACAGAGGAACAGCAGAGACTGGAGGTAAAACAGAATAGAGGAACATCAAAATATAGGAAATAAGACCATTCAGCCCTTCAAAGTCTGCTCTGCCATACAACATGACCATCTAACTCAGTCTCCTGTTCCTCCTTTCTTCCCACACCCTTTGATCCCTTGACGGGGGAGCAACAGAAGGAGAGACTTAGAGGAATTTCAGATACCGGTAAACCAATTGAGGAGAAAAGATAAGAAAACAAAATCACATTTTTTGTTCCTTTTGTGAGAAGCCCTGAGAAGTAACTGGTGGCGCTAACTGGAGGCTGACAAACCAGTATGTAATATAATGGTGCCAACTGGGCAATGATGTTATCCACTGTACATTTTTATGGCCGCTCAGAGGCCCAGAGAGGAAATATTTGCGTAATCTCTACATTTTAAACCTTCTGTTTTGAATAGATCCCAATGTTAACAGGATTTCTGTGCCTCTCTCTGTAACCATGGATTGTGGTGCCTCTACAGACTGAGCTGAATTGATGACTCTACCTGGACTCTATTAAGCATGGGCTGCCTGTGCATTGGGAACCTTTCCTACACTCCTGGGGCTGCTCCTGATCTAAAAACAACACTCTCTCACTTTCACAGTGCTGTAAACCCTTTACTTACATTCTCACATATGCTGCAGCGAGCTCTCTAACTCAGTGTTTCTGTTGTTCCATTCTCCGAGCCCTGGCAATCTGACTGTTGATATTAGAGTAATCTCGTCTAGTTTCCCATTAAGCTGCCCCGTCTCAGCCTTCTAACTCTAACCAGGCCCAGACACACCCATAACAATGTGTGCCCTTTGACCTGGCACCATCGGTTATTTGATCCTGTGGCATGGTAAGCTGATCTCTGAAATTCAAAACATTATTACCAAGACACCCTCCTTCTCTTCCTGCATCTCCTGCAATTATTTTGGCTTACAAATAGAAATATATATTACATAAAATGGACATTTTCTTTCATTCTGAAGTCGCATGCCCCAAAAATTGACAATTGAGCTTTAATTTATTTTCTGGACCTCTCTATTTCCAGATGAGTTTGATCTTGGCCCTGTCTCTCTGAAGGTGCCCTGACTAAAACACCACTTGCTAGGCTTTACCATGCTATGGTTAGAATCATAGAATCCCTATGGTGTGAGGGCAGGCCATTTGGTCCTTTGAATCCACACCGACTCTCCAAAGATCATCCCATCAAGACCCATTTCCCTACCCTACAATCCCTGCATTTCCCATTGCCAATCCACATAGTCTATACATCCCTAGACACTATGGGGCAATTTAGCATGGCCAATCCACCCCAACCTGCACATCTTTGGACTGTGGGAGGAAATCAGAGCACCTGGAAGAAACCTACACAGACACGGGGAGAACATGCAAACTCCACACAGACAGCTGCCTGAGGCAGGAATCGAACCAAGGTCCCTGATACTGTGAGGCAGCAGTGCCAACCACTGAGCCACTGTGCCGTCTCTAGGTGGTCAGAATAAGAGAAATACATGCATTCCTTTAGCGCCTTTCACAGCCTAAGAACATCCCAAAGTGCATGAAGAAATAATTTTGAAGTGCTGTAACATAGGAAATTTAGCCCCTGAATTTGCACTCAGCACGATCCCACAAATGGGAATATGATTTTTAAAAACAATTCTCAGCCTGCAGATATCACTGACAATGCCAGAATTTATGACCTATTCCTAAATGCATTTAAAAAGTTGATGGTCAGCCACTTTCTTAAAAACAATGGAGGGCCCCTGATGTTCTGGAGTCACTGGGTTTTAGAAGAATTTAGTCGTTTCACAGTCAGCATCATGAGACTGGATTTTTTTATTCAATTAATTGAACTTAAATTCAGGGCCTACAATGGGATTTGATCTCATGCCTTTGGATAATAGATCCATCCCCCACTGAACAAACCACTGTGCCACCAGGCCCCATTAGTAACTAGCTCACTGACTTTGTTTACAATTGATAATAAATATTGACCCAGGCACCACGGACAACTCTCCGGTTTTCAAATTGCAAGATGGGATCTTCCCATAAGGACGCAGGGACACTCGTTTCAGTATTTGAGAGACCATTTGAGAAGTAGGTTGTCTTTGTTATCCTCTGTGTGTACCATCTGGGAGCAGTTCAGTTACCAGGCACTTGTAGTGTTGTGCATGCAGAACAGTCCCAGATATAAAGGACATCTCAAGAGCAAGACCCATAGTGTGTCCATGTTTCAGTTCCAAGCAATGTTCCCTTTACCTTTTGTCAGATGAAGGCAGTGACTTTGGAGGTTCTATTCTGATCTCAGGATCCCACTCTCCAGGAGGAAGGACAATCACCTCGTCCAGGAACTCGTCAATTCCGGCCAGGAGATCGGCATTATCCTTCGCCTTGTAGGCAATGTCATGAAACAGCTAAACAATCCGAGAGGGAAAAACAGAATTCCTGTCATGTTTTGTAAACAACAACAAATAAAATCACAAATGCTCATCCTTTCCTGATTCACTCCCAACTAGGAACACAGGAACAAGGGGAGGATCAGCCAGGCTATCTATCAACTGATGAGAGGAAGGTCAATTGGCCCCCTCTATAAATCCAGCACCCCTCACTACCCAACCCAGGTCTCTGTGCTCTTCTAATGCTGGACCAGAGGTAGGGGCACTACCACTGCACTACAAGATCCTCTTCCAAATGTTACACGATAGCAGAGGCTGTGCCTTCCTTCACTTTGCTGAAGGTTGAGTATAGCATAGGTGCAGTTGTGACGCAGTGGTAGTGTCCCTATCTTTGATCCAGAAGACCAGTGTTCAAGCCCCACCTGACCCAAAGGTGCGTTATAACATCTCTGATAAGAATAATATTGAAAGAAATTTAGAAATGGAGTTGGAGGTGGTGGTGTCTCTTGCAGTGCAGCGGTAGTGTCCATGCCTCTGAGCCAGGAGATGCAGCTTCAAGTCCCACCTGCTCCTTGGAAAATATCTGTGGCAGCCTGATTTGTCCTGCTATTTTAGGCAATTTCCCACATTGACCTGCTGTGTTCATCCAGCTCTGCACCTTGTTGTCCCACATTACCCACTGGGTAGACTCTACAGGGCAAATAAGTATTTTATAATTACTTCAAATATTTTAGGAAGTGACTGAAATAATGATTTATTGGTGGACTCTGAGAGAATTGGTCACTGAACTAATGGACTGAGATTTTAATTCTGCAGTATTTACAAAGAGTTTACAGCAAAAACACAAGTCACACAACTTGGTGGCTGCATGCATGTACTAAGCATCCTCCAGTCTTCTTCATTCCACCCTATTCTATGCTATCCCTTTCTCTCGCATTTTTCATTCAACTTCACCTTTAATGTATCAATTCACCTCACCCACACTCCACATACTCCCCACTCTCTGGGGAAACAGGCAGAAGTCACACGACACCAGGTTATAGGTTTATTTGAAATCACAAGCTTTCCCAGTGCTGCTCTGTAATCACCTGATGAAGGCAGTAGCGCTCCAAAAGCTTGTAATTTCAAATAAACCCATCGGACTGTAACCTGGTGTCGTATGATTTCTGACCTTGTCTCCCCCAGTCCAACACCCGCACCTCCATTCTGGGGAAAGAGATTTCAGATGAATTCCCCACTGGATTTTAATCGCTGCGTTGTATTTATGGATTCCACTTCTGGTCTCCCCAACAAGAGGAAACATCTTCTCGACACCTACCCTTTTGTAATCCTAAACTCGTATATTAGGTCATTATTAAAGAGCTTGATTAAGTTGCAAGTACACACAAGAACAGGGGAAGACTCGACTCTGAGTCACATTATATGTCGGCACTGAACCAACCTGCGTACAAAAGCCATTAGTAGCTGAACTTGTAAAAGGAGGACAATGCCCTAATTATACTGATGCACTCACAATGTCTTCTCACTGCAGTGCGCTTCCCCCACTGTCTATCTTTGTGGCAGGCAGCACGCTGACCCTCTTTAGCACCTCACTGCCATTAGATTATCACTTGTACTGACGGGTCTACACCTGACCAACAGCCACACTGTGTTGAAACACACAGCAACATTGAACTGTGTGGTAGGATCGGGGCGTTAACAGGCCAAGCTGTCAGACAATGGAGACAACAGCAAATGTGAGGAATGGGACGAGGCTGTGACAGGCAGTGATAGCCTCGGTGAACAACAGATATTGTGCCAGATTTTACAAGAGAAAAGAATCACAACTCCTGCAGAAAGCAGATTTCATCCCCAGGACGACACAATGCTAGAAAAGTAGTTTCGAGCTGCACCCAGAACGGAGAGTTGGGGGGGTGGGGGTGGAGGTAGTGGTGGTGGTGGTGGAGAGAATATGGATATGGACGTCCCCCACCCATAGCTTGCAGCCAACATATCCACTCAGTGAGGCTGTGGGGCTTCTGTTTACTGGCAGGGAAACAAGGTCACTGACTGGTATTGTGTACTGGAAAACAGCTCTTTATTAATTAAACCTTCATCAAGAATGTCAGAGTTTCTAACACTGCAGCGGGAGGCCATTCAGCCCATTGAACCTAGACTGGCCCTCTGTTGAGCAATTTAGTCAGTCCTATTTCCCCCTGCTCTATCCCCATCAGCCCGTATATTTATACCCCTCCAGTGCCCATCCTTTTGAAATGGCCAGTGAGTGCATGTTGGCCAATGTCGAGGGGCTGTAATTACAGAGCTAATCCAAAGCTGAATGCAGGGTCTCTTGAGAAACCTGCTGTGTTTGAGGGGGTTTTTAAGGTCAGTAATGAGGGGGCTTTACCTTCAATTGGTCAGCGTTGCAAAAGCACAGGAGAAATATTCCTGCATTTGCTTTGAGTTGGGACAGCAGGAAGCACAGAAAGTGACTATGCACTTTGGAATGGGGTCATGTGACAGGATTGCCCAGCCACCGGGTCACACCCCTCCTGCCCCCAAGGGTCCTCAAATTTCCAGGATTGAAATTTGCAGGAAACCACACTGAACTAAACTCAGACAGAGTGAAGGATCACGGGGGTATTAACAACAGCTGGCTCAAACACCCATGCTAATTACTTAGGGCTTTTTATGGGTTTTGCCCCTGGGTTGGGCAGTTGGAGACAGCAAGTCTCATGATGTAATCTCCAGGCATGCATCTAATTAGAGTTAGCGATCCACTTGTAAGGCGCCATACCAATGCAAACTCTTCCAATTTGATGAGACTGGGTGTATTGGGTTTGCAGGGCTGCCCAACCCCAACAAGAAAAGGAGAGGAAGGTACAGCTGGTGGTGTCTCTCTGTGGTGAATATCTGCTTTTTCCTCAGAGCTCTGTGGGAACCGTGTCATTATGAAGAGTCCATTTCCAAGAAAAATGCCTTTATATTTTGAAGACATAGTAAGAACTGCAGATGCTGGAGAATCTGAGATAACAAGGTGTGGAGCTGGATGAACACAGCAGGCCAAGCAGCATCAGAGGAGCAGGAAAGCTGATATTTTGGGTCAGCCCATTTCTGAAGAAGTGGTCCCAAACTGAAACGTCAACTTTCCTGCTCCTCTGATGCTGCCTGGCCTGCTGTGTCCCTCCAGCTCCACGCTGTGTTTTCTCTAAGGAAAGGATTGAAATGGTTTGGATGCAGAGGGGGCAGGTCGTGAGGAATGGTCTGTACCATCTCCGCTTCTGAGAATGAGGCTCCAGCTTCAAGCTCCCACTCCGAGACCCAATGGGTAAGAGATGTGCATTCATCTTGTGGCCAAAAGGTGAAAGATTAACTCTCAAATGTCTCCAAAACTCAGATGGATGGACAGTTTGACAGCCCAGCGTTCCGATTCCCTGTTGTAGCTAGGATAGATTCCGAATGTGCATCCTTGTCCTATATACTGTGGTGGCTGTGACACTGCATTGTAAGGTGTTCTTCAGGCAAAGAATTTGAAAAGAAAATTTCAAGTCATGAGAGTTTATCAGTAAAATATGTATTTCTTTTATCCTCTGCATCTCCTCTGTAAATATTCATTTGTCAATAGCTTGGCAGAGGCCTTGAATATTAATAATGCACTGAAGGTGATGATTTGTCATCACTCATGCACATACTTACTCTGCCTCCTCATCCAACCCAGGGGTCAGGCAGATAGAGAAGGTGCACAAAATAAGCTGTGTTAAAAAGCCATGAAGGGTTTAGAGAATTTCTCCGCATTTACTCTGTTTTCATTGGCAGAAACGTCAGTAACCGAGGGAAATAAATTTAAGGTAACTGCTAAAATAGCCAAGAGGGCAGACAAGGGGAAATTTTATTTCAATGCAGCAGGTTGTTACGATCTGAAAGGGCGACAGAAACAAATTCAATCATAACTTACATCAGTAAATGGAAAAGGAACAAATACTCGACTGTGGGAAAGAAGGGAAATCAATGGGCCGAATAACCTCCTTCTGTCTTGTCTGAGTCTTTATGCCATGATGAGGTTAATCAGATAACATTAAATGTTTAAAAGCTGAATAATTGGTTAAGGGAAGTAATTACTTAAATGCAACGGTGGATGGTTAAACTCACAACTGAAGCTATTCTCGAGATCTGGGCATTTTCACTGGAACAAAAATGTTTATCTCACTAATGGACAGAATATCCTTCAAGGTACAGCTGCTTGATTAGGAAAATCGCTAAGTGTTCCTATGGTGATCGTGTCAAATAATCCCTGCCGTGTTGTTCTTTTTAAACCCCGAAACAGAACCAGATGATGTGTGCGTAAATCACAAGCCCAATCTTCATTTAATTGCATTAGCTGGGGAGGTCTGAAAACCAGAGAATGCATAAGGTGGGGTTTGGTGAGGAAAGTGGGTGTGATATAGGGGTGAGTGTAAAACAAACATAGGACTTAGGACACAATGAAGCTATTTGGACTCTGTAGGGCCTGTTCCTTCATGTAATAAGGTCACGTTTGATCTGGTTTTGGCTTCAGCTCCACTTTCTTGCGTTTTGCTCTGTGACCCTTGGCATGTTCGTGAGGTGGTAGCTATGTTCAGGTGGGTATTTGGGTGATCCAGGAGGTAGTCAATGGGGGAAGGGGTAATTAGATCAGGCATAGGGGGTAAGTTGGCGGTTCGGAGTTAGTGTGAATGGCTGGGGGTGATCAGTTCTTGTGTTTCCCAGAAGTTAGAGCATGAATTTTTTGTCTAATGTTTGCTGGATATCAATCCATGAACATTAGTCAGATCCGCCTGCTGTCTCCAACTCAAAGTCTCGGACAGAGGGAAGCTTGGGAATTGGGAGTTGAAAGTTCCAGGGCATTCCCTATGGAAGTCACTGCATCAGAACTGTTTGAGATTCTGACCCTTCATCTTCAGCTACACTCCAGCCTCCACCCCTCTGGTGACAGGAAGATTTAGATTCCAATTATGATGGAGTTCATCACAGCTACAACTTCTCCAAAGCCTGAAAGTCTTCGAATAAAGAGGTTTTATATTTATATAGTGCCTTTCACATCCTTAAGATATATCAACACTTCATTGACCATGAGATAGTAGGAACTGCCAATGCTGGAGAATCTGAGATAACAAGGTGTAGAGCTGGATGAACACAGCAGGCCAAGCAGCATCAGAGGAGCAGGAA
>NC_063332.1:174850999-174894267 GCF_021869965.1 Rhincodon typus
CACTCAGTGTAACACAGTGGGTAATTATTGCTCAGGGACACACTCAGAGTAACACAATGGGTAATTATTGCTCAGGGACACAGTGTAACACAGTGGGTAATTATTGCTCAGGGACACAGTGTAACACAATGGGTAATTATTGCTCAGGGACACACTCAGTGTAACACAATGGGTAATTATTGCTCAGGGATACACTCTGAGTAAGACAGTGGATAATCATTGCTCAGGGACACACTTGCCCACTTTACCCAAAATGCTGGAAGATTCAATACAACGATAAATTATAGGAGGTGTGGGGGAGATAAAAAATTATGTTCAGAAATAAAGGACAGTTAACTGTAAATTCAATTATGAAATAGCCGCTCAGCTTACATTAATATAACGACTTAAACATAGTGAGAATTATCCAAGGTGCTTCCCAAGAGTTTTATCCTACAGAGTCTGACACTGAGTGACAGATGACCAAAATGACTGGTTAAAGAAGTTGTTCTTTAATATTATCTTTAAGAATGAGACAGAGGGCAGTGTCTTCATGAGCGAGAATTGGGCAGGAAAGAAATAACTGACCCTTTGTCCCCTGGTACTGCTTTAATTGCTGTTTGGTTTTGAAATGTTGCTGTAAATCACCGTGCTTTAAGAAATCAGTAGTGAAAAGGGTTAACAAGAATTTAAATTATTAGTCATGCATTTTGGACTGACAGTCCTGCAGTGTAACTTTTGAGACAGTTTCATTATGAATAGTAAGAGTCAATGATATGGGAGCAAAGATACTGTGGCTTTCTGCTTGTTCACTGCTGGAATCCAGCTGGGGTCAAACCTCCCGAGGCAGATGCGTCTCACTGGGAAGAACTCCCACCCCCCCGATCTCATGGTTCCTTTGAGAAGTTTCTAACTCCTGTAAAACTGCCTCCAAGGCAACTGGACCCAACCTTGGGTCACCCCCTATCACGGCCTCCTGTAAATACTCCTTTCTTCAACTCCTGCAGGTTTTTATTTTCTTGACAGCTGAAAAGAGGTCAGAGATTTTCACAGGAGTACGAGGACACAAATCTTCATTTCGGTTCGAGAGAAGCAGTTTTCACTTGTCACGCAGGAAGGATAACAATAATTTGTTGACTGGTGGCACTCTAAATGCAAAACACTATCCTCTTTGGTGATGCCCTGCTAATTTGTTCATTGTATTGTTGGGATGTTGTTCGCGATGGAAGGGAGCACGCCAAATGGCCACGGTGGGGTTGAGGTGAAGAAGTCACAGTGAGGGGCACAGGAAGGTACAATCCCTGTGCTGTTAGCAAGGGAGTTCCAGGAATTTAACTCCTTGTTAATGAAGGAACAGCAATGCAGTTTCAAGTTGATGGTGTGTGAATCGAAAGGGGAGTATGTAGTTGGTGCTGCTTGTATGTATCTCTTGTCCTTACCCTTGTTATTCTGAGCTATAATTACTGATCATGTGATCTGTAACACTGGACGTTTCTTTCTTCATTTTTCTAATCTTTTTCCCCAAGAATTTGTTCTTAAGAATCTGTACCTAGGTACCTTTGTCCCTCAGATGGTGCTGTAATGTGGCGACTTGTAAATTTTTCACTGTGAGCATGTGAGCACATGTGACAATATCCCTAATCCTAAGTCAGTCCTGGTTTGGAAGTGTTGACTCATTTAGAAGGCTATGCCAAGGAGTCTCAGAAATTGCAAAGAACAATTGAGAAACATCTAAATCAGTTGCCGTTGTTCGACATTTGCTCAGGGTCAAAACTCACCTACGGTAGCTGCAGTAAAGCCCACCTGACTTGCATTAATATGGCGCCTTTCACAACTTTAAGATATCTGAAAGTGCTCCAAGGCTGCTGGGGAATGTTTGAAGCATAGACGCTATTGTTATGTGAAAAACATGACAGCAAATGTGCGCACAGCAAGATCCCGCAAGCAGCAATGCGATGACAACCGGATTATCCAAAATGCGTTGTATTTTCAGGGCTGTGAATAATGAGCCTCCAGAGGGGCCTGCAGTGTTTGGGTGGGCTGGGCAGGGGAGAAGCTGTTGTGTTCTGGGTTAGGGGTGGGTCCAGGGCCAGGGGGAGGGGAGGATTCCAGACCAGGAGCACCACTGGGCACTGTGATTTCTGTCTCTGCCCCTTGCAACATGAGTGTTCAAAAATCAGAGCAAGGACCACCAGATACTGACCCAGTTGGTTTTGAAGCTGTGGTTTCTGATTAGGAAGTAGGAACCAGCTTGAGGACGGCCCATTTCCAAGACCAGTGGAGCGTACAAGGTCAGAACCACACACCAGAATGTGTCAATCCTCCAGAGTCAGTGTAACTGGGCATTCAGGGTAGCGCTGGTAATAAATAGGGTTGGAGAAGACCAGATGCAGACTGTAGTTTCAAACATTACCTCAGGGAACTTCTCTGGAGAGCTCCCAACTTTTAAGACAAAAATCTTGTAAGTGTAACAAAATGTCCCCTGGTGCTTCACAGGGAAAAAAAATTATTAGGCAGAATTTGACACTGAGTTACCTAAGAAGATAACAGGAGAGCAGGTGCAGGTCAAAAGGAATGCCTTAGAGAGGTGGTGAAGAGGTTAGCGAGAGGGAATTGTAGAGCTTAGCACCCCAAGTGCTGGAAACACGGCCACCAATGATGGGGTGATTAAATTCGGTGATGTGTCAGGGGTGAGATTTGAAGAAACACAAGGATCTCAAAGGTCAGGGTGATGGGAGGGGGGAAACGACCCAAAAGGGATCGATGAAACTGCGGAGGAATTTGAAAACAAGGGCGAGGATTTTTAATTAAGACGAAGCAAAAGGCATCATCAGACATTATATTGATTGGAACAACACTGTCACATTAAGTGTCCCCTGATTGTTTTGAAGCTCCAAGCCTCACATCATTCTGACAAATATCTTGTTCCCTTTGTCCTTGGGTCAAAATCCTGGATCTCCCTCCCTAATATACCTCTCCAGGGATCCTACAATGAGTAACCTGGGGCCGTACAGGACATTGGTGAGGCCACTATTGGAACTCTGTGTGTAATTCTGGTCACCCTGCCATAGGAAGGATATTGTGAAACTTGAAAGGGTTCAGAAAAGATTTACAAGGGTATTGCCAGGGTTGGAGGGTTTGAGCTATAGGGAGAGGCTGGATAGGCTGGGGCTATTTTCCCTGTAGTGTCGGAGGCTGAGGGGTGACCTTATAGAGATTTATAAAATCACGAGGGGCATGGATAGGGTAAATGGACAAGGTCTTTTCCCCAGGGTGGGGGAGTCCAAAACTAGAGGGTATAGGTCTAAGGTAAGAGGGGAAAGATTTAAAAGGGACCTGAAGGTCAACTTTTTCAGGCAGAGGATGGTGTGTGTATGGAATGAGCTGCCAGAGGAAGTGGTGGAGGCTGGTACAATGACAACATTTAAAAGGTATTTGGATGGGTATATGAATAGGAAATGTTTAGAGGGATATGGGCCAAATGCTGGCAAATGGGACTAGATTTATCAAAGATATCTGGTCAGCATGGATGAGTTGGGCCAAAGGGTCTGTTTCCATACTGTACATCTCTATGACCCTATGACCTCCTGACTCCCCAAAGCCTGTTCCACCATCTACAAGGCACAAGTCAGGAGTGTGATGGAATACTCCCCACTTGCCTGGATGAGTGCAGCTCCAACAACACTCAAAAAGCTTGATACCATCCAGGACAAAGCAGCCGCCTGATTGGCACTACATACACAAACATTCACTCCCTCCACCACTGATGCTCAGTCACGGCAGTGTGTACTATCTACAAGATGCACTGCAGAAATTCACCAAAGATCCTCAGACAGCACCTTCCAAACCCACGCCCACTTCCATCTAGAAGAACAAGGGCAGCAGGTACATGGGAACACCACCCCCTGCAAGTTCCCCTCCAAGACACTCACCAACCTGATTTGGAAATATATCACTGTTCCTTCAGTGTTGCTGGGTCAAAATCCTGGAATTCCCATCCTAAGGACATTGTGGGTCAGCCTACAGCACATGAACTGCAGTGGTTCAAGAAGGCAACTCACCTCCACCTTCTCAAGGGGGTAACTAGGGATGGGCAAGAAATGCTGGGCCAGCAGGTGGAGCCCACATCCCACAAACGAATAAATAAATAAATAAAAACTGTGCTGTGAATGTACCCCAACAACACAAATTACAGCAATCCACCAACAGGTTGTCAAGGGCAACATGTCTGGCCCAAAGAACAATTCTCACAAATCCCTGAAAATGGGTTGTCAAGGTATGTAACTTGCAAGCTGGCCAGTTTGGGATTTTTCATGGATGTTCCCAAAGATTTGACTTTGCGAAATGTTCTGAAAACCGTACCATTCCCTCTTCAGAGCCTCCTCTCCCAGCCCTCAGGGTAACCAGAACTCGAGGACACCTCTACACATCAACCTCAGTACCCACATTCATAGAACATAGAACAGTACAGCATAGTACAGGCCCTTCAGCCCATGATGTTGTGCCGAACTTTTACCCTAAACCTAAGGTCTATCTAACCTCCACCCCTACCTTATGCTATCATCCATAGGCCTATCGAATAGCCACTTAAATGCCCCTAATGAGGCCGAATCCACTGCCCTTTCCAGCAATGCATTCCACGCCCCCTACCTCTCTCTGAGTGAAGAACCTACCTCTGATGTCTCCCCTATATCTACCTCCACTCACTTTAAAACTATGCCCACTTGTAATAGCTACCTCCACCCTAGGAAAAGGTCTCTTGACTGTCCACTCTATCTATACCTCTGATCATTTTGCACACATCTAACAAGTCACCTCTCATACTGCGTCGTTCTAAAGAGAAAAGCCCTAGCTCTCTCAACCTTTCCTTGTAAGACCTTCCCTCCATTCCAGGCAACATCCTGGTAAATCTCCTCTGTACCTTTTCCAACGCTTCCACATCTTTCCTGTAATGAGGTGACCAGAACTGGACACAATACTCCAGATGTGGCCGAACCAGGCTTTTGTATAGGGCAGCAGATACTTTTGTATATATTCACCTGGTCCTTGTCTGGTTTGTCCGAGATATCGTTCATGCTTCCTGAAGTCAGGTTCCGATGGGTTAATCCGGGGCTGCCTGGAATAGAAACCCAATGACAGGAATTAAAATGGAACTCTCACTGTTATCCAGGGCATTGCCATCCAGGACACAGACAGAAAGCATGCAGCTGAAGAATAGATTCTGAGAGAAAAATAAAAGCATGCACGCCTTGAATAACTGGCTACTCTCTTGTTTCTTTTCTTTTGATGCAAGTTGCATTGCACAGAAATCATTTTTCACAATTCTTTCCTGCTGCTGGAATTGGGTTTTCACAGAATTGCAAAATAGATAGGGCACAGACAGAGGCCATTCAGCCCATCGTGCCTGCACTGCTTCTATCCCCAAATGCCAATCCCCTGCTTTTTCCCCACATTCATGTGCACCATTTCTGTCCAAATCATCATCCAATTCCCTATTGAATGGCCCAGCTGGAAGCTTTAGTCTCCTGAGTGGAGTGGGGGACCTGTGCTATTATCTGGGCCATTCCTAACTCATGTGAGTGCAGCATTTTCATTCTGCATTGATCTCTCATCGTTTGGGACTTGAGTAGCTCAGGAACTGCTGCAAGGCTTTCAGCGGCTTGTGGATGTCTTAGGTTTTGTGATTCTTGCTGTTGAAGGAGTGGTGAGATGCCTAGGGTGAAGAAGAGACACAAGGTTTACTGTAACAGAAGTAGAGAGCTACTCTGTGGTGGAGGGTTCACTCCTCAGTGAACCTCCGGTGAAACTGCAGGGTTCTCCTATAACTTTGCAAGTCAGGAAGTGGCACCATGTCTGTTCCTAGTGGTGTCCTAGACTGAGAAAGAGTCCTGAAAAACTGGGGAGATGCCCAGAGCCTCATTGTGTAGCTGCAAGACCCACACTGAGACTGCAGATCACTCCACGTTGCTGCATGGACCTGCAAGGAGCTCGAGGCAATAGGGCAGGGTGGTGTGGATTACGGTGAGCAATACTGTCTTAGACATAGTAGTTGGCTGTGAATCCTCTTGTAAGACGTAAGAAAGCTCCTCTACTTCCTCCCTGGAGAAGTAAAGTCTCCTTGTATCTCCAAAATCTATGGTGCACTGGGCCCATGATTAAAGAAAGACTAGCATTTTGTACGCTGTCTTTCCCAACCTCAGATTGTCCCAGTGCACTTTGCAGCCTGGGAGGCTGTATCTTTCCAGTGTAGTCACCACTAACACTACTGGAAACACATCAACCAATTTGCTCACTGCAATTTCCCACAGACAGCAATGGGATAATCAGGTCATATATTTAGTGACATTAATTCACAGTGAGGACTTAAAACCCTAAATGGTTAAACTGTTATTAGGTAAGTGTTGGTCTTATCTTCAATATATTATCTTAACTTTTAAAACAGGTTCGAATAAAAATGCTGCAGAAAAGTGACTTTATTTTGGCATTATGGAAGGTTTTGCTACAATTGTTTCGGTAGATTTACTTATCGCTCCTTTTCATCTTTAGGGAGTATAATTTGATCTACAGAGCTGAATACCTGTTAACGTTTAAAAATTAACCAATGCAATTTTAATATTTAAACAAGCACTTTTTAAAACAGTAATTATATCCATAATTAGGGCATAAACATTGGCCCATTCACCACGAGGAACACCTTTGCTCCGTTTTGAAAAGTCCCTTGGGATCCACCTGAGAGGGAAAATGGGCATTAATTCAAAGAAAAATCCACAAGATGTTAGCCTCATAGAATCCCTACAGTGTGGAAGCAGGCCATTCAGCCCATCAAGTCCACGTCGACCATCCAAAGATTCTGCCAGCACCCATACTCGCCTGTGACCCAGCAAGTTGTGGCGTAGGAATGGAACCTGGGGCTACTGGTTTATAAACTGTACCCACTGCACCTCAGGCTGTTGCTGTGAGTAAGACACAGGGGGACTCAATTACTAGGGGTCACGATTTCAAGGTGAGAGGGGAAAAGTTTAAGGGAGATATGCGTGGAAAGTTCTTTACGCAGAGGGTGGTGGGTGCCTGGAACGCATTGCCAGCGGAGGTGGTAGAGGCGGGCACGATAGCATCGTTTAAGGTGTATCTAGACAGATACATGAATGGGCAGGGAGCAGAGGGATACAGATCCTTGGAAAATAGGCAACAGGTTTAGATAGAGGATCTGGATTGGCGCAGGCTTGGAGGGCCGAAGGGCCTGTTCCTGTGCTGTAATTTTCTTTGTTCTTGTTCTTGTTCTTGTTCTTGTTCTTTGACACCCACACTCACCCAGAGAGGAGATAGCACCCACCCTGGAGTACATGACAGGAAGTCAGAGCTCCGTTTTGTGTTTCCATTAACCCATCCATGCAGCAAAGGAAAGAAAAGTCTCTTTACAACTTGTGATTACCTACCTCGAACCTCCCAGAATGAATCCAACTCTTAAACCTTTAAAAATGCAAGGCAAAATAACTCTACTTCAAACTACGTCTAAACAGACTTGCACAGAGATAACAAGGTGTAGAGCTGGATGAACACAGCAGGCCAAGCAGCATCATAGGAGCAGTAAGGCTGACGTTTTGGGCCTAGACTTGCACAGAATTAGGTTGTGGATTATCTACATCGCGGTACCGATGCCATCTTATTTGCTGCAGTTTTTCCCGGTCAGCCTGTTGGACCTGGTATGGAGTTGCCTCTGGCTGTGTAAATGTACAGATACTTACTGCTAAACCTCAGACTGGAAAGAAAATGTAATGGGGTCAGCTGCTGTTTCAAACTTCTGGTTACCCTTGTTCTGGAGAGCAGAATGTTGAAATAAATAGTCAGGACAGATTTTCCCTACAATCGCTAATAACCATCCCTTTAAAGAATTACCTACGACAATAGGCCACTTGTTAACATCTGCTCTGCTTTGAGAACAAGTGTCAGGATATCATTCTTTAGATCTGAAATAAAGGCCTGGATTGCAACACCAGAGGTCCTGCGCTGTACCGGCTTAAGGCAGTGTACAGAGCCTATCTTCCAGGTCAATATTGTCGCACCAATATTGAGACAGAATGGGCTCAGCACCCAACCCTTCTCTTCCTTATCAGTCAGAATGGGACTTTAAGGGCTGTGCCTTAACTAAATTAAAGGAGCTGGATAACACACCTCATTGAGAGATTGTGGTGGAGAGAGCAGGTCCACACTGGGGAGCTTTAAGGGGTGGAAGTTAATGGGGAAATGGAGCTAACACTCCAGCAGAACCATTCTCAGGGGCTGGGGAGTGAGGGTTGTGCTGGGGAATATGGGGGGGGCGGTGAGTGTTGGAAGATTTAGGGTGGGGGTTATGGGAGGTCGGTGGCTTGAGGCTTGTGGTTACAGACTCTCGCTGTCGTTGACTCATTAAAGGCTCTGCCAGTGGTTCATAAGGCCTTCTGGGATGGGTTCATGTTCACAGTAGAAAACTCACCCAGCATCAAACTCCAAGGGTTTAAGCTGAAACCCCCCCAGCTTTGTATTTCAGTGCAATCTCAGTCTTCAGTGGATGGGGTCAAACCAGAACCTCCCCCAATCCTACAGCCGCTGAGATCCTGCTCACAAAACTCCCAACTGCTCCATAAATCAGACATACCAAAAACTACTGGATGCAGTGATAGTATCTCTCTGAGAGAGAGCTGTATTTCCCCATAACGAGTGGAAACAAGCCATTCAGCCCCTCAAGTCTAATGGTGGATGGGAGAGAATCATGGCTGTGAGAGGTGCTCTTGACTTTGAGATTTTTTTCAGTGCTTAGCTGGATTTACTCACTTCCTTGGGACAGGAATTGCTGTTTTTACCAGTTTTGCATTGCTTTTTGGAACTTTTTTTAAAATGCTTTAAAAGAGAGGAAGGAGTGAGAGTTTTGGGACAGTGACCAGGTGGCAAGGTCGGACACTGCGGAATTGCATAAGGCTCAGAGAATGGCTCTTTATGAAGCAGGTAACAGCGTAGTTTCACAGCTGTCAGACTGAGAAATTACATAAGGACTCTGGAGATTGGGTTTCACTGAAATAACAGACAAGCAGTGCAGTTTCATAGCTGATGTGAGGAGTCTAATGTTCAGATTCAGGTGTAGCTGCAAGAGGTATCAGTAATTTCAAAAGAAAAAAAATCACTGCCTGAAACTACAGGAGAAGAGGACGATCTTTGGTTTCCAAGCCTGATCAGCTAAGTGTCTGATTTTAAGACTTATAAAACTTCTAAATGTTAATCTTCTCTTTTGGAAATCTATAATAGTGAGTAAGGCTGTCAGCGAGACATCAGAGTGATGCGTTACCTCCTGGTGCCAGGGTCAAGGATGTCTCGGAGCAAGTGCAAAATATTTCAAAGGGGAGAGGGAGCAGCAGGAGATTGTTGTACATGTTGGTGCCAATGGCATAGATTGGGAAAGGGACAAGGCTCTGCAGAGAGAATAAAGGAAGTTTGGCAGGAGTTTAAAATTAGGTCCTCAAGGCTAGTAATATCTGGATTACTCCTGGGCTAGTGAGAGTAGGAATAAGAGGATAGGGCAGATGAATGTGTGGCTGAGGAGTTGCTGCAGGGTGCAAGTATTCACATTTTTGGATCATTGGGATCTCTTCAGGGATAGAAATGACGTAGATAAGAGGGAAGGGGACCAATATCGTTGCAGGGAGATTTGTTAGTGCTACTTGGGAGGCTTTAAACTAGTAAAGGGGGGTGGGGTGAGGAACCAAAACGATAGTGATATAAGAGAAAAGGCTGAGGACGGTACAGTAGACAAGGGGAGCAAGCTAATTGTCAATGTAGACAAGAGTTCAGCAGAGAAGAAGGTAAGACTGATAAATTAAACTGCATTAACTTCAATACAAGAGGCCTTTCAGGTAAGGCAGATGAACTTAGGGCATGGTTGGGAATATGGGATTGGGATATCACAGCTATTATAGAGACATGGCTAAGAGAAGGGCAGGACTAGCAACTTAATGTTCCAAGGTAGGAAAGATAGAAAGGTGGGCAAGAGAGAAAAGGGGTTGGCATTTTTGGTTAGGGATAACATTATGACTGTACTTAGGGAGGATATTCCTGGGAGGTCTTCCAATGAAGTCATATGATAGAACTGAGAAAAAGAAATGATCACCTTATTGGGATTGTATTAAAGGTCCTCCACCCACCAAAAGTCAGCAGGAAATTGTGAAGCAAATTTGTAGGGAGATCTCAGTTATCTATAAGAATAACAGGTTGGTTGTGATAGGGGATTTTAGCTTTCCAAATGTAGACTGGGACTGTCATAGTGTTAACGGCTTAGATGGGGAGGAATTTGTTAAATGTGTACAAGAAAACTTCTTATTCAAAAGTGGATGTACCTACTAGAGAAGGAGCAAAACTTGACCTTCTGTTGGAAAATAAGGAAGGGAAAGTGACTGAGGTGTCAGTGGGGGAAGTGACTGAGGTGTCTGTGGGGGAGCACTTTGGGGCAAGTGATCATAATTCTATTAGTTTTAAAATAATGATGGAAAAGGATAGAACTGATCAAAAAGTTAAAGTTCTAAATTGGAGAAAGGCCAATTTTGATGGTATTAGACAGGAATTTTCAAAAGTTGATAGGGAGGAGATATTAGCAGGTAAAAGGATAGTTGGGAAGGGAGAGGTCTTTAAAAAGGAGACAATGGGTTCCTATCAGTGTGAAGGGCAAGGCTGGTAGGTCTAGGGAATGCTGGACAACTAGAGAAATTGAGGCACTGGTCAAGAGAAAGGGGATATATTGCAGGTATAGACAGCTGGGATCAAGGGAATCCCTAGAGGAGTATAAGGACAACAGGAGTATATTTAAGAGGAAAATCAGGAGGGAAAAAAGGGGACATGAGATAGCTTTGGCAAATATGGTTAAGGAGAATCCAAAGGGATTCTATAACTATGTCAACAGAGAGAACAGGACGCCTTAAATGATCAATATGGTGTCTATGTTTGGAACCACAGGAGATGGGTGAGATACTAAACAAATATATCACGTCAGTATTTACTGTGGAGAAGGACATTGAAGCTAGAGAACTTGGGAAAATAAATAGTGATGTCTTGAAAAGAGTTCATATTACAGAAGAGGAGGTGCTGGATGTCTTAAAATGTATAAAGGTGGATAAATCCCCAGGACCTGATCAGGTGTACCCTAGGACTCTGTGGGAAGCTAGGGAAGTGATTGCTGGGCCCTTGTTGAGATATCTGTATCATCGATAGCCACAGGTGAGGCGCCGAATGACTGGAGATTGGCTAACGTGGTGCCACTATTTGAGAAAGGTGGTAAGGAAAAACTAGGAAACTATAGACCGGTGAGCCTTACATCAGTGGTGGGCAAGTTGTTGGAAGGAACTCTGAGGGAAAGGATTTAGATGCATTTGGAAAGGCCAGGACTGATTAGGGATAGTCAACATGGCTTTGTGTGTGGGAAATCGTGACTCACTAACTTGATTGAGTTTTTTGAAGAGTTGACAAACAGGATTGATGAAGACAGAGTGGTAGACATTGTCAATATGGATTCCATTCGACATGGTTTTGCATGGTAGACTGGTTAGCAAGGTTAGATCACATGGGATCCGGGGGAGCTAGCCAATTGGATGCAAGATTGGCTCAAAGGTAGGAGATAGAGGGTGGTGGTGGAAGGTTGCTTTTCAGACTGGAGGCCTGTGACCAGCGGTGTGCCAGAAGGATCAGTGCTGGGTCCACTGCTTTTCGTCATTTATACAAATGATTTAGGTGTGAATATAGGAGGTATGGTTAGTAAGTTTGCAGATGACACCAAAATAGGTGGTGCAGTGGACAGTGAAGAAGATGATCACAGAGTACAACGGGACGATAATCAGATGGGCCAATGAGCCGAGGACTGGCAGATGGAATTTAGTTTTGTTAAATGTGAGGTTTTGCATTGTGGTAAGGCAAACCAGGGCAGGACTTACACAATTAATGGTAGGTCCATGGGGAGTATTATCAAACAAAGACACCTAGGGGTGCAGGTGCATAGTTCCTTGAAAGTGGAGTTGCAGGTCAACAGGATGGTGCAAAAGGTATTTAGCACACTTGCCTTCATTGGTCAGTGCATTGAGTATAGGAGTTGGGATGTCATGTTGCTGCAGTCATGTTGACATTGCTGTGGCCACTTTTAGAATAATGTATACAATTCTGGTTGCCCTTCTATAGGAAGGATGTTGTTAAACTTGAGAGAGCGCAGAAAAGAGTTACAAAGATGTTGCTGGGGTTGGAGGGTTAAAGCTACAGGGAGAAGTTGAATAGGCTGGGACTTTTTCCCTGAAGTGTCAAAGGCTGAGGGGTGACCATTTAGAGGTTTATAAAATCATGAGGGGTATAGATGGGGTGAATAAGACCTAAGGGGCAACTTTTTTCACGCAGAGGGTGGTGCGTGTATGGAATGAGCTGCCAGAGAAAGTGGTGGAGACTGGCACAATTACAACATTTAAAAGACATCTGGATGGGTACATAGATAGGAAGGGTTTAGAGGGAAGATGGGCCAAATACTGGCAATAGAACTAGATTAATTTAGGATATCTGGTCAGCATGGTCCAAAGGGTCTGTTTCCGTGCTGTACATCTCTATGACTGTATGAGGCTGTTCTGTCATCCAGTTAACTCATGACTGCTTTATATTTCACTTCCACCCATCAGCCTTGATTCTTAACCACCAAAAACCTATCCATTTTAAACTTCCCAACTGGAATTCTCAACAATTTTGAGAGGGGAATTCCATCCTCCTGCTGGTGTGAAAGTGCTTCCTGACACCACTCCTGAACAAGCTGTCTCTAGCTTTAACAATGGGTCCCCTCACTCTGAACTCTCCCTTCCCCCCCCCATCCACACACACTGAACTGTTTCTGGCTATTTACTCTGTCAAACCCATTAATTATCGATCAAGAACTCAATAGTTCTGGTTGCCCTGCTAAACAAAAGGTATTATTAAACTGGAGACGGTTCAGAGAAGATTTACCAGGATGTTGCCAGGAAGGGGGGGGTTTGAATTATAAGGAAGAGGCTACATTGGCTGAGACTTGTTTCACTGGAGTGTA
Organism: Rhincodon typus; assembly: GCF_021869965.1. Taxonomy (NCBI): domain Eukaryota; kingdom Metazoa; phylum Chordata; class Chondrichthyes; order Orectolobiformes; family Rhincodontidae; genus Rhincodon; species Rhincodon typus. Next base: position 174,864,048 of record NC_063332.1, read on the forward strand.
GGAGGTTAGAGGTGACCTTTATAGAGGTTTTATAAAATCATGAGGGGTCTTTTCCCCAGGGTAGGAGAATTCAAAACTAGGGGGCATATTTTAATGGTGAGAGGAAAAAAATTTAAAAGGGATCTGAGGGGCAACTTTTTCACACAGAGAGTGGTGTGTGTATGGAATGAGCTGCCAGACGAAGTGGTGGAGACAGGTACAGTTACAATATTTAAAAGACATTTAGACAGGTACATGGATAGGAAAGGTTTCGAGGGATATGGTCCAAATGCAGGCAGACGGGACTAGGCTAGTTTGGGAAACATGGTTGGCATGGACTAGTTGGACCAAAGGGTCTGTTTCTGTGCTGTATGACTCTATAACTCAATCACCTGTTAATCTTCTCTACTCGATATAATACAACCTCAGTTGATGCACAGGAGCACAAATTAGTAAAATGAGCAGGTTACTATGGCTCAGTCCGTCTCCTTGTGGCCTAGGTCACTCTGTCCCCCTCCCTAGCCCTCCCGTCATTGACAAGTGTTGGACTTACTGAGCAGTGCCATGCTTAGGCTCTGCTGGGCTCGGAGGTCCTGGTCTGAGCATCGGAATGCCAGGCAAGGCACAGAGTTCTTGAGCGGACTGCAAGCTTATTGTAGGCCATCGATAGCGAGATGGAGAGTGCACGGCAGCAAGGCAAGGGTGAGAGAGAGAGAAAAATCTAGCAACAGCAGCAGGAAATTCAATTCACAGCAAAAAAGGACAGTCAAGAGGAGGAGACTCCAGATCAGCAACCTGTAATCTCAGACAATCACAAGGCACAAAATCAACAGATCAAATCTCATCTGTCATCATGGTACTTGTCAAGCTCAATCAACCAGGGAATGTGCTGTACTCCAAACCCTTCAGAACTTATCATCCAATCTCACAAATATTCGAACATAGTCCAATGCACAAACGTATTCAAATATTTCATATTTGCAAATTGCTTCTAATATTTGGACAAACCTCACAATTAATCTGAAGATGGAAGTCTCAATGACAAGTGAGCAATCAACCCTGGTCAATAACGTTTAAGAAGCAAAATGAATTAAGATGTAAAATAACAGTTACATATCCTTATGTTTGTAAATCCGTCTTATAGAATAAAGACCTAATGGAATCATTTTGACACTTTGGAAAACTATTTTGAGTGAGATAATTTCAGGTTTTAGAAAGATATTCCAGTTAATAAGGTTGTGATTTGCTGAATTACAATCCACTTTCAGCATCACTCTTTGACTAAATACACGAGGATATGTAATTTAAAAACATATTCAAAAGTTCATATCATTATCCACATTCGAGCAATTAACAATCAGTGTACGATAGGGTGAAGCTTGTCAGGCTGACCTCCTGATATGGAGTTTCACTTGACTGAGTGTGTGGATCAGGGCATTGGGAAGTAATGTATTCGGCTGGCAATGCATTGCTCATTCTATCAATGGAATGTCACAAATCTGTAACATTGCCCTGCCCCACACTGGGGGGCACACCGAGTTTCCAATATGTGACTACTGGGTCAGTGCACTCAGCCAGAAACTCACAAGATTCACCCCAGTGAAGAAACTGAGATCCAACCAACTCCATCACCAATGTTCCAAATGATTTCATGTACGGTGATCATACCCCAAGATGTGGTAGTGACTGACTGGCTTCACAGTGAGCCCACTAATAACTAGTGATCTCTGTAACACTCTCCACTCTAGCTCCCATCAGCGCACAATAGGAGCTCAGTGATAAATATATAGAGATATTTATGTATATCCTGCTGTAGCAGATCATCACGATCATCTTAAATATTACTATAAAGAAATATCTTTACTATAGTTTTATGTCATTGTAAGTTTTCAAGTTTTAAATCTCTTTATTGTAAACACTAAAGAACTTTCCCCCACTAGGGATTACGCCAGTCAATCAGTACACCATCTGAAAATCCGATCAGTTTCAATAGTTATAGCATAGAGGAACACTAACTTAGAGAAAGGGACATCTCTCTGAGTGTAATATTACTGGTGTCTCTTACCAGTTGGTCAATGGGATCTTCAGGGATGGATGTTGGTGCAGAGGTAGCGAAGAACTATTTTAAAAAAGATGTACACTAACCAAGCAGAGGACTGCATGGGATTGCAAAACAATGCAGTTTTCAGCTGAAAAATGACCCAAATCATTAACTCAAAAAGACTCAAATGTTTCACATCTATCCAATGGTTAGTAGCTCCTAATGAGCTAATGCTTTTTCACACCCCATTGTAACTGGTTACATTTGGAGTCAATTTCCACTCCTTGGTGTTTCTGTAAAGTTGTGTTAAGTGTAATTCTGATGATTAATTGTCTCTGGCACCGGGAACATGTTTTAAAGTTCAGAGTTGAGGGCACAGAGAATGGTTTTGCACTAACTACAGGGCAATCTTCCACAGCTGTTGGCATCCATGACCCTTCAACAGATGGAACAAGCTATAAATCAGGTAATAGCAGACAAGTGTCTTCTGTGAGGAATTTCCCATGGGCAAAGTATTCTCTTCCCATTATGTCTTTATAATCTTCTCCACACAAAGTGGAGTGGGAATCTGAAACTCTCTCTCCCCTCAAAAGCTTTAGGGCTGTTGGGATTGTGGGAGTTGGAGATTTATTGGTTAAGGATTTCGTGGAGTGAAGTTAGAATGCAGAGCAGTCATGGTGTGACAATGGAACTGATCTGAGGGTAGGAATTGTCTCTTCTGGTGATTATGTGAGAGAAACACCATCTTGGAGAGAGCAAGAACTGCTGATGCTGGAGTTAGAGTCAACACAGTGAGGATCTGGAGGAACACAGCAGGCCAGGCAGCATCAGAGGGGCAGGAAAGTCGACGTTTCAGGTTTACACCCTTCATCAGGACAGAATCTTGCCCTGATCATCTACACTTCCCTCCCAGCTTCAAGCATGTTGGCTTATCGTCTAAAGATGACTTTAGGATATTGTGGTACTCTGGACATAGTGTCTAATAACAAGTGTTGGGGTGGGGTTTGGGGGGGGTTGCTGGTGTGGGTTCTGAGGTTGTTAGAGCTGCACTCCCATCCATATCCGTGGGCAAACAGGCTTCCATGAGGTTGTTGTTTGGAGTGGGTTTTCCTTCCTATGATATGAGACCATACATGGAAGATGACGAGGTCTGGAATGTATAGTGATGGAGAAGAGCAATGGGGCTGGTAGACAGTAACTGAAGTGGGAGAGGTGACTGCAGCAAATTGGCACCTGCATTACCATTATCTGAGGCGGAAAACAGCCTACTTGCACTCGACACTGTCTTCCCGATTTCAGCCAGCGAGCGGAGGTTGGATTTCTTGGTCTGGTGCCGATGTTTGCGCAACAGAGTGTAGGTCACTTTCTCCTTCAGTTCAGCCTTTAAAAGCCCATGAGCAATTTGGTTATCGATGACCGTCTCTGCCAGAATACAAGAGAAAAGGGTCAGTCCCCTGGAGGGGGCAAGAAATCAGGTCCAACTCTGAAGTCTGTCCCATTAAAGTCACCAAACACCATCAATATAGAACCTGCATTGCTGTTGCCCCTTTCACATCCTCAGAACATCCCTTACAGCCAATGAAGTATTTCTAAAGGGCAGTTGGTGTTGTAATGTAGGAAAAGCACAGCAGCCAATTTACACACAGTAAGCTCCAACAAAAACAGCAGTGTAAGTAAAAGAACTGATTGTCTATTTTCAGAGATATTGGTTGAGTGAAAAATGTTGAGCAGATCTGGGAAATAATGGCTGCGATTTATTTTCACACCCTGAGCTGAGGTTGCAAATGGAGCTGCAGGGCATTCAGAAAGGGGAGGTTAATGAGTTAGAGGTCGTGGTACATGTTGGTACCAACAACTTGGGCAAAGTGAGGAATGAGGAATCAGGGAGCTAGGCAGTAGATTAAAAAGCAGGACCTCAATGTTCATAATCTCTGGATTATTCCCGGTGCCACGTGCTAGCATGTATAGAAATAGGAAAATAGGACAGATGAATGCGTGGTGGTGCACGACAGAGGGTTTTAGATGCTTGGATCACCGGAGCTGTTTTTGGGGAAGGTGGGACATGAACAAATGAGATGGTCTGTACCTGAACCACATTGGGATCAACACCCTTGCAGGTAAGTTTGCTAGTGCTGTTGGAAGGAGTTTAAACAAGTCCGGCAGGGGGAGGGGACACAGAAATACATCATGCTACACTAAGTGCTATAGTTTAGTGTTTCATCTAAATGATGGCATTTCCAACAGTGCCGCACTCCTTCAGTAACTGTACTGAAATTGTATATTTACATATCATGCATTGATATAGCACCTTTTAGAACATTACCCCAGGCACTGGGTTGCAGGAAGAAACGTACCAATAATCTGTGGGAGTGTAGAGGCTGCCAGATCCAGCAGGACCAGTCCCTTCTCTATACATGTCCGTAGTTCAAATAAACTGTGCAAGGACAGCGTGGCCACATGAGGTTTGCTCCATCGCTCACCCCCTTCTTCAACCTTCTCTTCAAATTTGATCCACCTATTGCAAAGGAACAAAAGGTTTAAATACAAAACCTGTTTGCTTGCAGTGACCTCGCGTATCCCAGGCACAATGGGGATGATTTCCCTCACTGTTCACACTCGGAGACCACACTTCTGTGAGTGACTGAGACTGATTTTACAAACACTGCAATGACCCTCTGCTCACTACAATCCCTGAGCCTGCTGTTATCGGAGGCTGTACTGTAGTTCCAGCTCCTAATGAAAAGCACTGTTGAGTAAATAAACCATGCTTGCTGTAGCTTACAAATTTAAGCACAGGTCAGTTCCCCTTCCCATTCACTCACTAATGCGATGGTGTCATCATTCACTTCATTGATAAATGGTTTCTTAAACACCCCTGGAGTGTTCTGGAATCCATAATATAAGAGGGATGTGACTGCACTGGAGAGGAGATTTACCAGGATGTTGCCTGGGCTGGACAGTTTCAGTGATGAGGAGTGATTGGACAGATCGGGGTTGTTTTACTTGGAGCAGAGGAGCCTGAGGTGGGAAATGATTGCAAACATCATTGATTAGGTGGCTCTTCCTTGATGACAAAGGTGTTCTGAAGAAGGGTCACTGGACCCGAAATGTTAACTCTGCCTTCTCTCTCTCCATAGATGATGCCAGACCTGCTGAGTTTCTCCAGCAATTTCTCTGTTTGTTTATGAAACTGTTCCCCTTGGTGGAGGGCTCAGTGACCATGGTGGGCGGAGGGCAGGGGCATAGATTGAAGGGAAGAGGCAGGAGGTTTAGAGGGGATGTGAGGAAAGAAGTTTCCACCCAGAGGCTGGTGGGAATCTGGAACTCAGTGCCTGTCAGTGTGGGAGAGGCAGAAACCCTCATTACATTGCCTAGGCATACAAGGCTATGGGCCAAGTGCTGGGAAACAGGATTAGAATAGTTAGGTGGTAGTTTTGAATGGCACTTACTCAATGGGCCGAAGGGCCTGTTTCTGCACTGGAGATCTTTATGACTCTGCAAAATTGCAGGCTGACATGTAAGGTAGTGTTAATGTAGCACGGATGTTTAGGAATATAATACTGAATTACGGTGACTCTCTGGGGCTGCTGAAGAAAAATCTTTTCAAAAAAATCTTCTTGGAAAGTGCACATCACCATGGAATTATTACAATGGCAGAAGGAGGCCATTTGGCCCATTGTGCCTGTACTGCCTCCATTATCTACTCCAGCTCCATTATCTCATGCTAGTTATTGAAAAGGGCTGCATTAACTGCACATCTCCCGAGAAAATGAAAAAAAATCATTTTGTTTATATATTTCATATTCTCAGGACATCCCAGAATGCTTTGCAGCCAGTTTGTGCACAGCAAGCTCCCACAAACAGCAATACAATAACGACCAGGTCAATTTATTTCAGCGGGGATGGCTGAGGCGGTAAATATTTCCCTAGGAGATTGAGGAGAATCCCCCACCTCTTTTAAGGACCTTATTAGTGAGAAGTTGTGGATGGAGAAGGGACAGTGATAAGTTGGTCAAATGCTTAGGCTTTTGGGGGTAGAGCTTTTGGAGACATTCAGTGGGTTACTCTGCGGAGACTAAAGAAGCAGAGGAGGTCACTATCACGCACAAGATAATGTTGTGTGGGGCTGGGGAGGGAGGTTGACATTGGTGAGATAATGGAGAAATTACAGGAGTGGTTGTTGAGGGTTAGGTCGAGGGAGTCTTGATAGCGAAGATGAGGGAGGAAACTTGAATAGATTGATGACAATGAAAACTGTAAACTCTTGGAAGGGAGGGGAAGGTTGAACTGGGTCAGTCAAGCCAGTGTTGAAGCTCTCGAGATTCAATGGTGGACATTCCACCATGAGGATAGAGAGCCGACTCCACACTTCCAGCTGCCACTAGAATTCTCCTGGTGTGAACAGCTGACACTTCAACAAATGGATGGGTTTCCCTATCTGTCAGACATTTGGTGAACCTGTGTATAAAATCCTGCAGCCACTACGTGTGCCTCAACTAACATCATGGAGACAGATCTTCCTAGTCATTGCTGTTTGTGGCAGCTTGCTGTGTACAAACTGCCCAGTCTACACTCTGCACTGTAACCATGGGCAGCACATGTCAAAGGCACTTCATCATCGCCTTTGGGTCACCCTGAGGTCACGGAGGCTCTTTGTTTGGGATTTTTCCGAACAGGAACATTTCCCTACCTGGCTGTCTCCTTCCACTCCATCTCCTGTCCATCAACAGCCAGGAGTTCATCCAATTCCGTGAAGAGTTGTGGGGCTGGACTTTCATCATCTTCCCCCAGCATGAAGCGAATCCTCTCAGCAGCTGGTGAGACTGCAAGGACAAAGTGAGCGTGGATTACAACAACAGCATGTGCATTTACATAGCGCCTTCAGTGCCGTTATCAACATCCCCGGAGTGTTTCAAAGAAACAAAAACCTGACTAAAGATTCAACACGAAGCCCCATAAACGGGATGTTAGGTCCATGCTACGTAGGTGTTTTAAAGGATGAGAGAGAGGTGTAGAGGTTTAAGGGGGGGATTCCACAGCTCAGATCCCGGGCAGGTGATGTGCAGCTACCAATGGTGCAGAAACGGAAATATGGGATGCTCATGAGGCCAAAATTAGAGAAGCGTAGATATCTCAGAGGGATATAAGGCTGGTGAGAATTACAGAGAAAGTGGAGAGTGGGATGATTTATTAACATGGACGGGAGCCTTGCATTCTCTCCTAATCTCCAGAGGTACAGGGCTTCACTGCGAATGTCACGGCTATTATTAACATTCCCTGTTCATCAGACATTGCTACATTGCCCATTCTCAGTTAAGGAATGCATGGCCTTGGTATAACACAAGATGGTGATGGAGCTGGAAAAGAAACGTGTGAGAGAATGAAATTATTCCAGTAGCCCTCCAGGCTCAGTCCTGCAGACACTTGCTTACATACAGTCCAAGTGTTTAGACAGTCTGATTCAATTAACGACTGAAAATAAAAAACGTGACCAAAAATATGAATCAGGAAGTGTGAGCACAATTATATTAACATAAAAATATGAGAACCGGGAGCAGGAGGAGGCCATTCAGCCCCTCAAACCTGCTCCACCATTTGGCACGATCATGGCTGATCTCATCTCAGCCTCAACTCCACTTTCCTGCCCGCTTTCCCTAACCCTTCAACCCGTTACTAATTAAAAATCTGTCTATCCCCTCATTAAACTTATTCAATGTCCCAGCATCCACTGCACTCTGTTTTCAGTGGCGGGTGTGTGGAGCGAACGCGAGCCAGGAAGAAACAGATAAATTTGGGCATTGGCTAAACCCGAAACACTACACGTGTAGTCTCTCCCACCCGTCCTCCTCCTCTAACCAAAAAAGGACTGTGTGGAGGGTCGTTAAGGTAAGGCTTTTTTTTATTCTTCTTCTGGAAATCTTGAGTAGAGAGAATGGAAGCTGCATGCTCCTCTTGCAGGATGTGGGAGGTAAGGGTCACTGCTGGTGTCCCCTCTGACTTCACCTGCGAGAAGTGCACCCAACTCAAAAACCGCGTTAGGGAACTGGAGCTGGAGCTGGATGAATTCCGGATCATTCGGGAGGCTGAGGGGGTGATAGAGAGGAGTTACAGGGAGATGGGCACACCCAAGGTACAGGAAAAAGGGAGCTGGGTGACTGTCAGGAAGGGGAAAGGGAATAGGCAGACAGTGCAGGGATCCCCTGTGGCCGTTCCCCTCAATAATAAGTATACCATTTTGGATACTGTTGGGGGCGGGGGAACGACCTACCAGGGGAAGGCACTGAGCCTGACCCTGTGGCATAGAAGGGAACGGGGGACAATAGGAGAGCAATTGTAGTGGGGTATTTGATAGTAAGAGGCACAGACAGGTGGTTCTGTGGACGTGAACGAGATGACCGGATGGTATGTTGCCTCCCGGGTGCCAGGGTCCGTGATGTCTCGGATCGTGTCTTCAAGATCCTTAAGGGGGAGGGTGAGCAACCAGCAGTCATGGTACACATCGGTACCAATGACAATGGTAGAAAAAGGACTGAGAATGTGAAAAACGAGTACAGGGAGTTAGATTGGAAGCTGAAGTCCAGGACAAACAGGGTAGTTATCTCTGGATTACTACCAGAGCCACGTGATAACAAGGTAAGAAATAGGGAGAGAGTGCAGCTAAACACGTGGCTACAGGGCTGGTGTAGGAGGGAGGGCTTCCATTATGTGGATAATTGGAGCACATTCTGCGGAAGGTGGGACCTGTACAGTAAGGACGAGTTGCACCTGAACCGGAGTGGCACAAATATCCCGGGAGGGAGGTTTGCTAGAGCTGTACGGGATGGTTTAAGCTAGTTTGGCAGGGGGTGGGGAACTGGATTTATAATTCAGAGGATGAGGTATTCGGCCTTCCAACAGACACAACAGGGAGTGAGGTGGTTTATAAAGAAATGCGGTCAATGGAGCATAGTTGGGGACACAGAGATGGTTTGAGGTGTGTATACTTCAATGCTAGAAGTATCAGAAATAAAGCGGATGAACTTAAAGCATGGGTCGGTACTTGGAGCTACGATGTTGTGGCCATTACAGAAACTTGGGTAACTCAGGGACAGGAATGGTTGTTGGAAGTTCTGGGATTTAGATGCTTTAAAAGAAATAGGGAGGGTGGAAAAAGAGGCGGTGGAGAGGCATTGCTAGTCAGGGCGAGTATAGCAGCTACTGAAAGGCAGTCGAGAATGATATGTCTACCAAGTCAGTTTGGGTTGAGGTCAGGAACAAGAAAGGAGCAGTCACTTTGTTGGGGTTTTTTTGCAGACCCCCTAATAGTTGCAGAAAAGTAGAGGAGCGGATTGGGAGGCAGATACTGGAAAGGTGCAGAAGTCACAGGGTTGTAGTCATGGGTGACTTCAACTTTCCAAATATTGATTGGAAACATTTTAGTTGTAATAGTTTAGATGGAGCGGATTTTGTCCAGTGCGTTCAGGAAGGATTCCTGACACAGTACGTAGTTAAACCAACACGAGGAGAGGCCACTTTGGATTTGGTGCTTGGCAACGAACCGGGCCAAGTGTTAGACCTGTTGGTAGGAGAGCATTTTGGCGGAAGCGATCATAACTCTGTTTCTTTCACGATAGTACATATGGCAGGGTAAAGTTTATAATTAGTGGGAAGGGTAATTACAATTCAGTTAGGCAAAAACTGGGGAACATAAATTGGGAACAGATGCCGTCAAGGAAGAGCACCACAGAAATGTGGAAATGGTTTAAGGAACGCATACCGCATGTGCTCGATATGTTTGTCCCTAGCAGGCAGAGAAGATGCGGTCGAGTGAGGGAGCCATGGTTCTCGAGAGAGGTCGAACGACTGGTTAAGAGGAAGAAGGAGGCTTATGTCAGGCTTAGGAAAAGAGGAACGGAAAAGGCTCTAGAGAGATACAAGTTAGCCAGGAAGGAGCTGAAGAAAGGGCTTAGGGGAGCTATAAGGGGGAATGAGAAAACCTTGGCAGATAGGATCAAGGAAAACTCCAAGGTTTTTTACAGTATGTGCAGAACAAGAGAATGACCAGAGAAAGGGTAGGGCCGATCAAGAATTGTAAAGGGAATTTGTGCACAGAGCCTCAAGAGATAGGAGAGGTCCTTAATGAATACTTTTCTCCAGTATTCACAACTGAGAGGGACCTAGTTGTAGAGGAGGACGTTGTGAAACAGGCAGGTAGGCAAGAGGAGGTTGATGTTAGTAAAGAAGACGTGCTAGGAATACCGAGGAAGTTGAAGATAGATAAGTCCCCCCGGGCCTGATGGGATTTATCCAAGGATTCTATGGGAAGCGAGGGACGAGATCACAGGGCCTTTGGCGATGATCTTTTCGTCCTCACTGTCCATGGGTATAGTGCCGGAAGATTGGAAAGAGGCAAACGTCATTCCCTTGTTCAAAAAAGGGAACAGGGATAACCCCGGAAATTACAGACCAGTTAGTCTTACGTCAGTGGTGGGCAAATTATTGGAAAGGGCTCTGAGAGACAGGATTTATGATCACTTGGAAAGGCACAGTTTGATTCGTGATAGTCAGCATGGATTTGTGAGGGGTAGATCATGCCTCACAAACGTTATTGAATTCTTTGAAGAGGTGACCAAACACGTGGATGAAGGTGGAGCAGTGGATGTGGTATACATGGATTTAAGTAAGGCATTTGATAAGGTTCCCCATGGTAGGCTCATGCAGAAAGTAAGGAGGCATGGGATAGGGGGAAATGTGGCAGATTGGATTCAGAATTGGCTGACCCTTAGAAGACAAAGGGTGATAGTGGACAGAAAATATTCAACATGGTGCTCAGTTACGAGTGGTGTACCACAAGGATCTGTTCTGGATCCTCTTCTATTTGTGGTTTTTGTAAATGATTTGAACGAAGGGGTGGAAGGGTGGATTAGCAAGTTCGTGGACGATACGAAGGTGGGTCACGTTGTGGACAGTGCGGAGGGCTGTTCTATGTTACAAAGGGACATTGATAGAATACAGAGCTGGGCTGAGAAGTGGCAGATGGAGTTTAACCCTGAAAAGTGTGAGGTGATTCATTTTGGAAGGACAAACTTGAAAGCAGAATACAGGGTTAACGGAAAGATTCTTGGCAGTGTGGAGGAGCAGAGGGATCTTGGGGTTCATGTCCACAGTTCCCTGAAAGCTGCCACCCAGGTGGATAGAGTTGTTAAGAAGGCATATGGTGTGTTAGCTTTCATTAATAGAGGGATTGAGTTCAAGAGCCGTGAAGTTATGCTCCAGCTATACAAAAGCCTGGTTCGGCCACATCTGGAGCATTGTGTCCAGTTCTGGTCACCTCATTACAGGAAAGATGTGGAAGCGTTGGAAAAGGTGCAGAGGAGATTTACCAGGATGTTGCCTGGAATGGCGGGAAGGTCTTACGAGGAAAGGTTGAGAAAGCTAGGGCTTTTCTGTTTAGAACAACGAAGGATGAGAGGTGACTTGATAGAGGTGTACAAAATGATTAGAGGAATAGATAGAGTAGACAGCCAGAGACTTTTTCCTAGGGTGGAGGTAGCTTTTACGAGGGGACATAGTTTTAAAGTGAAAGGAGGTAGATATCAGGGAGACGTCAGAGGTAGGTTCTTTACTCAGAGAGTGGTAGGGGCGTGGAATGCATTGCCGGAGAGGGTAGTGGAGTCAGCCTCATTAGGGGCATTTAAGCGGCTATTAGATAGGCATATGGATGATAGTATAAAGTAGCGGTGGAGGTTAGATAGACCTTAGTTTTCGGGTAAAAGTTCGGCACAACATCGTGGGCCGAAGGGCCTGTACTGTGCTGTACTGTTCTATGTTCTATGTTCTAAGTGAATTCCACACTTTGTGACCCTTTGAAGGAAGTAATTCCTCCTCATCTCTGTTTTAAATCTTCCCCCTCCCTCCCCTATTCTCAAACTGTGACCTCTCGTTTTAGATTGCCCCACATGAGGAAATATCCTCTCTACATTTATTTTGTCAATTCCGTTTAGCAGCTTACATACCTCAATTGGATGTCCTCTCATTCATCCACACTCCAGGGATTATGTTACAATGATGCTGAAGTAAAGTCACCATAGCATGCCGCACCACCCCGCACCCCCCCGACTCCTCCCCACTCTCTCATGAGACAGAGACACACAACTGGTGGGGGTTTAACCTGAGGGTCACCATGCCTCAGGGCGAGGGGAAAGCTCGAGAAGGAGAGTCCTTCCTGGTGCGGGAATTGAACCCATGCTGTTGGTGTTACTGTGCATCACAAACCAGCCATCCTGCCAACTGACCCTACAACGATGCAGCTAATTAGAAACACCAATATCTTAGATGTATGGGAGTAATTCTTGCTTTTACTAGTCATTACCATAAACTAATGATTAATAAACCCCAACTGAAAATTGAGGAGGAATGTCTTTACCCAGAGGCTGGTGAGACTGTGATAATCTGCTGGTACAGGGTCGGGCTGAACGGTTTTGATATAAGGGACAGGAAGCTGGACAAACAGATGAAGGAGGCAGAATGAAAACGACATGTTGATATTGAGTTTGGTGGCATTGAGTGGGAGGAAGCTTCTGGGCACACGAACGTTGGCATAGTCCAGTTTGACTCAGAGGCCTGTAAACTGCACTTAAGGTTATCTATGAATAATTAGTGAGAAATTCCTCTCAGTTGAAATGAATAGTGAGTCAGTTCTGTCCTTTGTTCAAACTGAGTTCTGCAGAAGGTTCTGAATTAATTTAATCTTTACGTGACAGTCACTGTTTCCTGGCCCAGTGACTTCTCTTCGCTCCGACTCAGTCACAGGGTAAATACTGCCTGGATCTCAGGTCAGATACCTGACTCTGGAGCAAGGTGAGGTCAGGCTCTCTCTTAAAGAGAGAAGCCCCATGAGCTTTATCACTGTTACTGTCTGTGTGAAGTCCAAGCCACTCCTCGCTACAGGTAAGCTCAGAGTGCTGCAGTTCAGTGGTTTTATCTTGGAGCCAGGTGCATATTGGTTCACATATAGCTTCAGATGTTTGAGCACAGAAACCATTCTAAGTGCAGTACTGAGGGACTGCCTTCTGGATCCAATGTTAAACTGAGGCCATGTGCTCTCTCAGCAGGCAATAACAGACCCAGCACAATGTTCAATAAAGAGCAGGCGTGCTTTCCCTGTGGTCCTCAGTCCATTATTTATTCCTCAATAGATATGACAAAGAACAGGATGATCTGGATATGACTGTAATGCTGAGGTTGCAGTGAGCAAATTAACAGCATTTCCTTAAGGCAACAGAAACAAGTCTCTGAAAGTGCTTCATTGATTGTCAAACACACTGAGACGTTGTAAAAGATGCTATATAAATGCAAGTCTTCATTTTTTTGCAAGCATACCCTTACATTTCTATTGTCCGTAAGGAAATGAGTGAACAGCTTCACCAATCAATGATGAGCTAGAACACACAATGGACGATCAGAAATCAATTTATCCCATTCAGCCATCTCAGAACCCAGGCGACCAATCAATACTGATGAAGTATTTTCATCTTACTACTAGTTTGGGCCATATTTTCTTTCATTTATAAAAATCAATAAACCTTTGATTCAATTAAGTCAACTGAGGAACAACAACACTTACATTCTGATAGCACTGGGGCCATATTAAACTGCCCCGAGGACTTCACTCTGGTGCTTGTCAGCAATGTTTAACAGCAAGTACAGATCATCAAACTCTTCACAGAATCATTATGGTGCAGGAGGAGGCCATTCAGCCCTGCACAGGCTCTATCCCCTAGTGCTGATCTCCTGCCTTATCCCCATCTCCCGCGCACCATTTCTATCCAAATAACCATCCAATGCCCCTCTTCAATGAACCTGCCTTCCCCACATTTCCAGGCAGTGCATTTTAGATCCTAACTACTCGCTGGGTGAAAAAAAGCTCTTTTTCTCACATCACCTTTGCTGCTTTGAAATTCAAATCTATTCCCTCTTTTCTTCTTTCACAGCTTCTCCGTATCTACGCTGTCCAGCCGTTCATGATTGAGGAAACCTCAATCAAATCTCCTCTCAGCTACCTTCTCTCCGAGAAACGTCCTCTCCACAGGATCAAACAACCAGGCAGGGTTGAAGATGGAAATGTTTAAAAAAGGAATTCCACAGCTTAGGCACAAGACAGCCAATGGTGAAGTGATGTAAACAGAGCCAGGATTATGAGTGTGTGGATATCTTAGAGCTAGAGGAGATTATGGAGATGGGTGGGGGGGAACGGGGAAGGAGGGTTGGGGGGTGCATAGTTGTGAGGTCAGGGGGTTGCATTGAAAATAAGTGACTGCCTCTTTCACCTAGCCTTCCTTTCTTCAGGTGAATGAATAACAGAATAGTTAGGTGGTTGTTTTTGACTGGTGAGGAAAGGATGGGCCGAAGGGCCTTTTTCTTTGTTGTAGATCTCTATGACTCTGTTTGATTCTGTTGCATCCATTTTCTTTCGTTGGTTAAAATTAATCTGTGGAACGGAAGTCATTATTGCAATTGATTAAGCAGCTCCCTCAGCCTCAAATGTGTTGTTGGAAAAAGCCAAAGGAGGAGATCCTTTGGGTCTTCTCAAGCATAATCTCAATAAATCCTTTCTGTTAAGGGTTCAGTACAGCACCATGTTACTTGTACACTGTTCATGTTGAACTTGCTGGAAGATTGATGCCTACAATGACCATGCTCCATGGCAGGGACCACATGATGACAGAAAACCAGGATTGTATTTCCATCCCAAACACTTTCCAGGGAAAGCATGGGGGACTGGGACTAATTGATGAGTCCATTCAGTCCTCCTTCCTAGCTGTACTTTTTTTTTATAGAATCCCTGCAGTGTGGAAACAGGCCCTTTGGCCCAACAAGTCCACACCAACCCTCAGAGCATCCCACCTAGACCCAACCTCCTCACCCCTTTTCACTGTAACCCACCTAACCTGCACATCCCTGCACACTGTGGGTAATATCCCATGGCCAATCCACTCTTAACCTGCACATCTTTGGACTGTGGGAGGAAACCAGAGCACCCGGAGGAAACCCACGCAGACACGGGGAGAATGTGCAAACTCCACACAGACAGTCGCCTGAGGCTAGAATCGAACCTGGGTCCCTGGTGCTGTGAGGCAGCAGTTCTAGAATATCTCAGAAGTACTGAGGTCTATGGAACTTTCTCTGTTATTCATATGTGAGACACGGGACATGGGGTGTCACTGGCTGGGTCCAGAATTTATTGCCCTTGAGAAGGTGGGGGTGAGCTGCCTTCTTGAACCGCTGCAGCCCACGAACTGGAGGTATACCATCTCCAGGTCTGATCCCCTGGTGAGTTTTGGGTTTGCTGATAAAAGCAAATAAAATCTGTGGATGAGGGCCCTAGTTCCAGTGCATTCCTGACATTATGGTGTCTTATTTACCAAATTACCCCCCGGTGAGATTTAAGCTACTTCCCTCTACAATCCGTCTTGATCAACAAGTTGAAAAACGAGAATAGGATGGGGGTAAGGGGAGGGAAGGGTTAACACAGTTGACCACAGCACCCACAAACCTTCACTTGGCCAGACCCCAACTCTGGCCCAAGTCTGTCTTTCACACTTAAGGATGCAGTCCCCTGAAAAGACTGAACAGATATACAAGAATGGTCCCAGGCATGAGGAACTTCAGTTTCATGGAGTGAGTGAAAAATTGGGGCTGTTCTTGCTCAGGCAGAGCAGGGTATGGAGAGATGGAATAGAGGAGTTTAAAATTACAAAAGATTTTGTGGTAAATACGAAGAAACTAATGGCAAGTTTCAGGGAGCTGTGGACTTGCACTCCAAGGTCCCTCTGTAATATTGAGGCTCCTAAAGGTCCAGCCATTTATTGTACACTTTCTTCTTGCTTTTGACTTTCCAAAATGCATCACCTCACATTTCCATCTGCCATTGCTCTGCCTAACTTTCCAACTGATCTATACCATGCTGCATCCTTTGATATCCTTCCTCACTATCCATAACTCCACCAATTTTTGTGTCATCTGCAAACCTACTAATCAGACCACTGCCATTTCCACCCAAATCGTTTACATAAATTACAAACAACAGAGGCCCCAGCACTGATCCATGTGGAACACCACTGGTCACAGACAACTGAGGACAGGCAATAAAAACTGGCCAACCAGCAATGTCTATGTCCAACATGTGAATATAACAAAAAGTGAAACAGAAAGCAGAGGATTGCTAACTAAAATAACTCGGGGATGAATTAAGAGAGCTTCACCACACAGCGGGTGGATGTGACCTGGAACACGTAGCTTGATAAAATGTCGGAAGCGAACTCCACAGGAACCTTCAAAATTCTCAGCGGTCAGGCTTGCTGGGTTATGGGGATAAAGCCAGGGGTGCAGTCATAAATTGGACAGCTCTTTCAAAGAGTTGGCACAGGTGTGGTCGGCTGAATAACCTCCTCTGAGCTGGAAAAATCTAATATTGAAGAGAAATGGGGTGATTTGACTGAGGCACCAGACAGCCATGGCATTTGAGTAATAAAACTAAACCCTAGAATGAGTCACTGATGGAGCAAATTAAAAAAAATTAAAGAACGTGTAAATTTTAGGTTCAATCATACGTGCCAATCATGGGGCATAAACAACCAGAACATTCTAGATAGCAGTCAAAACCTGCAAGTCATTTTGGTTAGATATTCTGATTGTGAGCAACCCTTGCACCTTCTACATGCAATATTGACACTTCAAGCTGCGCTGTCACTCAAAATCCAGTGTCAGCAGGGGAAGGGTTAAATCTGCCAACACCTCACCTGCTTTCAATTCATTTTAACTCTATCCTTGTTCTTAATACGCTCATAAATTACTCCAAACCCTTTTAGACAAACTGTTCTACGCAGCCTTACATTGTAAAACCAGCTGAATTCGAGGCTCACTTCAAACAGGCTCCAGCCAGAACTGTATCCAGGGAAAGGGAATGAAAGAACAATGTGGGAACTTGGGAAAAGTTGCCAATTGGCCAGCAAATTGCTGGAGACTCCAGGCTCTGAGGACTATGCTCCAGCACACTGCTGTGGGCGAACATCTGAGAGAAAATTCCCGGGGACATTAAAAGGAAATTGTGTTCTTTACATTCATTGTCTTCTGTTAATTAGCTTAAAAATTATGTTGGAGATTGGGAAGGGGGAGGATGTGTGGATCAGGCTGACCTTCAAGAATTATCTAATCAGGGAGTGAAGGGTTTCCAGCTTTCTGAGTGGCAATAGGAAGGGAAGGAGTTGGAGCAAGTGAGGGTGAACATATTGGGTGACCAAAAGTGGGGTGGGGTTGGGGAGTATGCAGTTATAAACTAGGAATAACCCACCCAACGTTAGCAACCCTGAGCCAAGGGGAATGGAGCCAATGATGGATATGAGGTAGCTGTTCAATATTCCCAATTTCTGGTGGGAAGATCAGGTCTTCAGGACAAATAATTCCTTATTCCAATCCTGTATCGCAAAACAGCTATTGTAGAAAAATGTGAGAATCAGAAACTAAGGTAGAGACTGTAGGAAACAAAAGAGCACATTTCACAACCTCAGGGTGTTCCAAAGGGCATTAATGAAGTTAATGAGTATTTCTGAACAGCAATCACTGCCAGAACACTGAAAGGCCAACAGTCGATTCATGCACAGTAAGATCTCACAAACAGCAATGGGTTAGTTTGGTTTTTAATGATGTTATTTAAATAGTCATTGGTCAGAACACAGAAAATTGACATTAGGAGCAGGAGTTGGCCATTCAGCCCTTCGAGTCTGCTCCAGGAAGAATACTAGGGAGAACAATTCTCTTCAAATGATGATTATGGGATTTCCTAGACCTGCCTGAAAACTGTACTGAGAGTTATGTGGCTGTAAGAGCCCTGTTTAGCATCTCATCAATAGAATGGCACCTGCGACAGTGCAGCAGCCCCTCAGTGCCAGAGCTATCCTGCCTGGATTCTCACTGGAGTCTCTGGGCTGAGGGGTGACTCTGTGGATCTGAATGTGCTGACCCCGAAGCCTGAGTTGGCACCTTCAGAACAGGGTCCTGCCGTGATACTGGGTGCGGGAGTGGCTGTGTGCGTGCTGTACTACAGGAAGGGAGGGGGGGGTGTTTGCCTTCCACTTAGCTGGTGTTGTTACCCCTTTTAAAGGTTGCAGCGAGATTGCTGGACGGACTAAAGATATTGTTGCAAAACTGACTGATGGCGTTAGTGATACTAACTGAAAAATATTAGCAAATCCAAAATGAATGAAATATTTTATTGGTCACATTTTTTTGTTGTTATTGCAATCTCCATTTCCTACCCTTACACCACAGTCTAATGTATCTGGCATTATCATGTCTGATTCAGCTGAAATTCTATCCATCAGATGTGACACTAAGTCAAGTTTTGTTTTTTCACTCTTCATTCATGGGATATGGGCATTGTTGGCTGGGCCCAGCATTTCTTGCCCGTCCCTAGTTGCCCTCTAGAGAAGGTGGTGGTGAGCTGCGTTCTTGAATCGCTGCAGTCCATGTGCTGTAGGTTGACCCACAATGTCCTCAGGGACGGAATTCCAGGGACACTGGAGGAACGCCATGAGTCGGGATGGGGAGGTGAACTTGCAGGACTTGGAACAAGAGAACTGTAACTCCTCCACCCCTAACTGCAGTGTGAGAGTGTGCGTGTGTATGTGTTTTTCTTTATTCTTTCACGGAATGAGAGCGTCACTGGCAAGGCAGCATTTATTGCCCATCCCTAATTGCCCAGAGGGCAGTTAAGACTCAACCACATTACTGTGGGTCTGGAGTCACATATAGGCCAGGCCAGGTAAGGATGGCAGAGATAGTAGGAACTGCCAATGCTGGAGTCTGAGATAACAAGGTGTAGAGCTGGATGAACACAGCAGGCCAAGCAGCATCAGAGGAGCAGGAAGGCTGACGTTTCGGGTCTGGACCCTTCTTCAGAAATGGGGAGGGGAAGGGGATTCTGAAATAAATAGAGAGAGAGGCAGAGGTGGATGGAAGATGGATAAAGGAGCAGATAGGTGGAGAGGAGACGGACAGGTCAAGAGGCGTGGATGGAGCCAGTAAAGGTGAGTGTAGGTGGGGAGTTAGGGAGGGGATAGGTCAGTCCAGGGAAGATGGACAGGTCAAGGAGGCGGGGATGAGGCGGGTAGGTAGGAGGTGGGGGTGGGAGTTGAGGTTGGAGGTGTGGATGGGTGGGAGGAAGGACAGGTTAGGGAGGCAGGGACGAACAGGGCTGGTTTTGGGATGCGGTCGGGGGTGGGGAGATTTTGAAGCTTGTGAAGACCACATTGATACCATTGGGCTGCAGGGTTCCCAAGCGAAATCTGAGGTGCTGTTCCTGCATTTTTCCTTCCCTAAAGGACATTAGTGAACAGGATGGGTTTTTCTGACAATCAGCAATGGATTCATTGTTAAATTCTTAATCCCAGATATTTATTGAATTCAAATTCTACCATCTGCCATAGCGGGATTTGAACCCGGGTCCCCAGCACATTATCTGGGTCTCTGGATTAACAGTCCAGCAATAATACTCCTGTGTGTGTCTGTGTGTGTGTATGTGTGTGCATGTGCATGTGTATGTGTGTGTGTGTGTGTGTGTGTGCATGCATGTTCGTGCATGTGTGTCTGTGTCTGTTTCTGTGTGCGTGTGCGTGTCTGTGTGAGTGTGTGTTTGTGTGTGTGTATGTGTGTGTATATGTGTGTATGTATATGTGTGTATGTGTGTGTGTATGTGTGTGAGTATGTACATGTATGTGATTGTGTGTATGAGTGTGTCTGTGTGTGTGTGTGTGGTCAAATACAGACAAAGTACTGCAGTGTTTTTAAGAAGGCAGCTCATGAGCATCAGGCCAATGAGGGGTGGACAATAAATGCTAGCCTGGCTAGGATCTCAGGAAAAAAATAAAAAAGAACCAATTGATTTCTTCTTCATTTTTTAACTGAAATGCCTCTTTGCATCTCACTGATGTTCAATGAACAAGCTTTGACATTTAGCCTCACTGTTTTCTCCCTTATCAATTAACATTCTTTGCTGAACTCTCTCAAACAAAGATCCACATCTCACCGGCACCTTCTCGTTCCTCATTCCTTCCCTTTCTCTCAGCAACTCTTTCCTGGAGCTCAGGCTGGTTAAGGCTTTTCCTTTAATTCTGTAAGGAGCTCACTGCTCACTGCTGACACTGTTGGTGCACTTTTAGAAACTGGTGGTTCCTTCTCCATCACATTCTGAGCTGAGTGATAAAGCCCAGAACAGGCCATTCAGCCCATCATGCCTGTTCAATCTCCTCAGCAGAGCTTGCCATTCCTCCAAATGAAGTAATTTCTCCAAAATTTATCAAGAGCCTTATAGTACAGGATACTAGCCAGTTGTAATAGCACAAGCATTAGGGAAAGTTGTCAGAGGAGCACCAGGAATGTCCTTTACCTAAACCTGAATATTGAAGAGGAAAGGAGTTACACACACAGAAGAAACCCCAGTTAAACTGACCAGTGTCTCATGCTGGTCTGACCCACCATGTATACCTTGAAATGGAGCTCCAGTACCACCATTGAGAAGTATAATGGGTAGTTTCATGGCTTTTTTTTCCACTCTGGGTAGGTTTGACAATCTTTGAAAACAAGAGTTGTAGTCGGAAACTGTAAATTGAGTCACACTATCAACATCGCAAAAGAAGGAGAAAGATGTTGGAGATTCGCGGTAGATGGTGGTGAAGCTTTGTTGTCCCCTGTCCCAGTGAGAATGCCCCTTTCTTCTTCAAAATGGTGACCAGAAGATGATCCCACTCCAGCAACCTCAGGACTAAGATCAGGACAATATTCCCAGTGTGGTACTGATGGAGTGTTGTGTTGGAGGGCCATACCAAGTTACTCCTCTGGATGAGCGTGTGCTCCTAATGAAGAGTTACTGTCTCAATCCCCTTTAGGTTCAGGGTTGTATAGGGACTGCTCTATGCAGTGTGGGACAGGAAACTCACTTCCTGGTCTAACTAGAAGAGGTTCTTGCAGTTAACCAGACAGAGTATTTTCCACATTAGCGAAACTAATTACAGGTAACATTAGTAACATAGACGTATTAAGAGGTCATAAGGAGGACCTGAATGATCAGTCTCACTCCTTCAAGATCCAAAATTGTTCTACACACAAGTCCATATGACATTATTGTAGTGGTCGGTGCATGTAGCATGCCTCAGCGTTAACCCTTTCAGGTCTGTAGTCAATGTGCTGCATTGTCATGGTGGCATCTTTTGAATGAAATATGAACCCAAGGCCCCATCAACCTGCTCGGATGAGCATATACGAACTGACTGTGTTATTTTGAAGAACAGCAGGGGAAATTCGACATCCTCTCCCCCAGTCCTGACTGATATTTACTGCCCAATCAACATCACTTAAGGCAAATAATCTGGTCATTATCAGACTGAGGTTTACTAGCAGCTGCTGTGCTTCCTACTTTACTGCAGTGACTACATTTTAAAAGTACTTCATCAGTTGTCATGTCGCTTTGGAATATCCTGAGGTGATGGAAGGTGCTACCTAAATGCAAGTCCTTTTTCTTCTCAGGTTAGCAGTGGCCAGTATTGTAACCTAACGCACAGGGCTCCAACAGTGCAGCATTGTGATTGGTAGCCCTGGGGATGTGCTGAAGTTTGAGGAGTGGGGATTGAACTTATGATGTTCTGACTCATGAGGTGAGGGCACTACTCATAAGAAATAGGAGCTGGAGTAACCCACATGGCATACAAAGCCATTGTCCCACTCAATACAATGATGGCTGACCTAGGGTTTCCACCCTACTTTCCCATCCAATCCCTGTATCCCTCAATTTCCGAACAGGACAAACCTCTAGCAATATCCGCAAACATGTTCAACGATGGAATGTCCACAACTCTCCAAGACAGAGATTCCTAAAGATTCACAAACCTTTAGAGTGAACTGATTTCTTCACATCTTAGAAACTTGGGCGTTCAGGTGGATAGACCTTTAAAATCTCACAGACGGGAACAAAAATGTCAAGAAAGCTAATGGAATGCTGGCCCTTATGTCTAGAGGACTGGAGTGCAAGGATGCCGAAGTTATGCTGCAGTTATACAAAGACCCCAGCTGGAGTTCTGTGAGCAGATCTGGGCCTTAGGAAGATACCTTAGTCAGGATATATTGTCCCAGGAGGGAGTACAATACATTGAGTTGAACGGAATTAAATTAGCTTTATTGTCACATGTACTCAAATTAGCACGGTGAAAAGCTTACAAGTCATCACTTATGGCACTATCTTAGGTACAAAGGTACCTAGGTACAGCTTCTTCAGTTACAAGTTCTTAGAAAACAGAGAAATGAAAATGTAGGTTTACAATGATACCTGGACTTCAGGGGTTAAGTTCTGAGGAGGGATTACACAAATTAGGCCAAAATTCTCTAAAATTTAGAAGGTTAAGGGATGATCTGATCAAAATCTTCAAGCTATTAACAGGAAAAGACAGGGTAGATAGATAAAGATAAACTATTCCCACTGGTTGGGGATTCTAGAACTATGGCCATAATGTGAGAATCAGAACCAGACCATTCAGGAGAGATATTAGGAAACGCTTCTACACACAAAGGGTGGGAGAGATTTGGAATTCTCTTCCACAAATGGCCATGGATGCTAGATCAGTTGTTCATTTTGACTCTGAGTTAGGAAATTTTTTAGTTAACCATGCTAATAAGGGATATGGTCCAGAGGTAGGTATATGGAGTTAGGCCACAGATCAGCGATGATTTCACTGAGTGGTGGAACAGGCTGAAGGGGCCAACTCCTGTTCCTATCTCAGTCCTAAATGAACAGCTCCTTACCCTGAGAGTATGGTCCTGCATTTAGATTCCCCACCAGAAAACACAATTTCTCAAAGTCTGTCTACCCTGTCAAACCCTTGCAGAGTTTTCCCTGTTTCAATGAGATCTCCTCTAGTTCTTCCAACTTATACCCTGAACAAAGGGAAAAAGGGAGAAGCAATTTTAAAACACAATGTGTTAACTCGCTATATTAAACGGGAGTAACACAGCAGTGTTGGAAATTGGTACAGAATGAACCTGACTCCACAAGGAGAGGGAAGGAGTTAATGATTTTGGATTGCCTGTCTGTAACCAAGCCTCGGCTAAACAGTAACTCTTGGTAACCACCTTCACACATAAATGTTTAACAACTTCTCAATTACATCAGGCTTTCAGAAAGTATAAAGATCAATAATTCATACATTTCATAATCTATTTTAATATCAGGACAAAATCTGAACTATCAACACGTGTGCACAGAGCAAATTCAGAATTATTCACAAATAGTTTGTTGTGGTCTTCAAGGGCTGATATTTTAGAGTGTGGGACATTGGGAGGATTCTAACAGGGAAGACTGGGAGTGCTACATACATATAGAATCAGCCAACATTTATGCTCATTGTGCCTGTGCTGACTACTAGAAAGAGCATTTTTGAACTTTCTTTAATCTTCGCCCATGGAACATGAGCATTGTTGGCAAGGCCAGCAGTTGTATAGGAGATGGTGCTGAGCTGTCTTCTTCACATTCTATCAGTGAAGAATGATGGAATTACTCAGCACAGAAGGAGGCCATTTAGTCCATCATGTCACCTCCTTCCAATGAACATTCAACCCAATATGATTCTCCTGCCTTCTCCCCATGTCCCTGCACATTCTCCCTTTTGAAATATGATCCAATTCCCCTTTCAATATTTTGCTTGAAGCTGCCTGCAGCAAACCCTCAGCTGCACATTCTAAACTCTAACTGCTTGCTGTGTGAGAAACTTTATCCTCACATCACTTTTGCTTCTTTTGCCAATTGCTTTAAATCTGTGCCCTCTCATTCTCATTATTATTGCAAGTGGAAATAGATTCTCCCTGTCTGCTCTGTCCAGACCCCTCATGATTTTGAAAACCTCTATCAAACCTCCTCTCATCCTTTCCATCTCCACAGAAAATGCTCCACAACTTCTCCAATCTATCCTGATAACTGAATGCCATATCCCTGCAACCATTCTCATAAACCTCTGCTGAACTGTCTCCAATACATTCACATCCTTCCTAAAGTGTGACACTTAGAATGATACATAACACTCCAGCTGAGCTCTAAATAGTGCCCTTTATAAGTTCATCATAACATTGTTACTCTACTTTCTATGGTCCTAATAATAAAGCACAAGATGCTATAGGTTTTGATCATCTCTCTCAACCGCTTCTGTTGCTTTCAATGAATAGATTTAGTGAACATAAGCTGCACCTGGTAATGTCAGTGGTTTCCTTCCATAAAGGATATTAAACTTTTCCAAATATGGTCTGAGTTCCCTTCTGCCCCTGCAGCCACTTTAGAACCGTGCCCTTTGTTTTATACTGACGTGCTTCCTCCCAAAATGAATCACTTCACACACCTCTGCATCTCTCACCTATCCACCTGCTCCAACAACTTATCTTCGTCTTTCTGACCACTAGACAACACCACTACAAACCTCACTCCACCAAAAAAACACAAACCATTGACCAGGACAGACTGTTTCCTGTCACTCTGCCAATTTTGGATGCTCCATTTGTGGCTAACAGAATGTTGGCCCTGTTTCAAGGGGTTTGGAGTATAAAAGTAGGGAACGGTAACTGTACAAAGTGCTGGTGAGACCACATCTGGAGTAATGTAAACAGTTTTGGTCCCCTTATTTAAGGAAATACATCATTTCATTGGAGTGAGTTCAGAGAAGGTTCACAAGGATGATCCCTGGTATGGAGAGATGGCCTTATGAGCAAAGGTTAGACAGGTTGTGACTCTACTCCCCAGAGTTAAGAAGAATGAGAGGTGATCTCATTGAATCACAGAGGATTCTTAAGGGGCTTGACAGGGTAAATGCTGACAGGATATTTATCCTCACGGGAGAGTCTAGTACCAGAGCGCACAGTCTCAGAATAAAAAGGCACCAATTTAACACTGAGATGAGGAAGAATTTCTTCTCTCAGAACGTTGAGAAATCTTTGGAACTCCTTGCCACAGACAGCTGTGGGGGCAGAGTCCTTGGGTGTCTTAAAGGTTGAGATAGAGAGATTCTTGTTCAGTTGGGGAATTAAGGGTTCCAGGGAAAGGGCAGGAAAGTGGATGTAAGGAATGTTGGATCAGCCTTGAACCTAATATATCGCAGAACAAGCTTGAGGGGCCTATTGCTGTTCCTATTTCTTTCCATCCTTATCTGTTGATCCAGCTTCCCCTTTAAATGCAGCCATGCTGAACACCTCAAACATGTTCGTTGATTGTAGTCATATTAAACTCAAAACATTAACTCTGTTTCTCTCTCCACAGATTGTACCAGACTTGCTGAGTTTCTCCAGCGATTTCTGTGTTTGTTGCTTCTAATGATAGGTAGTTTCACATTCCTACCATTCTTGGGGTAAAGAAATTTCCTTCTGAATTCTTTTGTGACTGTCTTTTCTTGAAAGCTTCTCACTTAGTTCTTTCTCCGTGAGTGGAAACATTTCTCTGGGTCTATGCGTTGAATTATTTTAGGGCTCTCTATAAGGTCACCCTCTCAGCTATCTCTACAGAGTGTAGGGAAGGCGATCGCCTAGTGGTATTATCGCTGGACTGTTAACCACAGGACCCAGATAATGTTCTGGGGACACAGTTTTGAATCCCATCATGGCAGACGGTGGAATTGGAATTAAATAAATATCTGGAATGAAGAGTCCAATGATGACCATGAATTTATTGCCAATCGTTTGGAAAAAGCCTTTTAGGGAAGGAAACTGCCATCCTTACCTGGTCTGGCCTACATGTGACTCCAGACCCACAGCAATGTGGGTGACTCTTAACTGCCCTCTGGGCAATTAGGGATGGGCAATAAATGCTGCCTGGTCAGCGATACCCTCATCCAGTGAATGAATAAAGAAAGTCCCAGTCTATTCATCTTTCCTGACATACGTTAAAGGGGTCGGAAACAGGTCTTGCAGTGACTGGGTGGGGGAGCTGATTGAAGGGAGTTGCTGATGAGAGTGACTGTCAGATGCCATATTGCACCAGGCAGCCCAGGGAGCAGTGCCACTCTGCCCTTCCCTCACAGATATACGACAGATGGTCAGAAGCGATAGGAAATGGATTCCCCAAGAGGGAGGGTGCACTGAGGCATCGTGCTCCATTTTCCTGACACTTCCATGACTGCAATACAGTGGAGGTAGCAGATGAGAAGTTTATAACCATCAGGAAAGGCTGAACAGGCCAGGACCCCTCTCTTCAAAAAGCAAAGGCTGATGGGGTGACCAGAAGGAGCCCAGAGAGTAGTGAGAATATGAACTCACTGCCACAGCAGGTAGCTGAGGTGATTAGAATGTCACATCTAAAGGGAAGCTGGATAAATACCTGGGGAATGAAAGAACACATGATTTTGCTGGTGTGAGGAGTGAAGGAGAGCAAAAGGAGATTGATGTAGAGCAGAAACACTGGGCCAAATGGCCTGTTTTTGTAAACTTCAGTCCAGCGACTCCTGATGCTAACTATAATGCTCATCTTTCATTGTCATGACTGGAATTAAGGCCCCATCTTATCTTTTATCCTTTTATTCACCTCAGCAGTGGAGAGATGGAGCAAAGTTTCACAGATTTGTCTTGATCATCTACCGCACTGTGGGATTCCCAACTGGTTAGTCCCTGGAGATTTTATTTCTTCAAGTGCCTAACGCTCACTGACTCAAAACTTCAAGTGAAACCACACAAAGATTAATAGAAAGTGAACCTCCACCCCCATCCCCCACCACCACCCCCCTCCCCAAACTGGGGGCACAAACACTCTGGCCCTTTTGAAGGTTCCTATGCAACCAGCCCCTAAATTTATTATTTTATATTTTTTCACTGTTCAAGTCTGCTATAATAAAAATTTCTGTAGACGTATGAAGTCAACTTAATTTATAATGCAGTAATACCATGATTAAAAATTAATCATCATTATATAAAGATCACAGTTGATATCTCTGGCACCAATGAGAGGCTTATGCCCCTGGAATTCCATGGTGAATATTTACTGGACCCACCCAGAGTCTCTGGTGACACCAATCCCTCAATTATCTCGTACTGTGACCAGGGACAAGTGTTGCTCTTCACTAAAAATACTGCACAATCGATGGCCTACAAAGGCAGAATTGTCCTGGCTACATACAGGGCTCTGGTGTGGAAATGCAGCATGTCAATGTTTATTCTCCCTTGTTAGAAAAAAAATACACAGTTCAGGCCTTGATTTTACAAAAGGATATGACCCCGGAGAAGATGCATCTGTCAGAACGATAGCACTTAAAGATAATAACTACCAGGAAAGAGCAAACAGGCAGGGACTCTTTTCTTGAGAAAAGTAATGACTGAGGGGTGACTGACCTCAGATGAATTTATGTGCCATCTGTGGGTGGGAGAATGGAGGAAATTAGGGCACTCAGTCACTGTTGGGGAAAACACCTCAAGTCCACGCGTTCCCTTTCTCACTGCCTCGTTTCACAGAGTCCCACAATTATTACAGCACAGGAAGAGGCCATTCAGCTCATCCTGCCCGCATGGGCTCTATTACCTAGTGCCAAGCTCCTGAGTTTCTCTGTTTACCTGCACAACATTTCTATCCAAATAACCATTCAATAGCCTCATGAATGTCTCAATTGAACCTGCCTCCAATACATTTCCAGGCTGTGCATTCTAGGACCCTAACTACTCACTGGGTGGAAAGGTTTTGTCTCACTCACCCTTGCATCGTTTGCACATCATTTTAATCTATGCCCTCTCGTTCCTTGTTCCTTTAACAAGCAGATACAGCTTCTCTTTGTGGAGCCCGCTCATGAATTTGAAAATCTCTACCAAATCTCCTCTCAGCCTTCTTCTCTCCAATGCTAACAGTCTGAATGTCTTCAATCTCTCCTTATCACTGAAGTTTCTCATTCCTTCTGTACTGTCTCCAATGATTTCATATCTTTCTTATCATGTGACATCCACAACTGTACACAATCCTCCAGATGAGGTCTGACTTGTACAAGTTCAGCATCACCTCCTTGCTCTTGTACTCTATGTTCCCTTTTAATAAAGGTGAGGACACTATGCTTTATGAACTGTGCTCTCCACCCATCCTGAAACCCTCAACAATCTGCTCACACTTACATCAAAGTTCTTGTGCTCCTTCACCCATTTAAATATTGTACCGTCTATTTTATATTGTTTGTCAATGTTCTTCTGACCAAGGTGCATCACCTCACACTACTCTGTATTGAACCCCATGTGTCACCACTGTTCCGCACTGTCCTCCTCATTGTGAACAGCTCTTCCAAGTACACCGTCATTTACTGGTGATGGTGGAAGGCTTCAAGTCTGTTGTCCAGCCATGGCCCAGTCAAGGCCATTTTCCTTATATTTCTTCAAGGGATAAGGGTGTTACAGGCTAGGGCTGCATATATCACCCAGAGTCTCTAAAAAAGGATGTGCTAGAATATTTACAAATACATGATGTAACCAGACAGAGACAATATGGTATCACGAAGGGGAAATCATGCCAAAAAATTTATTACAGTTCTTTCAAGAGGTAAGAAGCAGGAGAGATCAGGGGAATCAGGAGATGTAATATATTTAGTTTTCCAAAAGGCATTGAAGAAGTATTGCACATAAAGCTACTTAATAAGGTAAGAGCTAAGGTTAGGTGTTGAGGGAAGTACAAGAGCATGGATTGACTAACTCATAGAAGGCAGAGATGAGATAAAGGGGACATAAAGGGGGGAATGAGGGGGGGCAGCCTACTTGTCAGTGAAGGTTTCCTTGCTCAGGATGGCCTAGGATTTTCCCATTAAGCCTGTTCAGGGGCTAAAGGCAATGTCTCATCATGCCACATACACTCCTGCTTCGATCAGCATCTGTATCAACTGCAGTTCTCTCCAGATTAACGTCCGTGAGAAACTCCACGAGAACAGAAAGGGAGGGAGAGAAAAGAACAGTGAAAGGGATGAGACAGAAAATGTTGGAAGAGAAATAGTGTGAAATGATGAAAGAAAAAGAGAGTGAATGAAGAGGGGATGAGAAATCTATGTTTACTGAGCACCTTTCACTAAGTTTGTGCTTGTAAAGCACTTCACAACCAATGAAGAGGCCTAGCTTATCATGACTGTACAGAGTTGGCACTAGCTATGCCTGCGCTTGGCACAAAGGACAGTGCTGAGGAGAGGTCAACAGGTGCTGGTGCTAGGGCCTGTGCCCAGAGAAAGGATAGACCACCCTCGCAGCATTCCACACGACGATATCAGGAGATGGAGGGGAAGAGGTTGATGGTGAACCCTTATCCTTCAGTCTGTCTTCTCTCCTTCTCCACATACCCACCAACTCCTCCTCCCTAACAGCTTGGTGCTCCCTCTCTGGCCCTGTTGTTAGCTTGTACGCAGGACTGAAAGGACCCTGGAAGACCTGCCTACTATGCGGCCAAGTACAAACTGCACACTGTATGTGGCCACAATTATTCGGATCTGAATGAGAGGGTCAGCTGCCAACAGGGTTCTTGGCTCAAGTGTTGACGATTTACCATTGGGATTAGGAACCAGTTTAATGACTGCATATTCCTTTTAAAGTGATTACTTTTAAAGCAACAAACTATTAATTCCAAATGACTAATCTATAATGTTTACTAGCGATTACACGAACTTGTTCCCTTTTTTTAATCCCTTAAAGCGATTGCTAATTGCTGCTGTGGTTGGTCATGCGTACTGTGTCCAAATTACTTACAATCCTTGTTCCACTGGCTATATGTCGATGCCAAGGGAATAAAAGTGAGATGTAACAGTCACTTTCCACATACATTCCTCAAATCCTTCAACAATCCTTTTCATTGAATCCATCAGCGCATTCCTGAGCCTCACATTCCACAAAGCCATGGTTAAAAGTTTTGGGGCCATCAGTCAAAGGATGTTCTTCATACAATTCAATTAAAATGCTATTAAGTTGTAATCATTGTGAGATCTTACACTGAGTATCTGACCCATAGAAATGTGCACTGAGCAAATCATAAATCAACCTCCATACATAACAAGTTAACTATGGCTCCCACTAGCAGCAGACAGAAAGCCAGTGCTGAGGCAGCGCCGCACTGTCGGAGGGTCAGTGCTGAGGGAGGGCCGCACTGTCGGAGGGTCAGTGGTGAGGGAGCGCCGCACTGTCGGAGGGTCAGTGCTGAGGGAG